>NC_088802.1:2422677-2775510 GCF_011386835.1 Chrysemys picta bellii | reverse complement strand
TCTCTGTGATTTCGGGACAGGTGGCAAACCAAACAAATGGGTGTTTGATCCTCTTGGCAGAAGACTATTAAATCCTCATTGTGTTTTTCACACACTGTCCCAATTTCTGGTTCTTTTGTTGGCTCCAGTGTAAGTTTTCTGGAAGCTTCTACAATATTCCTGAGCTGACTGTTTGGTTTGAAGTTTCTCTGGGAGAAGGTTTCTCTACACTCAGGACAGGGGAAGTTTGTACTCAGTTCCTCCCAGCACTGAGTGATGCAGGCCTGGCAGAAATGGTGCCCACAATCTAGAGACACTGGATCTTTAAAATAATCTAGACACACCGAACAAGTCACTTCACCTAGGAGCAGTTGTGCTGGATTTGTGACAGCCATGGCTGGTTCTGCAGAGAAGAGAGGAATTTAGTTTCATTTTCCTGTTCTCAGAAATGGGCTGATTCTGAACTCTGCACACCGACCAGACATTTCCTGTGTCTTCATTGTCTCATGTTACTCTTGGGAGGCTGGAACAGGGCCGGATGAACTTTTTGTGGGCCCAGCGCGAAACATATTTGTGGACCCCCATTGGGAAATAAGGCATGTGCTGGGGGTGGTCCGCAGCACGAGGGGCCAGTTGGGGGCAATGAGGCGCAGCGGGAGCAGCCCCCCTCAGCCCAGCACAAGGGCACTGTTTACAAACCCACAACTGCTATATGCACACTGGCCCACCCAGCCCTGCGCTCCCAGCGTGTCCCTTCCACACTGCCCCCCTGCCCAGTGCCCTGATCTCATGCCCAGCACCCCCTCACCCAGAGACCTCCGCCCCACAGAGCCCTACGCCCGGCGCCCCCTCACCCAGAGACCTCCCCCGCAGATCCCTACGCCCTGCGTCCCCTCACCCAGAGACCTCCCCCGCAGATCCCTATGCCCGGCCCCCCCTCGCCCAGAGACCTCTCCCGCAGATCCCTACGTGTCGTGCCCCTCGCCCAGAGACCTCCCCCGCAGATCCCTACGCGTCGTGCCCCTCGCCCAGAGACCTCCCCCGCAGATCCCTACGTGTCGTGCCCCTCGCCCAGAGACCTCCCCCGCAGATCCCTATGCCCGGCCCCCCCTCGCCCAGAGACCTCTCCCGCAGATCCCTACGCGTCGTGCCCCTCGCCCAGAGACCTCCCCCACAGATCCCTACGCGTCGTGCCCCTCGCCCAGAGACCTCCCCCGCAGATCCCTATGCCCGGCACCCCCCTCGCCCAGAGACCTCCCACGCAGATCTTTGTGCCCAGCCAGCACTCCCTGCCCAGAGACCTCCCCCCACAGATCCCTATGCCCAGCGCCCCCTCGCCCAGACACCTCCCCTGCAGATCCCTACGCCCGGCGCCCCCTCGCCCAGACACCTCCCCTGCAGATCCCTACGCCCTGCGTCCCCTCGCCCAGAGACCTCCCCCGCAGATCCTGTGCCCAGCACCCCTTGCCCAGAGACCCCTCCCGGTGACCTCCCATCACAACTGCACTGCACCCTGCACACCACACCCCCTGCCCAGCTCCCCACCCACAGATCCCCGACTGCCCAGCACCCCCTTCACAGTCCCACCATCACAGCTGTACAGCGCCTCACATTCCTGAGGGAATTTGGCAGCAAATTCTGGGCATATTTTAAAATTCTGCTCCACCATGGCAGGAGGGAGCACAGGCCACTGAGGGGGGAGATCCCTGCAGCCTCCCCCGCCCCCTGGGACAGGGACTTGGCCGTGAGGCTGAACCTCACCCAGCACAAGGGCCAGGCCCAGAAACACCCTGGGCCCTGCCCCTTTTGTGCCAGGCACCCCAGATGTGGGCAGGGAGGCTCAGCCTGGCAGCAGGATCCACTAGCAGAGGGACTTAGTGTGGGGGGGATCCAGATGGGGATCAGAGGGTTCTGTGGGGGGGAAGTCTGGGTGCAGGTAGCTCCGTGGGGGATCTAGATGCACAGGAAGGTGCCAGCTGCAGGGGCAATGGGAGTCTGCAGGGGGGAGCTCAGCAGGGCGGGGGGGTATCTGGGCTGAGGGGGGGTGGGGTTCATTTGGGTGGGGGTCCAGGTGTAGGTGGTTGTGACTCAGTGTGGAGGGTGTCTGCGGGGGGCTCATTGGGGTGGTACAGATGCAGGGGAGGTGGGGCTTGTCAGAGTGAGGGTTTGATGGGCCTGCTTAACAGGGGAGCCCCAGCTGCTGCCAAGGGGATCTGCATGCTGGGCTCCTGCTCCTCCCCCGCTTCCCCTGCTCCCCTCTCTTTCCCTTCCCCACCGCTCCATCTCCTCCCCATCCCACCCCCTTCCTTCCCCACAGCCTCTTCCCCCTGCCCCCGCATCCCCCATCCCCTTCTCTTCCCCACCGCTCCATCTCCTCCCCATCCCACCCCCTTCCTTCCCCACTGCCTCTTCCCCCTGCCCCCGCATCCCCCATCCCCTTCTCTTCCTCACCGCTCCATCTCCTCCGCATCCCACCCCCTTCCTTCCCCACAGCCTCTTCCCCCTGCCCCCGCATACCCCATCCCCTTCTCTTCCTCACCGCTCCATCTCCTCCCCATCCCACCCCCTTCCTTCCCCACAGCCTCTTCCCCCTGCCCCCGCATCCCCATCCCCTTCTCTTCCCCACCGCTCCATCTCCTCCCCATCTCACCCCCTTCCTTCCCCACAGCCTCTTCCCCCTGCCCCCGCATCCCCCATCCCCTTCTCTTCCTCACCACTCCATCTCCTCCCCATCTCACCCCCTTCCTTCCCCACAGCCTCTTCCCCCTGCCCCCACATTCCCCATCCCCTTCTCTTCCCCACCACTCCATCTCCTCCCCATCTCACCCCCTTCCTTCCCCACAGCCTCTTCCCCCTGCCCCCACATCCCCCATCCCCTTCTCTTCCTCACCGCTCCATCTCCTCCCCATCCCACCCCCTTCCTTCCCCACAGCCTCTTCCCCCTGTGCCTGCACCCCCCCCACGTCCGCTTCCCCCAATCCCCTACTCTTCCCCACCCCACCGCGGGCCCTCATTGTTGTACAAAATGAAGATGGCCCCCAGCTCACAGAAGGGAGCTCGACCAGCGCAAGCACCCAGACGATAGTGTCCAGCTGCAGAGTCCAGGGAGCTGAGCAGAACCTTCTCTTTTCAGCCGGGCTGCGCAGCTCTGGGGTCACAGAAATGGGGGGAGGAAGGGGGCACCCCCATGTGGCCCCATGGAGCAGAAAAGGTGGTTCCTGCCTGGGAGGAACACCCTGCTTTGGCGGTGACAGCGCCAGCCGCAGGAAATGGAGGAGGAGGGGGGCTCCATCTCTGCTCCCAGAAATAAAACAGGGTGTTTACAGCTCCAGCCGGTCTAAAGCAGGGGTTCTCAAACTGGGGGACAGGACTCCTCAAGGGGGTCACGAGGTTATTACATGGGGGGTCACGAGCTGTCAGCCTCCACCCCAAACCCTGCTTTGCCTCCAGCATTTATAATGGTGTTAAATAGATAAAAAAGTGTTAATTTATTAGGAGGGTCACAGTCAGGGGCTTGTTATGTGAAAGGGGTCACCAGGACAAAAGTTTGAGAACCGCTGGTCTAAAGGATCATCTTAAAGTGCGGGCTGCAGGCCGGGATCCCGGGGGAGAGTTTCTAGCCCTGTGCTGCGCAGGCGAGATCATCGGAAGGGCCCTTTGTGGGTTTAACACCCGCGCCAGCCCTGGGGCTTTGCAGGGAATCGGAGCAAAAACCAGGAGAGAGAAAAAAGTGAGAAACATCAGTGCTACTTACTGGGGGGCAACCGGCAGTGAAACTCCCCTGCTTCTTCCGGCTCCTCCAGCGGGCAGTGGGCTGAAGGATTCACACACACCCCAGCTGGGCCAATTTCCCCTTTCTGTTGTGTTCACAGCAAATGAGCCAAGAAGCCAGAGAAAAGCAGAAACACTCTGGCTGGAATCCTGCCACGTCACACGACGTTATCACCGAGAATTCAGACACAGGCTGGTCCTGAACGCGGGGGAGCAATAGATATGTTCGCCAAGGACACGGGGGATGGGTTTTAACCAAGCTGCAACTTTTTTAGTTCCCCTCTCCCAGCCTGGCTTTCCTCCGGGCAGCAAGGAGCAGGAGCGCCGGAGGCTCCCTAGAAGTGGGGGAACCACTGGCCCTGTCCCCACCCTGCCCCTTCTCCTACACCCGCGCCCCACTTGCTCCTCTGTCTCCTCCCCACATCGCTCACTTTTAAGGCAGGAAAAAAACCTCATGGGACTACGGTCCTCTGGTCCCTCTGTTCAGGGGTCCCTTGCAATACCCCGGTAATAGGGAAGGGAGGGGAGGATGAAGCAGGAAATTTCCACAGATGTTGGGAGGGGCTAATGTTTGACAGCTGGGTCAGCTGGGTCGGGGTAAACTGAGGCTGGGCCATCTCACCAGGGACTGGGCTACTGTCCCCCCATGGCCCTGCCATAGGGGGTGTAGTACAGGTGTGGGTAAACTTTTTGGCCTGAAGGCCACATCGAGGTTGCAAAACTGTATGGCAGGCCTGGTATGCAAGGCTGTGCCTCCCCAAACAGCCTGGCCCCTGCCCCCTATCCACCCCCTTCCACTTCCCGCCCCCCTCAGAACCCCCAACCCGTCCAAACCCCCCTGCTCCTTCTCCTCTGACCCCCCTCCACTCCTTGTCCCCTGACTGCCCCCTCCCGGGACACTGCCCCTATCCAACCCCCCTGTCCTGACTGCCCCCACCCCTATCCACACCCCTGCCCCATGACAGACCCCTGGGACTCCACCCTCTATCCAACCCCCCAGTTCCCCATCCCCTGACTACCCCCCTCAGAGTCCCCGACCCATCCAACCCCCTGTCCCCCACTCCTTGTCCCCTGACCGCCCTGTCCAGAGACCTCCCGCCCCTAAACACTCTCCTGGGACCCCACCCTCTATCCAACCCCTCCTGCTTCCTGTCCCCTGACTACCCCCCTCAGAAGCCATGACCCTTCCAAACCCCCCCTGCTCCCTGTCCCCTGATCGCCTCCTCCCGAAACCCCCCCCCAACCCTAATCACCCCCCGGGCCCCACCCCCTATCCAACCCCTCTGCTCCCTGTCTCCTGACTGCCCCAACCCTTATCCACACCCCTGACCCCTGACAGGCCCCCCGGGACTCCCACCCCCTATCCAACCGCCCCTGCTCCCCGTTCCCTGACTGTCCCCCCCCCCAGACCCTCTGCCCCTTATCCAAACCCCCTGGCCCCCTTACCGTGCTGCTCAGAGCAGCGTGTCTGGCTGGAGCGCTGAGGCTCCAGGGGAGGGGGCACAGCAGGGGAGGGGCCGGGGGAAGCTTCCCCAGTGGGGCGCTCAGGGACCGGACAGGACGGTCCCGCGGGCCCACCTCTGGTGTAGTGAGAGGAGGCCCTGAAATATAAACCCTTGTATCAGAGGCCCGG
Source organism: Chrysemys picta bellii (assembly GCF_011386835.1). Lineage (NCBI taxonomy): Eukaryota > Metazoa > Chordata > Testudines > Emydidae > Chrysemys > Chrysemys picta. Next base: position 2,770,127 of record NC_088802.1, on the reverse strand, counting down.
TATAAGGCCTAAAGCCTGAGCTAAAGTAATGGTCAAGACTTTGCTAACAGGCCCTGCTCACAGACACTGGCAAGGAAAGGGCTGATGCTGCAGAAAGACACAGACCAAAAAGGTCCTGGGCACTAGAGATATAAACATGTCCCAGGATAGTACCAGAAAACTCCGCTACGGGCACATTCCAGGCAGGTAACAAGGAACAGGCTGACCCAGCCTAAAGACGGGCAAAAGGACAATATGATGGACAAGGTACGTCCACCTGCACCTCTGTACGTCAGGAGTGACGTGTAACGTGTTTGTACCTGTGTATAAGAATTCACCCTTGGGGCGGTGTCTTTGTCCGGCCTAAGAGGCAGTGGAGAGTCCCGCCACTGACTGAGCCGGTCCATTGTCAGGGGCACATATTCGTAGTATGTCCAGTAAAGTCTGTGGGGAACTATTCCTGTGCGTCATTTGACAATCAACCTGTCCAGGTGCCTTCGGACCTTATCAGAGGTCATTAGGGGTTCTCTTGGGGTCTGCTGTGTCGGGGTCTGCAGAGCCAGGGCAGCACACAGCCGAACAAGAACAGAGCACCACACTGGTGATGTCTGACAATACCCCAAATGAGTGTGTGTGTGTGTGGGGGGGAGCTGGGTACAGGCTGTGGGGTGGGTGGGAGGAGGAGTTATGGGGTGCTGGGCTGATTAGGTTGGGTACAGGAGGGTTGGGTACAGACATGGGGGACTGGGTAATCAGATTCAAAGAGCCCAGAGGAACCCCTCTAGCTTTAGTTTCAAAGTTACAGCAACACAGGGATCAACCTCCCTCTAGCAAAGGAACATTTACAAGTTGAGAAAACGAAGATAAAACTAACACGCCTTGTCTGGCTGTTACTTACAAGTTTGAAATAGGAGAGACTTGTTCAGAAAGATTTGGAGAGCCTGGATTGATGTCTGGTCCCTCTTAGTCCCAAGAGCGAACTACCCCCAAAACAAAGAGCACAAACAAAAGCCTTCCCCCACCAAGATTTGAAAGGTTTCAGAGTAGCAGCCGTGTTAGTCTGAAGATTTGAAAGTATCTTGTCCCCTTATTGGTCCTTTGGGTCAGGTGTCAGCCAGGTACCTGAGCTTCTTAACCCTTTAAAACAGGTAAAAGGATTTTGGTGTCTCTGGCCAGGAGGGATTTTATAGTATTGTACACAGGAGGGTTGTTACCCTTCCCTTTATAGTTATGACAGTCACCACCACCCCCAGAGGTGCTGGAACAGGAGGGATTAGGGGTTCCCCATACCCAGGGGGTAGATGAGAAATGATCAGACGCCCTGAGCTCGGGCACCCAAACAACACCTCCGAGCAGTAATGGGTTCAGACAGCCGAGGGGCTCAGGACCCTGGAATGACTGGGGTGACCCCATTGTCCTCCCAGAGCCAGGATAGAACCCAGGCAACCTAGCTCCCAGCCCCCCCCACGCTAACCACTAGCCCCCACTCCCCTCCCAGAGCCGGGTAGAACCCAGCTGTCCTAGGGATCGCAATCAGAGACAGACTCTGATCTCAGGGTCCCCAGTGTGAACCCAGAACCCAGCTGACTTCAGCGTAAGGAAAGGAAAAAGCACCCCCAACGTTTCATTTCCCACCAGGTCCATTCCTGCAGTGAGGCCGAGTCCTGCACAAACTCATCTCCGCTGTGGCGCAAAGGGGGAGCTGAGAGCCCATGACCGATTTCCCCCAGCACCCTGTACTCAGTCCCCCAGAGTCCCCACCTCCATCCCAGCGCCCTGAACCTGGCACCCCCACACCCAGCCCCCCCCAAACCCTCTGGCCCCCTGCAGTGCCCTGTACTCATACCTCCCCTCCGCCTATAGCCCCTACCCCCCCCAGAGCCCTGCCCCTTTGGACCCAACTCCCCACCCAGTGTGGACATCTTGTAATGGGACAGACAGACACCCCTGACCCGGGCCCCTTGCCTCCCAGTCTCTGGCCAGGCTGATGCTGTTTCTGTACCCTCAGGGCGTCACCAGGACCGCCCTGCCCCCAGCCTCTCCCAATGGCCCTTGACAGGGAAATTGGAAGTTAAGGCTCATCCAGACTCCTCCCGGTTTCTGCCTCCCGCCTGGGCCGGGGAGTTGGTGTTGCCAGATTTCTACTGCAGTAATAGCCTCAAATCACTGACTAACTCCAAAAGGAGCCCGATCCGCATCTCTCCCATCGACACAGACTGGCTAAGGTTCTTGGGTGCTGCCGTTCTCCCTGAAACGGGCTTCCTTTCACACGTCCTTCGAGAAATCTCTCGAACAAGGGGAGCCGAACCCGCTCATTGTAGCAATGCAATGACTCTCCGGCGTGGCGCCTCCTGCTGGTCATCCAGGTATTAGCTCTTTCCAAAGCACAGAGCACCCTCTGCTGGCCAGTGTCTCGCCTGCCGCTGGCCCTGTGTCCCTCCCAGACCCCGGTGCCTCTTTCCTTTGGGGTGCTGCCCCCAGCAGTGCCCCTTTGTCTCTGGGTTCTGCCCACTGCAGTAACCCACAGATCTGGGTCTCCCCTCCCAGGGGAACCCCCAACCCTCTATCCCCAACTTGTCTAAGTGGCTACTGCCAGTCACCATCTAGCCCCCGCTCCCTGGGGCAGACTGCCATCTGTAATGGCCACTCATCATTGGCAAGGGGTTAGGAGCAGCTGCCCCTGCCTAGCCCTGGGCTGCAACTCCGCAACCCCAGTACCTGTTTACACCCTCGCCAAGGCCTGCAGACTACCAGGCTGGAGCTCCCCAGCTCCCTTTGCCCTTCCCCAGCTCTACTCCAGGCCCCTTGCTCTCGGCAGCCAGGCCCTCCTCCTTCCAAAGCTGGAGAGAGTCTCCTCCAGCTCCTGGCCCCAGCCCTCTTATAGGGCCAGCTGTGGCCTGATTGGGGCGTGGCCCCAGCTGTGGCTGTTTTCCTCACGCAGCCTGTCCCAGCCTTACCCCTCTTCAAAACCGCTTTTAACCCCTGTTTACCCAGGAAATGGGGCAGCCGCCCCACTACACTGCCTCAAAACCACGATGTTTTCTCCCCGATGGCCCTTCGTTAACGTCCGGTAATCCAGCGCTACAAAGAGGCTCTGGAGACACGAGGGGCCGGTGTGCACGGTGCCGGAGGCGGCTCTGGTCAGTGGAGGCAGCTGCGGCATTCGGTCCCTGGGCAGCTCCCCTGCTCCCAGCTGGCTGGGGCCGGGGAGCCTGGGACTCCGCAGGTGGCCGGTGAAGGGCTGCAGGAGGGAGGGACAGACACACATCGTTGCATCTCCCGTCTGGGGCCCCCCTTGCCTCACCCCCAGCAGCCCAGAGCAGGCAGCAGGGAGCAGAGGGGCCGCTCCTGCCCGACTCAGCGCGTGGGCATGTGAGCCCAGCCGGGGCTGGCACCGAGCCCGCAGGATGCCCCAGTCCCAGCCGCTCTGAAGCGCCCAGGAGATGTCGCGGGAGGAGGCCGTTGGGGCACCGGGCGGCGCTGGATCAATTGGCGGCAGCAACATGGTGACCTGGCGAGGAAGTCGCAGGGGCCGGACCTGACCCGGCTCTATGGCTTCTGCTGCCCGGTGCTGGGCTCCTGCCGGACTGCGCTCGCCTGCCCTGGGCTGTGCGGATCTGGTGCACGGAGCCCATGCCGGGCAGTGTGTCCTTCCCCGCCCTGGAGAGGAGCACGGAGCGCGAACATCACCCACGTGGGGACATCTGGCCTGTGTTTCTTACATACGATGTTGGCAACGGCACGTGACACTCGTGGCTCCAGCATCTCTCCGTATCAGGGCTCTCGGTTTCTTCTATTGACTCAGGGCGCCCGGATCTCCCCACCCACAAGGCCCGGCCAGGAAGGTCTCCAAGTCCGGGCTCCCAGCCCGGCTGGCTCAGCAACCCTTGTGCTCAGGCTGCTCCCTGCCCTCTTTGGTGGTTTCTTGAGCAAATGCGGCTGCCTCTGGGGCGCAGATCCCCCCCATTGTAACACGAGCGCTGGGACAGGGTTCTGCTGAGGTTCAGCTGCCGTCCTGGGTTAATTTCCTGTGTTCAAGTGGTTTGTTTGTGAACCACATTTGGTTGGAGCTCAGAGGTGCTGGGGAGAGGGGGGGCACCTGGCTCCACATGGGGACAAACAGCACCAGCAGCCCCCAGGCCACGATCATCCCCTCCAGACACAGATCCCAGGGGAGGAGCCTTTCCCCGGCCCCCGGGGTGGGATGGGGCAGCCCTAGATCTGTGGTTAGAGCTGGGCAGGTTGCAGGCCGGGTGCCAGGTATTCTTGTTAGGAGGAAACAGGACGGACGCAGGTACCGGGTTCACTCCCTGCTCCGGGGGAATCATCTCACAGAGACCCCGTTCCCCCCACTCAGACCCCGCTGGATGCACGAGCAGCCGTAAGTCCAGGAGGCTCCCTCCCCAGCTTCTAACCCCCGACCCCCTCCAGCCTAAGGCTCCCACCAGCTCTGCCAGTGCCCCTCACTCCTGACCTACAGCCCCTGCTAGCCCAGCTCTGCCAGTGCCCCCCACTTTTGACCCGCAGCCCCTGCTAGCCCAGCCCTGCCCCCCCAGCTCTGCCGGTGCCCCTCACTCCTGATCCGCAGCCCCTGCTAGCCCAGCCCTGGGCTCCCCCTGCCCCCAGCTCTGCCGGTGCCCCCCACTCCTGATCCGCAGCCCCTGCTAGCCCAGCCCTGGGCTCCCCCTGCCCCCAGCTCTGCCGGTGCCCCTCACTCCCAACCAGCACATCATCAGAGATCTACAATCTATCCTGAAAGATGATCCTTTACTCTCACAGATCTTGGGAGACAGACCTGTCCTCGCTTACAGACAATCCCCGAACCTAAAGCAAATACTCACCAGCAACCACACATCACTGAACAAAACCACTAACCCAGGAACCTATCCTTGTAACAAACCCCGATGCCAACTCTGTCCACATATCTATTCCAGTGACATCATCATAGGACCTAATCACATCAGCCATACCATCAGGGGCTCGTTCACCTGCACATCTACCAATGTGATATATGCCATCATGTGCCAGCAATGCCCCTCTGCCATGTACATTGGCCAAACCGGACAGTCTCTACACAAAAGAATTAATGGACACAAAACTGACATCAGGAATCAAAATACTCAAAAACCAGTGGGAGAACACTTTAACCTGTCTGGTCATTCAGTGACAGACCTGCGGGTGGCTATCTTACAACAGAAAAGCTTCAAAAACAGACTCCAACGAGAAACTGCTGAGCTGGAATTGATATGCAAACTAGACACAATCAACTCCGGTTTAAATAAGGACTGGGAATGGCTGAGCCATTACAAACATTGACTCTATCTCCCCTTGTAAGTACTCTCACACTTCTTATCAAACTGTCTGTACTGGGCTATCTTGATTATCACTTCAAAAGTTTTTTTTTCTCTTAATTAATTGGCCTCTCAGAGTTGGTAAGACAACTCCCACCTGTTTATGCTCTCTGTATGTGTGTATATATATCTCCTTAATATATGTTCCATTCTATATGCATCCGAAGAAGTGGGCTGTAGTCCACGAAAGCTTATGCTCTAATAAATGTGTTAGTCTCTAAGGTGCCACAAGTACTCCTGTTCTTCTTTTTGCGGATACAGACTAACACGGCTGCTACTCTAACTAAGATAATTTTCCACTTTAAAAAATCTTAAAAGAAGATGAATTTTTTTAATATAAAAATATATTTAGAAATTAATTTTATGTTCATTTGGATGCCGCTAGTGTCAATGAAAAAATTGTTGAAGGAAATTTAAAGAAGTCAAAAATATTAGAATTGTCAGGATGGTTTCATTGTGGATAATAAACAAATGCTTTACATTTCCCAGGGAAAATTTTTGATTAAAAATATAATTTTCCAATTCTGAAATTCAAAATATAAACAAATTTTTAAATCAGAATTTCACGTTTTTTCAATTTCAACACTGAAAATGTTCAAATTTTCAATTAAAAAAAAATACAAGACTGACTGCTCCTACCAGAGACCACTACAGCTTTAGGGAAAGCGGCTCTGAAAAAATGAAGCAACTGACAAAACACTAGCATGCTACGGGCTTTTGCAATTCACAAAACTATCCCTCTCGCATGTGTATTATCTGCGCACAGCTCAGCTTTAAGATGCTAAACAGATCTATGAGTCCACTAGAAATAGTCACGCTCTCCTCGCAAATATCCTGAATATTGTCTGATACTGGACAGGAGAGTAAAAGGGATTCACGCAGCCTTACACAATTTCTCTGGGTCGTCAGCTCTTAATCTGATGAATACTGCACACGGAGAGCAGTAAAAATAAGGAATCAAGCGACACAGACAGCAAACCAACCCACAAACAAACAAGTGACAACACTGAAAATACGAAGGGAAGGAAAACATCAAGTGGTTGGTGATGGGTATTTTAAATGAGTGTCTAGGACCCAGGCTGTGCAAATACAACAGAGCCCTGTAGAAACAGAGGTGTGTGTGTGTGTGTGTGTGTGTGTGACCAACTCAAACACTCAGAGGAGAAGCCCTGGAGCACATTGACAAATGGCTTCAGAGTTTGCAGACAGATCCCTGCTTCAAAGAGCTTGCAAATAAGGTCTTGATCTTCCAAGTATCGGGGGCAGCCGGGTTAGTCTGCATCCAACAACAACAAAACACTGAGCACCACAACTAGTGCTTGGTACTTACGAGTCAATGGGAGCCCTCGGAAGAGCTGGAACTATACCAGATCGCAAAGATGTGTCCTTAATGGTTTCCAATACCACACCCCAAACAAATTCAAAACTTAATGGAAATCACTTGTCTGGAATCCAGCTCTAATTGAAAGGCCGAACAAATAAACAGCCCCCTTGGTAAAGTTCCTCCAGTTTTAACAATTTCCCATGTATTAATTAGTAAAATTGGGATTTTTTTTTTTTAAAATCATGAGGCTCACAGTTTTCAGCTGTCTACAACATTCCCCAAGAATTCTGTTGTTCAAAGAATCCTTTTCTCTCTTCCCTTAAGCCATGAACACCTGCTGTGGAAACTTGGTTTGAAATGTCCCTGTGGCAATGTCAGAAGCCAGGCCTGGCCCCATCCCGCAACGGCCTGTGCACGGGAGCCCCCCACAGGCAGAGCTGTTGGCGGGATCAGGATCTAGGACAGAGTCAATAGCATGAAAGCAGCTTCTTAAAGTGACACCAAGCAAAATCCAATCACAGATTTCTGTTCACCGCGGCTTGCTGAGCTTTATCCATCAGATCACCCGACGTAGCCACATCCCCCCATGCCCCCAAATGCCAGCAACCTGCCAGAAGTCTTGGCACCCCCTGCATAGCCTGTTCCCCCCAACCCCCCGCAGCCTGCTCCCTTCCACCTCCCACAGCCTGCTCTCGTCCGGCCTAGCCTAGGGCTGGGACACCCCGAACGCCCCAACCCCCCTCACCTACTCCCTATTTCTCCCATCACGTCTTCTTCCACCTCTGCTCCAGGGCCCAGGTCAGGAGGCACCTAGTGAGTGGAGCCAGCCTGCATTCCCTCTTCCCTCCCCCAGGATCATGTTCTACTGCAGGGTCTCAAATTCCACCTGTGGCCTGGAGCCTCCCCAGTGTGGCCGCGGGGCTCCAGGGGTTTTGGGGCCGGGTCTTTCACTTCACCCCAACTGCTGCCCCCAGGCACTCTGCCCCCGCCTCCGGGCCCCGGCAGCACAGCAAGGCTGAGCAGCGTCTACCTGCTCGCTCCACCTGTCTGCCGGCCCCTTGGAGCCCCATGTAAGAGCCGCACCCCTCGACCCCCTCCCAGAGCCTGCACCCCCACCCCTTCCCCACATACCCTCTCCCACCCCTAGCCCCCTCCCAGAGCCTGCACTCCCACCCCACGTACCCCCTCCCACCCTGAAACTCCCTCCTAGAGCCTGCATCCCCTCCCCCCATACCCTCTCACCACACACACACACACCCCTCCCCCTGGCCCACAGATCAGTGTCTGATCCTCCCTTGCATCTGTGTCAGGAACCACAGATCTCAAAGGGTTTCAGAGGCGTCGCCGTGTTAGTGTGTATCAGCAAAAAACAGCGAGAAGTCCTTGTGGCACCTTAGAGACTAACACATTTATTTGGTCAGAAGCTTTCGTGGGCGAGAACCCACTTCATCGGATGCATGGAGTGGAACATACAGTAGGGAGGTATAAACACGCAGCACATGACCAGATGGGAGTTGCGTTACCGAGGGGGGGGTCAGTGCTAACGAGCCAATTCAATGAAGGTGGAAGTGGGCGACTCTCAAGAGTCAACAAGACTCAAGCGCTGGCCCACAGGGCGCTTAGGAGCTCGTCAGTCCGAATCCACCACCCAGTGTCCTGCTCACGCTGCTAGAATAGCCGCTGAAGGGGAGCAGAGGACTCCAGTCCTGGGCTCTGATTGGTGGAACCCTGGGGGGCCCGACGGGTCCCCAGCCTCTGTGTCCCCCAAGCCAAGGGGCAGGACGTTGTCTGTGCAGCTGGGTCCTCCCTGCTCAGCTCTGCTTCCCCTGCGATACCTGCCCCTGATCTCCTGGGAACCTCTCCCCACCTGACGCCTGGTTTGCCCTCTGGTCTGTCCCCCCACCTCTGTCTCTTCAGCCAGGCCTCCCCCCTGCTCCCCCCTCCCCCCAGCCCTTTCAGTCAGGCCCCTCCCCTGCTCTCCCCTCCCCCCAGCCCCTCCAGCCAGGCCTCCCCCCAGCCCTTTCAGCCAGGCCTCCCCCTGCTCTCCCCTCCCCCCAGCCCCTTCAGCCAGGCCTCCCCCCTGCTCTCCCCTCCCCCCAGCCCCTTCAGCCAGGCCTCCCTCCTGCTCTCCCCTCCCCCCAGCCCCTTCAGCCAGGCCTCCCTCCTGCTCTCCCCTCCCCCCAGCCCCTTCAGCCAGGCCCCTCCCCTGCTCTCCCCCCCCAGCCCCTTCAGCCAGGCCTCCCCCCCTGCTCTCCCCTCCCCCCAGCCCCTTCAGCCAGGCCTCCCCCCTGCTCTCCCCTCCCCAGCCCCTTCAGCCAGGCCTCCCCGCTGCTCTCCCCCTCCCCCCAGCCCCTTCAGCCAGGCCCCTCCCCTGCTCTCCCCCCACAGTTGAGGGGTCTCTCCCTGGTCCTCGGCTGCATCCCTCCCACAGGGGGGCTCCCCACTTCCTTGGTGGGACCCACCCCACCGCCACACAGAGTTGGCTCCCAGGATCATAGAGACCAGCCTAGAGCCTCACACAGACCTCCACAGCCAGAGCTACGGGTAGAGCATCACCCCCCTGCAGCCCTGTCTGGCTGGGCTGGCTGAGTCCTCCAGGTCCTAGAGATCAGGGGGGTGGGGGCTAGAGGAGCCTGATTCATGGGAACAGACAGGGCACCTCAGGGACACAGGGTGAGCCGCATACTAACACCAACAGCACAGAAGAACGGGCGGATTCTCTCCCCGGCGAAAGAGGCCGGCGGGAAAGTGCCGATCAGGTCCCTGGTACCAGCATCGAAAAACGCCACCTGCCCCTGTTCATAGTCCAGATACACCCGGATCCTGCGGGGTGTACCGCTCGGGGGGAAGGGGATGAGATCATCAGAGGATGTGAGAGCCCAGTACCGATCCTCACTGCACTGCACAGCCCAGATCCCCTGCTCAGGGTTAAGGCTGATCCGTCCTTTCCTCCTCACAGACTCTCTGGCCACCCCCACAGCACAGAATCCCCTCCCCTCTGCCTCCACCTCCACCTCCCAGTAGTGTCTGCCCGAGGTGAATCCCTCACAGCCCAGCACACAGGTCCAATTGTCAAATCTCTCAGGTTTTTTGGGCAGATTCTGCCGTGTGCCCCATCTCACACTTCTCTGATCCGCAGACACGATGAGTTCGGGATGGGCCGTGTGTCGATCCAGAATCACGTTCGCTGCAGAGAGAGAATCAGAGCGTGAGGGGCAGAGCTCAGCCCTGGGGCAGGGTCTGATCCTGTCAGTGACAGAACCTGCCCCAGCTGGGGAGTGAATCGGGCAACCTCCTGCCTCCAGGATTTACCCAGCTCTGCCAGGGGAGCAGCGCTGAGATCTCAGCCATGGGCAGGGGGGATTCACACCCCGACAGAGCCAGTTCAGGGACAGAGTGAAAGGATCAGCTCCGCTGAGCCAGGCCCCAGACCCAGCGTCTGAGTCTCAGTGATTCCATCCTTGTGCTTGGGGGAAAGACAAGGGGGGTTAAAGGGAGGTGGGTTTAAGGCACCTGTGTCCTTCCTTTAGTCTCCCAGGGGCCTCAGGGCTGCAAAGCAGGGAGCAGCCAGAGTGTGATGCCTCCTGTCTATGGCCCCAGCAGAGCCGTCTCTTGGGGAGAGCAAATCGGGGCGACCGCTCTGGGCCCTGCGCTTTGGGGGGCTCCACGGGGCGGTACGATTGGCTGTCGCTGTTGCTCCCAGAAGAGACAAATCCGTCACTTCCACCGCGAACCCTGCACCCCCCTAGGGATGGCCCTGGCCCCCAGCATGGCCCCAACCCACTCCTACAATAACAGCTGGGAGCAGAGTTGCTGTGGAGCCTCTGTTCCAACTTCACACGGATGGGGGTGTCTCCCTTGCACCGGAGCTATTTTCTGGGGACTGTTTCCAGGCACATTAAGGCCCCTTTGCTCTGACAGAGCAGCACAAAAGGGTCTGACAATCAGGCCCTGGAATCTTTCCCCACCTGCACCCACCTCTCCCCACAGATGTGATTAGAGATCCCGGCATCATAGGAGGCTCCCAGCAGATTACAGGGAATCCAACGTCCCCCTGTCCAATGATGCGACTCTGCACAGCCCGTCTCCTTGCAGAGCCCTCCCCCCAACGATCAGCCAGCTGAGCACTAGAAAACCTGCTTTTACAGAGACCCCCCCTGCCCCCCCAGGACTGTGTGTAGCTGCGGGGGGGTGAGGACACCGCACACTTACTGAACGGCTGCTCGGCTTGTGCTGGGCTATCGGGGACTTTCCAAACTCCTCACTGCTGGCCCCAGGGCTATGCAATGGCTAATACAGTATTGCAGACATCAAGGGATCAAATCTCATGAGATTGGCCCAACAATCATGACATGTTTAAAAGGATTCTATTGTGGTTTCTAGGTCAGTCTCTGGATGTTTGAACTCCCCTGGCCCCTCCCCAGGGTGTGCGCATGTGACAATCAGTGTTGCCCACTCTCCCACATGTCCTGGAGAAGGGGATTTTGGCTCCTGCTGCAGGAGCTCTCACCCCCCATCTGCCCCTCTCCTGCCCAACAATTAATCCTGTGCCCCAGACCCCCATCAGTTCTGTCCCCATCCAACCCCCCTATTCAGTCCCCCAGCCCCCATCATCACCACCCCATCAGTTCAGCACCCCTACCCCACTGCCCTCAGTTCACCCTGCCAGCACTCACCCTATCTGCTCAGAACCCACCAGCAATACAGCCCCCACAGCCCATCAGCCCCCCACTCACTTCAGGCCCCCTGCAGCCCCCAGGCCATAATAAAGCCCTCCCAGCCCCACCTCTGCTCCTCCTGGGGTTCTTCACCCTCCCTAGGCCTGGGGGCTACAGTGGGGTCCCCTCTCCCACTTCCCAGGCTGACAGGGGAGCAGCCGCCCTGGGGTGGTGACAGTGGGAGCCCCAGCCGTGCCCAGGGCAGCTGACAGGATTTCTAAGTAACATTAAGCCTCATTTTTAGAACTCTCAAATGTCAGGATCTTTTTTCAGCCACGGCTCTATGGTGAGATCATGAGTGAAGCTTAATTTTACTCAGAAATCGCATCTCTCATGATTAATTCGTGAGAGTTGGCATGTCTGCTAATAGGTGATGTCTACCTAACCCCTTTTGACATTTTGAACATTTTTACTTTTGACTTATAAAGTAGAGAGATAAAACAGAAATGTCCATTTTTGTATGTTGAATTTTCCAATTCTTCATTGTACCCCTTGTGCATTTGCTAATAATAATAATATGGCCAGGGGATGTGATGTATGGGCATAAAGAGTTCTGAGAATGAGGAGAGCTGTTCCTCTCTGATTTTCCAAAAGGCTCATTTTTAAACTCTTAGAAATCTACGGAGATACACTGCTTGCCCCCTCTCCCGCACCCCAGCCCATCTGCTTAACCCAACCACTAGTTACAAATTCTGAATTCTAAGAGAGAAAAGAATCAACTTTTCTCTTTTTAGGAAAGATCTGGGCAGCCACCAGGAATATGTTGCTCAGCTCCTGTCAAATGCAAAATTGAAACAAAACCTCAACTATGGTGCTGCCAATGAGCAACCATAATTCATATGAAACTTTTCACTCCCCCTTTGATCCCAGAAATTTACCTTTGTCCCACTGAGGTTTAGATGACAGTGAGTCTAGAGGAAGAAAAGGGTGAAAAAGACAAAATGTCAGGTTGTCATGTTTAGGGATATATTCACATTGTTAATGTTCTAACACAAAAGCAAAATGAAAACAAAACAAACTTTATGAAGTTCTAGTTAAGGAGGTTAAGTGCAATTCACACCAGTACAAACCATTACACACCTCACTACAAAATAACCCCAAACATTAAAAACTAAGGACATGACCTAAGGTTACATGACAGACCCACAAATGTTTTACCAGCAATTCAACACCTATGGCTGGCCCATGACAACTGACTTGGACTCGCAGGGCTGGGGCAATGGGGATGTTTAATTGCGGTGTAGATGCTGGGGCTTGGGCAGAGGCCTGGGCTCTGGGACCCTGTGACGGGAGAGGGTCGCAGAGCCCAGGTTCCAGCCCGAGTCCGAACCTCATGAGCCGGAGTCAGGGGACACGGGCCAGCCACAGGTGTTTAATTGCGGTGTAAACAAACCCTCTGAAACCAACACATCACTCACAGACAGACCCACACACAGACACTTTCTCACTGATTAGCATTCAATCAACTTTACATCTGCCCCTGAACCATTAGTACTTATAGTAAACTGGCTCATCCTTCCTGACAGCCCTGGTGGTCTCATTCTCTCCAGCTCAGGAGGATAAAAGGTGGAGAATCTCTAAAGCAGGGGTGGGGAACCTACGGCTCACGGGCTAGATCCGGCCTGTTGCTAAATTTCATCCGGCCCGCAGCCCCCCCCGGTCCCCTCCCCCGCCACGGGGCTGGAGCCGCAAGTGCCGACTCTCCCCGCCGTAGGGGGGAAGCCCCGAGTCTCTGCGCAGAGCCGCGGGAACTAGGAGTGCGGAGGGTGCTGAAGCACCCCACAGGTTTTGCGTGGGGTCCCAGCCGCTTGCCCCACGCCCAGCGTCCCAGCTGGCTGTTGGACCCCTGCCCGGGGCTCTGCCCCTGGTACCGCACGCGGGGTCCCGTCTGCTGGCCCTGCACCCGGGGCTCTGCTCCCACCCCCAGATGTGGTCCCAGCCTCAGCCCCCTTACCCCTGTCCACATCCTGCCCCACCTTCCCAGAGCCATGGCCCAGTCTTGGCCCCAGCTCTGGGGAGAGGGGGCACAGACAGGGGTAAGGGGGGTGCCAGGTAAAAAGTTTGGGGACCACTGGCTTTCAGGACCCCCACAGGAAAAATTGTTCCAGCGCCACTGCCTAGACCCCCTGTGGGGCTGGAGCCGAGAGCGCCGGCTCGGCCTGCTGCGGGGGGAAGCCCCTGTGCCCCTCTCTGTCCCCCTGCGGGTGAGTGGCAGGGATTGATTTTTTTCCGTGAGTCAATGGCCCGTGATAGAAAAAAGGTTCCCCACCCCTGCTCTAAAGCAAGAGAGGGACTGTGGTGACACCGGAGGCCTTGCAGACAAAAAATCCAAACAAACATACTTCAAAAACAGTGAATTCAGCAGGAAGTTCAAGCTCAGGTTAACGTTCATAGCTGCTAAGAAAGGAAACCCCCAGGGAGTGCGAATGTAGGCCCCGAACCCAGTGTGTATGTGCTGTATTGAGAGCTGAGGAGGGAATTCATAGCTTCCAAATGATTAGTTGACTATCTCCATCCACAATTATTGTCCCTAAGAGATTTCCCCAGCTCTGTCAATTATCAGTGTAACATAGGTGAGAAAATCCCCCAGGTGACTGTTTATTACCTGTGAACTTCTTCATTATGGTCTCCAGAGATGCATTTCTTTGAGAAGATTCCCAGATTCTCCATTTCAGGTCAGAAGAAAAGGCCACTGGGTTCTGAAACTTCTCCCTCTCGCATCTGAAGAACAACCCAGTGTTACTCGTTGTGGAGTTCAGTCATATTTGTGTTTTACTAACATGTGTTTTACTCTAGTGAATGGTTGTAGCCCAGCAGACCATGGAGGATTAAAGTCTCTATTGCCCCAGGAATTGGTCCAATCCCAGCTTGGACACTACAAGCTTCCCCTTCATTCTGGTGAGACCGATATTGGAAAACTGTCTCCAGTTCTGGTGTCCCCATTTTAAAATGGAGGTTGAGAAAGTGGAGACGGTGCACAGAAGAACCAAAAAACTGATTTGAGGGCTGGTAAAAATGCCTTGCACTGAGAAAACTCTGGCACTTGAGTGTGGGGTATAAATACCGTCATGGGGAGAACAGAGTTGGTACTAAAGGGCTCCTCAGTTTAGCAAACAAAGGCACAACAAGGACCAATTGCTGGAAGCTGAAGCCAGAGAAATTCCAATGGGAAATCAGACAGACATTGTTAACAGTGCGGGTGGATTAACCATTGGAAGAAACTGCAAAGGGAAGTGGTGGGTTCTCCATCTCTGGACAGGGGCGCCAGAACACAGGGGCCGTGGCCCCATCACTTTTAAAAGTGGGAGAGCTCTGCTCTCTGCCTTTGTACCTGCCTTAAAGGCAAGTGATGGGGGGAGGGGTGGAGAGGAGCAAGCAGAGGGCGGGGCCTCGGGGAAGAGGCGGCGCAGGGGTGGGGCCATGGTATGGGCACTGGTGCCCCCCCACACTTCTAGAGAGCTTCAAGCGTTACTGTCTGTTGATGTCTTTAAATCTAGACTGACTGGCTTTCTGGAAAGTGCTTTAGTCAACACACGTTAGGATTTAGTCAAGTACAAGTTATTGGGGTGAATACATGAATAACGGGGTAAAACTGAAGGACCTGTGATACATAGACACCAACTCTGTGGGTGATCCACTTGAACCCCCAGATCTTTTTCTGCAGTCCTGCTGCCTAGCCAGTTATTCCCAATTTCATAGTTGTACATTTGATTTTTCCTTCCAAAGTGCAGCACTTTGTCTTTATTTGAATGTCCCCTTCAATCGATTTTAATCCTTCCTCCCTCTGCCCTTTGTCTCTTGTGTCTATTTGGACTGTAAACGCCCTGGGACAGGGACTGTCTCTCTCTGTGTGTCTGTGCAGCACCCAGCATGTTGGGCCCTGGTTTTGCCTTGAGCCTCTAGGCACTGCCATAGTGCTACTGATAATAGCACATTATAAACTCCTTAGAGCAGGGAATGTCTCTTCCATCAGATCTCTTGCCACGCCCAGCACACGGATAGAGCTCACTGCATAATTAGAAACAATTAATAAACAGCTCAGAGGGAGATTGGGAACCAGCCCCACACTCTGCACTGCTGGACCATGGGGAGCCAGGTCTCGTGTCCAAAATCCCTTCCCTGCATTGGGGAGTGAAAGGGAGAGTGAGAAGGAGCCACGTACCTGCTCAAGGTGCCTTTGATGTCCTAGAGGAGAAAGATAAAAGGAAATTCAGTCCCATCTCTCACACTAAGGATCCCTCCTGCTCTGGAGGGGACTCATTTGTCTTCACAGTTTGAGGTTCAAAGAGAAATGATTTGTTATTTATTAATGCAAACAAAACATTACATGTGCTGCCTTTGCTCCTTTGGAGAAGTGCTCGGACTGCAGGATCTGGGCCCAGGAAGTTTGTACTGGGGGCACACAGGCGCTTTGTGTAACAACATTTTGATAACCAGCTGGCACATGGAATCAGAGAGCTCAGTCTTGTGATGTGTTGAACAAGGATCTCCCTAACACTCACAGGTGTGGGGAAGATCCCCTCCTGCAGACTCCAGTGGGTCCAGAGGGAGGGATGCCCCCAGGCTGTGCTGCCCACATGCTGTAAACTCTCTCCCCACTCGCCCACAAACACTCTGAAGACCCGTCCTGTGGGCTTCTTGACAGCCACAGGAAGGTGGGGCTGGGTGAGAACAATGGTTGTTGGGCACAGAGTAACAGAGGGCCATTCACCGTCCTAAGCCCTAGGATCAATGCAGGAAATCTGAGGAGTGAAGAATGCTGCCCACAGTAGATACTGGCTCCAACAGAGAATTTGACCCTAGATATCAGCTAGAGAAGTCCAGGATGCTACATTTTATGTCTCCCTTTTTTTAAAATTTCCTAGTTAGAGGCATTTTTTGAAAAATAAAATCATTAGAAGGTTTTTGGAGTTCTAACGACTGCTTACACTTTCAGGCTACCATGAGTAACGAACAGCTTCCCTATCTAAGGTCAGTTCTGGCAGAGAAAATCACCACAGCCTCAGACCTCATGTATCAGTTTTAAGGCCACTATTTTCCCTTTTTGTGGTGTGTAGGAAGAGTGGCAAAATGAGGCTTTAAAGTGAAACTCAACTTCAATCTTAGCTATTTCCATAATTAAAGACTGGTTCCATCTTTAATCTTTTGGAGTTAGCGTTTGGAACACAGGAAATGCCAGACTGGCTCAGACTTGAGTCCATCTGGTCAGTATTCTGTCTCCAAAGGTGGACAGTGCCAGATGCTTCAGAGGAAGGTGTGAGATAATCTGACTCCTACATTCCTCATCCTGCTCTCTAACAGTTAGTGACTGACTGAAGCAATGAAGCATGAGGTTTAATATCACTCTGCATATTCCTGCCATTCATATAAATATCCGATCACTTTTGAGATTTGCTAAATGCTTGGTCTCAGCAACATCCGGTGGCAATGAGTTCCACAGTCTAATTACGTGATGTGTGAAAAAGTGTTCATTGGATCAGTTTTGAATTTGTCACCTAATTTGCTTGAATGTCCCTTTGTTCTTGCATTATGAGACAGGGAGCACAGAATTCAGAGTTTGCCATTTTTGGAGGAGTCTTCTCCCACTAGAATTCAAATAAAGAATTTTTTTCATTTAGGACTTGATCCTATGCCCATTGTACTCAAGAAGTATATTTCCATTGACTTTAATGGGCATTTTATCAAGCCCTTAAGGAAAAATAATGTATATATTAGCAATACTATATGTTCTGACCTTTCACTCTGTGATGCTCTGTACCTCGGGGGAACACCCTGCACCCCCATGTTCATCCTTATAATATGATTGTGTCGTATCCAATGCAATGTTTGTCATGTCCAGTGTCTTCGGAAGGCTCATGATGCACTGAGCATTGTTGTTATAGTAATGTTATAGGTTGTAATTTCATGTACATAGTTATGGGGCTGAAAATGTGTCCTCATGGCTTAAAACATGCCCAGGCAAAACTCTCCAGGAGCAGAGGGGCAGTTCACACCTCATCAGGTCATGTATGGGACAAACCCAACCCAGCCTCACAGGAACAAAGGACACTGGCCTAGAAACAAAGGATCTGTTGGACTTTCAAGTGAGTCACCCCCCTTTCCTAGGTCAGTTTGGGACTACGATGAGGTAATGCTCACCTGACCCTGGGGGGGGGGAGCAAATCCAAGAGGGAAGAAAGAATATGATAAAAGGGAGAGACATTTGCCATGCTCTTCCTCTCTCTTCCACTTCCATCTATAGACACCACCACCAAGCGACTGAAGAAAAATCAAAGGGGAGAGCCTGGCTGAAGGGCAACCAGCCCGCCTATGGTGAGAAGCATCTAAGTTTGTAAGGGCACTGAAAGTGTTAAGATCAGCTTAAAATGCACTTTGCTTTTATTTCATTTGACCAAATCTGACTTCTTTTGTTTTGACTTATAATCACTTAAAATCTAGCTTTGTAGTTAATAAATTTGTTTATTCTACCTGAAGCAGTGCATTTGGTTTGAAGCGTGTCAGAGACTCCCCTTGGGATAACAAGCCTGGTACATACTGTGACAGGGTCAGGCCAGATGGATACAGGAGAGAAGGCAGATATATTAGTCCCAGATTAAGTAGATCCCTTTTCCCTGGGTAAGGTAACTGGGGCAGTTCCAGAACAAGCAGGAACTTGCTGGAACCAATTAAGACAGGCAGGCTAATTAGGACACCGGGAGCCAATTAAGAAGAAACTGCTAGAATCAATTAGGTCAGGCTGGCTAATCAGGGCGCCTGAGTTTAAAAAGGACCTCACTTCAGTTTGTAGCATGCATGTGAGGAGCTGGGAGCAGGAGGCACTAGGAGCTGAGAGAGAGAAGGCATATTGCTGGAGGATTGAGGAGTACAAGCATCATCAGACACCAGGAGGAAGGTCCTGTTGTGAGGATAAAGAAGGTGTTGGGAGGAGGCCATGGGGAAGTAGCCCAGGGAGTTGTAGCTGTCACGCAGCTGTACCAGGAGGCACTCTAGACAGCTGCAGTCCACAGCGCCCTGGGCTGGAACCCGGAGTAGAGGGCGGGACCAGGTTCCCCCCAAACCTCCCAACTTCTGATCAGACACAGGAGGAATTGACCTGGACTGTGGGTTCTACCAGAGGGAAGGTCTCTGGGCTGTTCCCTGACCCACATGGTGAATCTCTGAGGCGAGGAAAATCTGCCAATAAGCGCAGGACCCACGAAGATAGAGGAGGAACTTTGTCACAATACCAATTTCTTTGTTAAATTGATGAACTCATATAAGCTTGCAGTGCCCAGGGAGCATAACTGGACACTGCAAGATGGACGTTCCTAGGGTTGTGTCTGGGACCGGAGATATTGGCTAGTGTCATTCGGTTACACAATCCAAGCAGCGGCTGGCCAAAAGTGCTCACTCACGTAGCTGGGAGCAGCTTACATGCTAGAGGCGGTGCGGGAACAGCCCAGGAGTGGGGGTCTCACAGCAGAGCAGGGCAAGGCTGGCTCTCAGAGTCGAGGATTGGAGTGACCTAGCAGATCACTGGTCCAGATAACACCAGGGGAACGTCACACACTCCTACACTCCAAAAGTGAAGGGTTTCTTGCCCTGTGAAAGGTTCTGGGGTGTTTCTAACACTCTCTCACCTGCAGGAAGTCACATGCTGGCTGCTGGCACTTCTGCTCCATCTCACTGATCAGGGAACTGAAAGAGGATAGTTCCTCAGATACTTTGGCAACATACTCATCCCTCCTCTTTTCAATTTCCTTATTCAGCTCTTCCAACTGGGCCAGCAGGAGTCGCTCTTGTTCCTCCAGAAACTGACGCAGTCGCTGAAATTCAGCCACAATCTTCTGCCTCTCAGTTTCCAGCTGTTTCTGAAATGAAGAGACACAAACAGAGAAAGCACAAGTCAAGAACAGGAACATGGAGTGAGTTATGGGACATTTTGTAAAGCCTTATGTATGCACACGGGAGCATGTCATTGCAACCCCGTAGAATTTAACTCCTGATATTTTATGGAGAACAAACCCTATGCTCAGTAGACAGATGATTTTCCAGTGAATTCTGAAGAATCCTAACGGGTGTTTAGAATATGAATGTATCTTGCATTATTAGGATATTCTGTTATCAGTGGCATCTAGAAAACAAGAACCTTCAAACAACAGAAAGTACAGCAGGTGCAGGATCCAGAACTGGACAGGCCAGAGTTACGTCTGGGGAGCAAACAGTAGAACCCAAACTCAGAAGCCCTTGACTTGAACTGGGGAACAGAGGCTCTCCACAAAACACATCTAGATGAATAGGGTCATGTTTCTAAAACAGGCTTTAAAATTAGAGCACCAACAATTGCTCTGACGAGTTTTGAATGCACAGGTTAGGATAGAAACATTTTGTCACATCATAAATCTCCAATTTTATCCACAGAGGGATTCTGAGCACAAACTGGGTGGCTGGCAAGACACCTTTTTGCAGGTTCAAATCTGAGTTTGCAGGGCACTTAGAAACGTGCGCATGTGAACTGGACACAAGCCCACCAATTCATGCTCTTTCTGGAGCACTCTAGCTCCTGATACCCCAGGAGCAAGAAACTTACCTCATATTTAGAACCCAGATCTTCTTCATGGCAACGTCTAGCAGCGATATCACTAGGGCCTGTTCCAAAGCTCACCAACATCACTAGGAGTCTTTCCAATGACTTCAGTAGGGTTTGGTGAGGTGTTAAGTGACCAGCCTTCCCTGGGGCAGCAGATTTCTCTAGTGCTTCCCGCACTCTTCTGTTGTGGTTATTGTTCGAGGGCTTTCCCTTAGCCCCGCCCCTGGTTCTTGTCACGCAGACAGAAAGCAGAAGACC
Source organism: Chrysemys picta bellii (assembly GCF_011386835.1). Taxonomy (NCBI): domain Eukaryota; kingdom Metazoa; phylum Chordata; order Testudines; family Emydidae; genus Chrysemys; species Chrysemys picta. The sequence goes on along the minus strand of NC_088802.1, from coordinate 2,749,928 downwards.
AAAAGTCTAAAGCGCAGGCAATGCGATGTTTGCTGGTGTTAGTTCCAAGCAAGCATGTCCATAGCTCTACACGCCAGCAGAGACTTTACCCCACGTCTCCCTTCCCAGTTCTGAGCCTTGCCTGTGTCCCCGTTCCCCATTTCTTCCTTCTTAGCAGGTCCAAATATACCTGCAGTGCGCGCCCCTAGTCACACCCCTTACAACTTATGGGCCTGTTCTGTTCTGGAGGGTCGGGAGTCTGGGGTCTTCATCCCACCTCTTCTGTACCCCATGGGAGGGGTGAGGAGTAAGGTTGTGGCCTGGCCAAGGCCAGGATTTTCTTTGCTTTTTAGTATTTCTTATGCCTCCCCAATCCCCATTTGCCCCTCCTAATTGGTTGCTTGACCTTGGCTTGAGAGAGGAGCCAGGCAGCCTTCCAGTGTGTGCTCGTATATTACACTCCCACCACACCCTGTAACACTTTCTCTGTTCTTATCTGTTCCCATTATGCTAACAAACCCATCTGGCCAGGCAGAAGCGACACACAGTGTCTTTGTCCTTTGTTCTTCACACACATTAGTAAGGATGTCAGAGTATCAAAAGTCAAACCCAAAATTCTATCTCAGGTTCACAAACAGGCTTATATGTGAACAGTTCTGTCTGTTGAAAGTAAAGCCAAAAAATGGGGGAGGAATTTGCAAAAAAAGATGAAATTTCAAAGTTGTTTCCATTTTCAGTGTTCAAAATGGGACTTTTAGTTTGTTTGAAAAATATCATGAAATAACTTGAAAAAAATTCACATTTTTGTTTCCCCTTTTTCCTAAAATGTAATAAAATAATGTCCATTTCCACCACCACCCCATTTGTTCCTTTTATTCCATTCTCTCCGGAACGCTTCAAAAGTTCTCCGATTTTAGAAAAATTGGCAAAAAGGAAAATCTAGGAGAAAAAACCTGGAAATTATTCATGTTATTGTATCAGTGGCTAAAGGGAGGAAATGGGGAAACAAAGGGCTAAAAACATTTGAAATTTTGAAAAAAAGTCCGCTTTTTAAAACCAAAATGAAAACTTCAATTTGAAATGAAAATAAACATTTTTGTTCATTCTGAAATTTCCTGTCAAAAAACTGATTTTTATTTATTTATTTGCAAAAGACAGTTTCCCATGGAAAAAAATTGTTTTCTACTAAATCCCGTTTTCCTACAGGACATTTTTGTGGTTGAATTTCGACCAGCTCTAGTTGAAAGACTAAAGGAGAAACTACTGTTAGCTAAACAAATTACACTCACATTATCAATGGAAATATTTGGATTATTAAAACTCTTTCCTTAATGCTCCATTTTCCTGTTTATACTCAATTAAATCAGAATAATGAGAATAAATAAGTAACAATCTTTCATGGAAGGGAAGATGTTGCTCAATGTTCTTCTTGTGTTAGACTAAGCAGAGTATCAATAATGTCCCTGCACACGTTTGTCTCTGAGTAAGAACAGCACCTACCAGCAGTTCCTGGCTTGTATTTTCCCCACTCGATTTATACGACAGAATCTCGTCTCTCTCTTTCTTCAAACTCTCCAAACGGCTCCGAATTTGTTCCTAACAAAAGAAAAACTGGTTTAGTTTCAGTTGCTTTTGGAGGATTTTCCCCCATTTTATTTTTATTTTCAGGAATATTAAATGCATAATAAAATGGGTGAGTGCTCTAACCACATGACTATACAGTCCTTCTCATGCTTGCTGTCTACTCTCTCTCCTGCAAATGACTCTCTAAGTATTTATCCCCAGTGGAACAGCTTCAGCAGGAGGGAGGGAGGGAGCCCCACCTCAGAATATCCCATAGAGAGGTGGCAGATCCCTGTTCAAATCCTGTCTCCTCATCAGGTGGAAGAAGGACTTGAACCTGTGGTCTCCCATGTCCCAGGTGAGTGCTCTGAACACTGGGCTAAAGACGATGAAGGAGAGCGTTCTGTGAGTGAACTCACCTGAGGGGCCTCAGGCCGCCTACCAGCTTAGGCCCCACACAGGAGTTAGGCGGCCTAAGGCTGATCTTCCCTGGGGCTTAGGTGGGAGACTGGCATCGAGACGCCTTGAGCGAGGCAGCAGTGCGCATGGCCAGGGGCAGAAACACAGGTGCTGAGGGAACCAGTTACTGAAAACACAGAGGCCGAGGGAGTTTAGGCACCGACAGGGCTCAGCAGGAGTTTTGTGAATTGCAGTGGAGGCTCCAACTGGGGTTTAGGCACCTAAGTAAATACTGTGAATTGAGGCCTCACTGACAGAGAAACTGAGTTAAGGACGGGGCTGGACTGAGGCTTCACTGCCTCCATGCACATGTGTTCTCCTCAACGTTCTTCCTGTATAAAATCCCTTCTGCTTTTCTACCTTGTCACTGTAGGAAGCTAGTTATATTACGTTGCTGGTTTTCTAGTTCTCAGATGGCTGCTCTGATTGTTCGAGCATGTCTGGGCTGGGATGCCTCCCAAATGCAAAAATTAGTAATTCTTACCTGGTAATCCTGGGCAGCCTCATCGAGAGGAAGCACGGCGTGGTCTTTGTGACTGCGGGACTCTCTGCACACCAGACAGATGAGAGTTTGATCCACTTCACAGAAGAGTTGTAAAAGTGCCTTATGCTTTTCACAAGTTTTCTCCCCCCCTGGCTCTGGGATTTTTTTGGCTATTTCAACTACATTCCTCAGCAGCCGGTTGGGCTGGAATTCCCCTTCCCGGAACGGTTCTCTGCACTCAGGGCAGGAATACCGGGGGGAGACTTTGGAGTCCTTGCAGTACTGAGTGATGCAGGATCGGCAGAAATTGTGCCCACACTTGAGAATCACTGGATCGTTAAAAGAAGCCAGGCAAATGGAACAGATAACAGCCTCTTGGAGATCTTTTATCCCCCCTCTTGCGGCCATGGCACCTACGAGAAAGAAGAAAGTAAATTTCACTTTCACTTTGCTCAGCAATGTGTTTATCCGGGATTGGAGCTGGCCTCCGCCCTTCCTGCAGCTGCCTGCCTCCTGCCTCCTTGCTGATCTGTTGTGAATGTGTTCGCTGGGGCCTGGGATCCTTCAGTTCTGGAAAGGAGAAAATATAAGGAGATAGGAGAGACGTAGATAAAAATAAAATAACAAATATATCACACTCCTACATTTGTACAGTTTAGACTTTAAACAAATATTTCCCCGTGCTGTCATAAACAGAATTAAGTCAGTCAAGTCACTGAAGAGATACAAGCATTTTCTAAATAAAAGAGCCGGTCATAAAATCCCTCATTCCATGCCCACAAAAACTTTATAGAGGCCAACAGTAGTGGCAGAATTATGCCCCAAATATGCCATTATACTTTCCTTCAACCATCATAGTTAGAAATTATTTTTAAACGTTTCAAAACAGGATCTGATGTGAATTAGAAATAGATCAGATTTGCCATCTTGGTTTGATTGGGGCTGGAACTTTGCCAAAGTTCTGGTGTTCTCGATCTAATCAGCTCCATTCTAATACAAATAACAGGTGTAATTGTATTATTACTGTATGTCGCAACATTTAAAAACTTCCTACGAGTTATCTAAACAATTAAATTAAAAACCCAGAACTACAGAGTGCCATGTTAAATCCGCTTTTTAATGTATTTGAAACATTCAACTACATTCAGTATTGCCAACACCATGTATTCAAAAATCATGAATAAGCCCTAAAAAAAAAAAAGAGAGATTAAAAAAAATGCATTTAATTTTTTTTATTTGCCTTCTGGTTACTGAGCCGTTAGATAACACGTGTGTCGTGATTTCAGAAGAGGTGGTTGAAACAGAATTTCTGTTCCATGGGAAGTTCTGACATTTCTAAATTTATTTTGATTCTGAATCAGAATTAAAAAAATTGAAATTTCCCATTAAATGAAAATGTAGGAAAAAATCATTTTGGGTCAATCAACACATTTCATTTTGATTAAATCAAAATGTTTCATTCTGCTTTTGACTTAAAAAATAAGATAAAAATTCAGAATGAAAAGATGTTTTGAATGAAAAATGTGAACCAATCCATTCTGAAATGTCAAAAGGAACATTTCAACCTTTTTGACCTGAAACTTAAAAAAGAGTCCTACAAAAAGTGGAAAGTAGGTCAAATTATGGAGGATGAATATAAAAAACCAACACAAGTATGTAGGGATAAAATTAGGAAGGCTAAGGCACAAAACCAGATTTAACAAGCTAGGGACATGAAGGAGAACAAGAAGATATTTTACAAATGCATTAAAAGCAAGAGGAAGACCAAGGATAGAGGAGGCAGATTACTCAAGGAGGCAGGAAGGACAATAACAGACAATGCAGCAATGACTGAAGTGTTAAATGCTTTTTTTGTTTCACAAAAGAGGTTAGCTGTTATTGGACAACTAACATGGTGAAGATCAGTGTAACTGGAGTAAGATCGGCAGCTAAAATAAGAAAAGAAGAAGTTAACAATAACTTAGGCCTGGTCTACACTAGAATTTACTGTTGTATATCTATGTCACTCCGGGGTGTGAAAAATCCATATCCCTGAGAGATGTAGCTATACTGACCTAACCCCCAGGCCCCGTCTACACTGGCAAGTTTCTGTGCCCTAAAGCAGCTTTCAGCACTCTAACTCCCAAGGGGTACATACTGCCAAGCCACTGAGTGCGCAGAAACTGCGCGGTTGCAGCTCTATAAAAAACCCACCCAACTGTAGTAGTAGGATTTTATGTTTGTATTCTGTGTAAATTAATTCTAATTTAGAATGAAGGATAAAGAATAATAAGATGATAATGTAGCATGTATTAAATGTATTTATGTATGATTTGACCATAGCCTGCCTACCCTTTTTGAATAGCAGAAAGGAATGGCCTAGTGGGCCATTGGTAGAGATGCATCAGCCAGAATCTCTTTGGGCTGGTCTACACTGGGGGGGGGGGGGGAGGGTCGATCTAAGATACGCAACTTCAGCTATGCTATTTGTGTAGCTGAAGTCAGCTCCCCTGTCGACGCTGCTTACTCCTCCTGCCAAGGTGGAGTACGGGCGTCGATTCGGGGATCAATTTATCGCGTCTAGACGAGATGCAATAAATCGATCCCTGATAGATCAATTACTACCCGCTGATCCGGGCGGGTAGTGTAGACATGGCCTTTGTATCTGGACTGATTTCAAGGCAGTAACAGACCTTCGAGGGTCATCACTTTGTTTTAGGCTTAGCATTTTAAAATAAGTAAAAGAATGCCGTGATTGTTTTTTCCTCTGCATTGCCACTTGATGTTCCTGTTCAAAGTGCTCTGTGGAAATCAGTTCTGTGTTGGGTGTGAACGAGCAATGTGTGGGTTAAGAGATCCGTGTGAAGGCCATCGCTGAACCAGATGTACGAGGGACAAACCGGAGACAGACGCAAGGGCGCCAGGAGGCTGCAACATGCCCCTATTGACATGTCAGAGGAGGGCAGATTGACGACTCTAAAGATGAGGCTGGCACCTGTCAATGGGGACAAGAGAGCTGTGATCACACCCAGCCTGGGGTAACTCCCCGAGAGACTCCATGAAGGAACAAGATAAAGGATGAGAAGGACAATTTAAGAAAACAAGCCCTCATCAAACAACAATTGATTACATCATGTCGGTGCAAAACTCATTGGTCCCAATGAAGGAAAGTCACTATATAAATAGGGGGTTTGCCATGAAACGTTGGGTTCATCCTGCCAAGATTTCCCCAGAGCATCGTGTCGCAACAGACAGAACCCGGCTCCTCCCTACCGGTGATCAACCGACATGGCCCCTAGATTGATCCAGACTCTGGACGAGTAACTATAACATCGACTGGTGGGACAATGTGTGTGTGTGTGTGCGATTGAATGCATATGCTAATTGTTGTATCTTCAATAAACGCTGTGTATTGCCTTTTCCTCTGAAAAAGATCCTGTGTGCACCTTAAAAGCATAACATGACGAGAGGCGTGGAGCTTTCTGCACCGGGGGTACAGCGCTGCGGTGCCCGTGTAGACAACATGGCGATTACAGCGTTGCAATTGGCCTCCTGGAGTTGTCCCACAATGCCTGTTCTCGCCTCTCTGGCCATGGGTTTGAACTCTACTGCCCTGCCCTCGGGTGACCAACCGTTGGCCCCACCCCATACATTCCTTTGCAAATTTGAAAGTCCCCTTCCTGTTTGCTCAGTGATGTGTGCAGTGGTCTCAGCGCATCTTTCCTGCTCCACACACCAGGCGATCCCCCGCTTGGAGCAATGCCGAGCTGCTGGCCCTCATCGGCATTTGGGGAGAGGAGGCTGCCCAGTGCCAGCTGCGCTCCAGACGTAGGCATTATGATACCTACAGACAGATTTCACGATGCTGACAGAAAGGGGCCATGACTGGGACACACTGCAGTGCAGGGTCAAAGTGAAGGAGCTGCAGAACGCCTACCACAAGGCACAGGAGGCAAACCACTGCTCTGGTGCTGCGCCCACGAGCTGCCGGTTCTACAAAGAGCTGGACGCGATTCTTGGTGGTGACCCCACCTCCACTGCGAAGGCCCCTGTGCATACTTTGTTGGCTCACATGCCAGTTGAGAGGCAATCTTGGATGAAGAGCGGGAGGGGGACCCAGAGGCAGAGGATGGCTCGGAGGCCAGAGATGCAGGCAGCATCTTTTCTACCCTGGAGGAGCCTAGCCAGTCACAGCAGGCGGATATTGGCGAAGTGCAAACAGGAGACGAGGCCCCTGCTAAGTGGATCTGATTTTGGGAATCGTTGAAGCGAGTTGTTGGGGGTAGGAGGGTTGCAGAAAGCAGCCTTGTCTCCCCCATCATGCCTATTCGGAGCAGCGTAACAGGCTGTTGATTGACTCCCTCACTTAGGGTTACCATATTTCAACTCTCAAAAAAGAGGACGGGAGGAGCCGTGCCCTAGCCCTGCCCCCCATCCTGCCCTAGCCCCGCCCCTGTCCCTTCCACTCCCTCCCACTTCCTGCCCCCTCAGAACCCCCAACCCTCCCCCTGCACCTTGTCCCCTGACTGCCCCCCAGGACTCCACCCCCTCCCTAAGCCTCCCTGCCTCTTGTCCCCTGACTGCCCCCTCCTGAGACCTTCCCCACATCCTAACTGGCCCCCTAGAACCCTACCCCCTACCTGTCCCCTGACTGTCCCAACCCTTATCCACACCCCCACCCCCTGACAGCCCCCCCCAGAACTCCTGACCCATCTAAACCCCTCTGCTCCCTGTCCCCTGACTGCCCCCTCCTGGGACCCCTGCTCCTAACTGCCCTCCAGAACCCCACCCCCTACCTAAGCCTCCCTGTTCCTTATCCCCTAACTGCCCCCTCCTAAGACCCCTCCCCCAACTGCCCCCCAGGACCCTACCCCCTACCTGTCCCCTGACTGTCCCAACCCTTATCCACACCCCCACCCCCTGACAGCCCCCCCAGAACTCCTGACCCATCTAAACCCCTCTGCTCCCTGTCCCCTGACTGCCCCCTCCTGAGACCCCCCCACCTGTACCCTGACTGCCCAAAACCTTACACCCCCAACCCCCAGACAGCCCCCCCCGAACTCCTGACCCATCCAACCCTCCCCCCTGCTCCCTGTCTCTTGACTACCCCCCCACCCAGAACCTCCCTGCCGCTTCTCTGGCCCCCGGCCCCCTTACTGTGCTGCAGAGCGGTGCGCTCGACAGGGGGAGGGGAGCAGGGTCGGAGCTCCAGACGAACAGCCGGCGATCTGTGAATGCAGGGCGGGGGGAGGGAGGGAGAGGAGGGGGGGGTGTCAAGTTTCAGGAGAGAGGCGGGGGGAAGTGCAGGAAGGGCTCTGGCTCTGGCTGTGGGAGCCCCGGCTGCTCTGTAAGCCGCGCGCACGCTCTGCATGGGGGGGGGAGGGGAAGTCCGGACATTGACAAATTCCCCCCGGACGCTATTTTTAACCCGAAAAAGCCGGACATGTCCGGGGGAATCCGGACGAATGGTAACCCTACCTCACTTCACGGGAATCTCCCTCAGATCTCCAGGAAACTCTCATGGAGATACTGGGCAATCCGCTCCCGCGGGTTCCTTGGCAGAGCTGCTTTGTTTCTTGCCTCATTAACGGTAACTTTCCCACACCACTTTGCCGTGACGGGGGGCGGGGCCCATAGCTGCACACAGGTGAGCCGCATAAGGGCCAGGGCAGAAGCCACAGGCTTGGAGAAAACCCTCCCTTGATTCCCTGCTCACCCTCAGCAGTGAGATATCTTCCATAATGAACACGGCCTGTGGAAAGTGGGGGGACAGGAATGATTATCAACCCCCCCCCCTACAGTGCTGGCTCTCCCCAAGAGCCACGTGCCCAGTGTACAGCAGGGTCTGGGAACAGTGATTTCCCCTGCCCCTGCGGCTACTCACCATTTTGGGGGTCTTGTGGCTCATGTGTGCTTGCCTGGGGTGAGCCAGTTAGTGACAGGTGTGTGAGTGCTGGCTGTGCTTTAAAGCACTGAATCGGTGTTGTCTGTGTTGCACACAATACTGCTTCTGTAAACTGTTGCATTTAACCTTCACAGGGATGACCTTGGGAGGCCAGTCTCCCCTTATCGACAGCAGAATGGCTGTGCAGAATTAGAAAGCATCTAAGAACTACTAAGGAGGACTTTCTCCGTGGGGTTATGATGCACTCAGCCACTGAGAAACAGGAATTGAAGGAGTGGCGGGACAGCGAGAGGAGGGAATGAAAGGAGAATGCGGCACACCAGAAAGAAGCCACGGAGCGGCTCTTAACACTTATGGAGTGCCAAGTGGACACGCTCCAGGTGATACTAGCTCTTCAAACCGAGCAGCTCCGTGCCCGCCCTCAGAGAGCACCGAAGGGAAACCGCCATTGTGTGTTCACACTGACAGCTGCCTGCGCAATAGCGTGTTCACACTTGCGATGCTATTCAGAGCGGTGCACTCTGGGCAGCTATCCCACAGAGCACCTCTTTCTTTTTTGCCTCTAAGTCTTGTGGGAAGACGGTGGGGGTCATGGGGCATTCTGGGTCCTATCCCAATGCCCCGTGATGTATTGCTTTGTATCCCAGCAATCCGTGTGCTTCCATCCGCATTTGGCATCATCTTTCAATGGTTTCAAGTATCCGAGGGGTAGCCGTGTTAGTCTGAATCTGTAAAAAGCAACAGAGGGTCCTGTGGCACCTTTAAGACTACCAGAAGTACTGGGAGCATAAGCTTTCGTGGGTAAGAACCTCACTTCTTCAGATGCAAGAAGTGAGGTTCTTACCCACGAAAGCTTATGCTCCCAATATTTCTGTTAGTCTTAAAGGTGCCACAGGACCCTCTGTTTTTTTCAATGGTTTGTGTACTGCACGCCCTGTCCTGCCTCTGTCTGGCTGCAGGAATGGATCCCGAGCTGTTGACCAATATGCTGCTCTCACTGATCAACACGTCACAAGTGGCAGTGGAGTTATTCCTTAAACTACAAAGGAAAGAGGAGTGCGACATTGATCTTGCCTTGTGTAGTAGCTATGACACAAGATTGCTTGTGGCATTCACAGAGGTGCTGACCACAGTGGAACGCCACTTTCGGGCTCGGGAAACAAGCACTGAGTGGTGGGGTCTCATCGTCATGCACGTCTGGGATGACAAGCAGTGGCTGCAGAACTTTCGGATGAGGAAAGCCACATTCATGGGACTGTGTGATGAGCTCGCCCCCACCCTGCGGCGCAAGGACCCGAGAATGAGAGCTACCCTGACGCTGGACAAGCATGTGGCAATTGCACTGTGGAAACTGGCTACTCTTCAACAAAAACATTTCAAAAACAGACTCCAAACGAGAAACTGCAGAACTGGAATTAATTTGCAAACTGGACACCATCAAGTTAGGCCTGAATAAAGACTGAGAATGAATGGGTCATTACAAAAGCTAATTTCCCCCTATGGTTACTCACACCTTCTTGTCAACTGTTTGAAATGTGCCACCCTCATTAGCACTACAATAGTGATTTTTCCTTGCTTGGTATTCGACTGTTGAGAACAGCCCACTTCCACTTTAATTGAATTGGCTCGTTAGCACTGACCCCGCCCTCGGTAACGCAACTCCCATCTGGTCATGTGCTGTGTGTTTATACCTCCCTACTGTATGTTCCACTCCATGCATCCGATGAAGTGGGTTCTAGCCCATGAAAGTTTATGCCCAAATAAATGTGTTAGTTTCCAAGGTGCCACAAGGACTCCTCGTTGTTTTTGCTGATAGAGACTAACATGGCTACCACTCTGAAACCTGTTTAATGAAACTGAGATTGTCATGTATCCTCTTGACTCCAGGAGCTGGGGCTTTAAGAAACACATCAGTTGTTACAAAACTCATGATAGAATCAAGAATTGGCAACACTGAATGTTAGTGATACATAATGGCATTGAAAAAATGCTACACATAATTCTATTAACAAAATAAAACATGTTCCTCCTGGAGAGAATTCCGAGTTGGAATGGAAACAAGAGAGTCATTTTCAGTTAGTTCTGATTTATACCAGTGTACAGGAGATCAGAGAGGCTGATGTCTGTGCAGAGACTTGGACTGGCTTGCAGGAAGTATCAGCACCTCAGGCAATTCTCTGCTAACCCTGATTTAGAAACTGATTATTAAAGGGACAGTCACCTTAACTAGTTAGTTACAAACTCCAGGGTTCAGTGTGTGTTCACACAGCAACTTTTCTGCCATGCTGCCTGACCCTGTGTGTAATAGGCTAGGAAGGATGAGATTTTGTTGTTGGTAAATGTTTGTAAACATCAATGTCATCATACAGACAAAATATAGTTTTATAAATAATAGTTGAAATGTACAGGTAGGCAAGGTAAGAAAAATGCTGCTTGAGTTTGATTTAAGGATATTTATTTTTTATGCTTTGACATGTGATGTTGACAATTTGTGTTTTAATGATAATAAAACTAACTTTTTGAATCTCAACATCTGTCATTAAATAATTGTCTGCCCCTCCTCGATAATTTCCCATAACTGTGAAAATTTAAATTGATAAAAATAAAAAAGCTTAAAAATAAACATTGATATTATCTATTAAAATTTAGATAGATAGATAGATAGATAGATAGAGGGGGGTGGATGGGGAGAGAGGGGGGGTGGATGGGGAGAGAGAGAGAGGGGGGGGTGGATGGGGAGAGGGAGAGAGAGGGGGGGTGGATGGGGATAGATAGATAGAGGGGGTTAGGGTGACCAGACGTCCCGATTTTATGGGGACTGTCCCGATATTCGCTTGTTTGTCCTGTGTCCCGACCGATGTGTGGTCGGGACACTGGACAAACAAGCAATTTTGCCCTCCTGGAAGGGCTCTTGCCCCCCCCACCCCGACTCCGCCCCCTTCTTCCCCCATTGGCTCCCTCCCCAAATCCCCACCCTGGCCCCGCCTCTTCCCCAAGCATGTGGCATTCCTCCTCCTTCCCAGGCTTGCTGCTGTAATGGCGGGGCAAGCTTGGAGGGAGGGGTGGTGGCCGGCTTCCAGTTCCTGGAGCTGGTGAGTACGAGCTCCGGGCTGGCAAGGGGGCCTGGCAAGGGGGCTGCTCCCCCAGGAGGTAGACAGGGGGGCTCTGGACCCCGGCAGCGGCGGAGGAGAGCGGCTCGGGGCCGCACGAGTGGCCATGTAAAGTTTATCGGCTTGGAGGGGACCCCGGCCAGCTCCTTGCCCCTGTAGGGGAGTAGCATCCCCGCCCCACGCCAGTATGTTGCGCCGGCTGCCGCAGGCCAGGTAAGGAGCCGAGTCGCCCCCTCCCCCCTCGTCCTGGCTCCTCAGCTGAGCCCCCCCCCCCCCGTCGCCCTCCTGGGGGAGCAGCCCCCTTGCCAGCCCCCCTTGCCCGCCCGGTGCCCGTACTCACCAGCTCCAGCAGCTGTTCGGGGGACGGACCCTGACTCCTGCTCGGAGCAAGGACCTTCCGCCGAATTGCCGCCGCAGATCGTGATCGTGGCTTTTTTTTGTTTGGCTGCTTGGGGCGGCCCAAACCCTGGAGCCGGCCCTGACGAATGGGACACACATCTGTGCCGTTCAAAGATAAAGGAGTTGAGGCAGGCAAGGGAGGCGAACTCTCTGGTGCTGTGCCAAAGACCTGCCACTTCTACAAGGAGCTGGACACCATCCTCAGAAGTGACCTCACCTCCACCTCTGAGAGCCCATAAGTACTTTGGGCAGGGGGTGGCTGGAGACAGCAGCCAGCGGACTCAACCCCAAGGACAAAGTGGTGGACAAGGAAGTGGAATTGGAGGATGAGGTGGGTCATACGACAGGGTCGTCTGGTAATTTGGTGAGCCAGGATCTCTTCTCGTCTCCTGAGGGATCAAGCCAGTCCCAGCACTCTGCCTCTGGCATGCATGATGCAGGAGAGGGGAACTCCAGTAAGTGCCCATTTTGATTTGATACTGCTCGGTTACATGGGGTAGCGCTGTCCTTTGCTTCATTGTATGCTAGAAGTGGGTTAAGGGATAGAAATGTACAAGACAAGCAGGACTGATTCTTTTCTCATTTGCATCAGTTTTACACTGGGGAGACAAGATTTAAGAGCATATTTCCGAATATTGTGAGGAACATAAACCAAACAGGAAAAACAAAAACAAAAAGTCTTCCTTCTTCGTACCCCAAGAAGCAGTGAAATAAAAATGGCGCATGTTCCTAGTTCTTAAGTAATCTCTCTCTTTGCAAATTCATCAGGTTTGCTACAAATCCAGTTCCTCTGTGTGTAGCACTTTGAACTGCTGATGGTGTTTTTGTACATATAGGCGCATTCTCCTCCTCCTCCTCCTGTTTGAACCCTGCAAAAAAGTAAGAGCAACGAAGCTACAATCAGTCAGGGATCAGACCGTTCTTTCCCATCTCAGAAGGCCTCTGAGAGGATGAAATTGACCTCTCTGTAGGAGGCCATTACAAGTAGATTGTGAATAATGGATTTTTCAGTTCACTGGCGATTCCAAAAAACTGACCAAAAAAAAAAAAAAAAACGACATTTTTCTACCTGAAAACGACATTTTTCAAAGATTTTGGAGAATCAGAAAGTCAAAGAAGTTAGTTTTGTGTCAAAATGTTTTGTTTGGCAAAACTGAAACACTTCATTTTGATTCTGACCATTTTAAATGTTTTTAATTGTTTTGGTATTAAAGGCAATTCCAAAATAAAAAAGTTGTTTCAAATGATAAATCAAAATATTTTGATTTTTTTCATGATTCTCTCTCTTTTTTTTAACTGAAACAATTTTGTGAAATCGACATGAATTCACAAACCATTTCAGTGTAGCTGAATCTGCTATTTGGTAACAAGTTTTGTCTGAAAAATTTCACTTAGTGGTAATTACAAGGCCGATGAACTACTTAAGTCTTTTCTGCAACCTCGCTGACGATGGAATTTCTCCCCGGTATTAACATCTCCCCTGTTAGTTCTACCCTGTGGAGTCAGCACAGAATTTGAGTCCAAGTCCTAGTGAAAATATTGAATTATTGCACAAGCAGACTAAGAACCAGTGATTATTTCCAGTAGATCAGTCTGAATTCAGCCTTTTAGTTGTGTGGAACTTCCACTCCACATCTTGGCAGTGTGAATGGACCAGCCCTCTGCTCCCAGTCTTAGGTCTGTATCTAACCCCCACCCCCATAGTAACAGAGCACCTCACACTCTTTAATGTATTGATCCTTACAACTCCCCCGCTTTTATCCCAGTTTTGCAGATGGGACACAGAGAGGCTAAGAGACTTGATCAAGGCCATACGGGAGTCTGTGGCAGAGCAAAGAATTAAGCCCAAGTCTCCTAGTGTCAGGTCAGTGCTGTAACCATTGGGCCATCCTTCCTGCTAAGGGAGCAGCTCTGGTCTCTGTGAGCCCACACGGCCTTTGAGAATCAGCCAGAGCCCAAAGGGAAGGAAATGCTCTGACTGATGCTGGAGGGGCACTTGGACTGTGCATTTGCCAATGAAGGTGCTGGAGTGATTTACGGGGGAACTCCCAAGGACTGTAGGAGGAGTCTCCATCCGTCCCACAGCAAAGGCTGGGAGTTTAGAACCGACCCACAGACAGGGGAGCCCCCACCTCAGCTGCCTGTGACCCAAGAGAGTGAAAAGAAAGAAAATGACTCACGGGTCATTGAATACTGAGCCATTGGGCCACTTCCAGGGCTGGCCCGGTTCCCTCCTGAGGCTGATCCAGGGATCAAGGTAGCCTTTGTGTCGCATCAAGAAATCCTGTTAAAGAATGCAAAGGGGAAATAGACTTTACAAACCAATCCTCTTGGACTCATCCTTCCCTCCCTCTGAAATCTCTCCCTACTCAGAGTCATAGGCCCTGCTTCTCCCTGATGCTAAGGCAGGGCAGTGTAAAAGGGCCTCAGCATCACAGAGAACTCAGACCCTAGATCCTAAGGCTGAAAGGGATCATCAGATGTTCTAGCCTGACCTCCTGCATCACAAGGACCAGGGGATTCTACCCAGTGACTCCTGCATCCAGCCCCTAACTTCTGGCTGAGCTAGAGTGTGTCATTCAGAAAGTCACCCACACTTGATTTAAAGACTGCAAGTGACAAAGAATCCACGACCTCCCTCCGGAAGCTGCTCCCAGGGGTAATTAACCACTGACAAAAAGACATGCCTTTCTTCCAGGTTGACTGTATCTAGTTTCAACACCTCTGGGTCTTCCTCTTCCTTTGCCTGCTAGACTGTTCTAGTATCTGATGTTCTCTCCCTGTATAGCTAAGGCCAACGCTGAGCCCTTTTGAAAATCCTGCCCATATTCCCCTTGTGCCTCAGTTCCCCATCTGTAAAATGGGGATAATAATCTCTTTGCCTGTTGTGCATATTTAGAGTGAAAGATCATCAGCACAGGGACTGTCTCTCCGTGTGTGTCTGTGCAGCGCCCAGCACAACGGGGCCCTGATCTCAGCTGGGGCAGGGACTGTCTCTCCCTGTGTGTCTGTGCAGCGCCCGGCACAACGGGGCCCTGATCTCAGCTGGGGCAGGGACTGTCTCTCCCTGTGTGTCTGTGCAGCGCCCGGCACAACGGGGCCCTGATCTCAGCTGGGGCAGGGACTGTCTCTCCCTGTGTGTCTGTGCAGCACCCGGCACAACGGGGCCCTGATCTCAGCTGGGGCAGGGACTGTCTCTCCCTGTGTGTCTGTGCAGCACCCGGCACAACGGGGCCCCGACCTCAGCTGGGGCAGGGACTGTCTCTCGCTGTGTGTCTGTGCAGCGCCCAGCACAACGGGGCCCCAATCTCAGCTGGGGCAGGGACTGTCTCTCCCTGTGTGTCTGTGCAGCGCCCAGCACAACGGGGCCCTGATCTCAGCTGGGGCAGGGACTGTCTCTCCCTGTGTGTCTGTGCGGCTCCCGACACAATGGGGCCCTGATCTCAGCTGGGGCAGGGACTGTCTCTCCCTGTGTGTCTGTGCAGCGCCCAGCACAACGGGGCCCTGATCTCAGCTGGGGCAGGGACTGTCTCTCCCTGTGTGTCTGTGCGGCTCCCGGCACAATGGGGCCCTGATCTCAGCTGGGGCAGGGACTGTCTCTCCCGGTGTGTCTGTGCAGTGCCTGGCACAACGGGGCCCTGATCTCAGCTGGGGCAGGGACTGTCTCTCCCGGTGTGTCTGTGCAGCGCCCGGCATAACGGGGCCCTGATCCGAGTTGAGTCTCACTGCTACAGAGCAAGTAAGTATAATTTTTATTTTGCATTCAGAAATGGCTTCACCATGTTTTGGGAGTTAGCAGCTGCCTCATTCAAAGGAGTTTTATTCTTTTTCTCCTGGGCTGAGACAACTTTAATCTGTACCTAAAATCATTTCTATTTTTTTTCATCACCTTTTCCTGCAGGGTGTCAAGCCAAGCCAAGGAGGCACTGTGGGAAGAGCAGGAATGTTGGCTTGAGGTCCAGTCTGCTTCATCCTCAGAGAAAAGGTAACATTTTCCATGGTACCCAATCCAGTTTTCAGGGCAGCAGGTGGCAGGGCTGTCCGGAGGAGTCACATTGGCCTTTGGTACTGAAAAGTAAAAAGGGGTAAGAGCATCTTTCTCCCACCCCACCTGAATCAGAGGGAAAAACCCTTCAGACACAGGCTCCAGAATGTCTGGTGGCTGCTGCAAGGGACTAAAAGTATCAGCAATAAAACAGGGTGAGATTTATAGAGAGAAATGATCCCAAAAGCAAAGTCAAGCTCCCACTTTGAAATCAGATTGTGTGATAGCATCCCCTGGACTGTACAGCGAAAATGCCCATCTATCAAATTTATTCACAGACACAAACTCTGGGTGTTACCTTCAGGGCAGGGGTGTTGAACAGTTTTCCTATTTAGGGCAGGACTCTCAAAACTGCTCAGTGCTGGGCTAACGCTGCTCCCATGGAAGTCAACGGTAATTCCCACACGCACACATACACCCCCCAAAGTATTGCTGTGACCTGCATGGCACAGTCAGATTCTGTAACAATCATTAAATAATAATAAAAATACCTAGTCCTTATATAGCTCTTTTAAACCATCGATCTCAAAGTACATTACAGAAGAGGTCAGTATCATTATCCCCATTTTACAGATGGGGAAACTGAGGCCCAGATATGCCAGATGACTTGGCCAAGATCATCCAGTTGCAGAGCTAGGATAGAACCCAGGGCTCTTGAGAGCCAATCACTCTAACCACTAGACAACATGGCCTCTCTGTAGCCACTCAGCTTTCACCTTTTTAAAAACATCACATTCTAGCCTTCATGGTAGCAAAGAGCCTTCCAAATGTGTCCCAAGCCAATCCACGCTGCAACAGCTGCCTGAGTTTACAGAGAGCTTGAGACAGTGGATCTGAGAGGGGAGAAGCTGCCCTGAATGTAACAGCCACAGCAACATTGCCTGAGTCTGCAGAGAGCCTGAGCCAATTGCTCTGAGGTGTTTGAGTTGCCCTCACAGTCAATTAATCACTTGTCGTTGTGAGAGTTTAGGGTGAACACTGCAATGTTAAATACCAGCATTAACTATTTAATTGTTTGTCATTTCAGCAGATAGAATAAGAATGGTTTGGGAGTGAAAAAGAAGGTTCCTCACCTTGCAGGAACGGAGGTTCTTCGAGTGCTGTCCCTGTGGGTGCTCCACTCCGGGTGACGGTGGGCCCCGGCGCCGTTGATCTGAGATCTTCAGTAGCAGTGCCTGGTCGGGACGCATGCACTCAGCTGCTGTCTCGCAGTCTCGTTAGAGTCTGCCTGAGCAGGCACGTCCTGCACCCCTCTCAGTTCCCTCTCTACCAAGGAGAAGTCAGAATAGTACTCCAAAGTAGAGGGGAGGAGGACCGGGAGTGGAACACCCACAGGGACACATCTCGAAGAACTGCAGTTACTGCAAAGGTGAGTAACTTCCCTTCTTCAAGTGCTGTCCCTGTGGGTGCTCCACTCCAGGTGAATGTGAAGCAGTACCCACTATGGCTGGTGGGACTTTGGAGTTGTAGCAGTGACAACTGTAGACAGTACTGTGTGGCCTACTATGGTGTCTGCCGTGGTATCCTGCGTGATAGCATAACGTTTGGTAAATGTCTGTTTGGATGTCCACATGGCCACCTTACAGATATCAGGAATAGGTATGTTACGGAGGAAGACAACAGATACTGACATAGCTCGAGTAGAATGAGTTCTGAGGCCTTCGGGCGGTTGGGCATTCTGAATGCAGTAACAGGATCTGATGCAGTCAGAGATCCACTTGGAAAGGCGTTGCTTAGAGATGGCCGCACCCTTCGATCTCTCGGTAGTGGAGACAAGTAGCCGCGGGGATTTACAAAATGGTTTAGTCCTGTCTAGATAAAAGGCGATTGCTCGTCTGACGTCGAGGGTATGTAGAGCAGCTTTGTGTGGAGTCTCATGAGGTTTGGGATAGAATGCAGGTAAGTATATTGGTTGGTTAAGGTGGAAGGTGGACACCACCGTAGGGAGAAATTTAGGGTGTGGGTCGCAGGGTGACTATCTTTAGAGAAAGTTGTGTAGGGAGGATGGGCCATCAGAGCGCTTATTTCACCTAATCTCCTTGCTGATGTTATAGCAACCAAGAAAGCTACCTTCATAGGCATGTGGAGAAGAGATGAGGTAGCTAAGGGCTCGAAGGGAGGTTTCATAAGACCGCGAAGAACTAGGTTGAGATTCCAGGAAGCTGCCGATGGATAAATCTCAGGGTAGAGATTTTGCAGGCCCGTGAGAAAGCGTTTTATTGTGGGGTGGGCAAAGAGTGAATATCCGTCCAGCAATTAATGGAAGGTGGTGAGGGCCGCGAGGTGTACTCTGATGGAGCTGAGCGAGAGCCTGTCCTGTTTTAGTTTCAAAAGGTAGTCTAGGATGTTGGGGAGGGTCACGGTATGGGGTGTCAAGTGTTTATGGGAGCACCACACGGAGAAGCGTTTCCACTTTTGCAGGTAAGTCTTATGAGTGGAGTCTTTTCTACTATGCAGGAGAACATACCGGACTTGCTCAGAACAGGCTAGTTCGTAGGTCTGGAACCATGAAGGAACCACACCATCGGGTGGAGTTTCTGGAGCTGCAGGTGAAGAAGCTGGTCATTGTCCTGAGAAAGCAGATCTGGTCTGTTGGGGAGGGTCCGTGGAGGACGGATGGACATGCGGAGCAGGTAAGGATACCATGTCAGTCTTGGCCAAGCTGGGGCAATAAGTATGACCCGGGCCTTGTAGTCTGTGATCTTGCACAGGACCCTGGGTATCAGAGGGATCGGTGGAAAGGAATGTGACCCGATGTAACATGTATTTGTATATAACGCGGTAAAGCAGTGCTCCGGGGGGGGGGGGGGGGGTAGGGCTGCACTCTCCGGCGGATCAAAGCAAGTTCGATATAACGCGGTTTCACCTATAACGCGGTAAGATTTTTTGGCTCCCGAGGACAGCGTTATATTGGGGTAGAGGTGTATTTCTGTGTCTTTGTACTTGTTTCCTTCAGTTACCGGGGAAGAGGTTCAGCACTGCCCTGAGTCCCGTCTTCAGCTGAGGACGGTTGAGAAGGAACTGAGGGGGGTGCGGGACGTGCGCGCTCAGGCAGACTCTAACGAGACCTCAAGACAGCAGCTGAGCGCGTGTGTCCTGACGAGGCACTGCTACCGAAGATCTCCGATCAATGGGACACACCGTCACCTGGAGTGGAGCACCCACAGGGACAGCACTCGAAGAAGAACCCCTGGGTTCTTTTGAGTAGAGAACTGCTGCAGGGGAGGAAATGCAGAGGGAAGAAAGGAGCAGAGAAATAACCACAGGAAAGGGGAAGCGAAACAGAGAAACGAGGATGGGAGAGGAAAAGCAACAAAGACCAGGAATAGCAGCAAGGTCCCCCACTCAGTGCTGCTGAATGTGACAGTAAGTGACTGACTTAGCAATACATCATGACAATAATCAAGACTTTGTTAGTACAAAAAGGCCAGATTCCACCTCGATCTCTGTTCAGACCTACCACTGGCATCATTGGGAGACCAGCTGTAGACCATAATTAAACATGAAATTTGGCTCTCTTCTGCCAATGCGTTTGACATCCCTGCTTTAAGATACATGCAGTTTAGATAATCAATCACTGGGTGTCACTGTTGCCTTGCTGTAAACATAAGATGCAAGAGGAGGACTTCATAGGGGCGGGGCACAGACTGAATCAGACCAGGGGTCTATATATTGCACTTCTGTGCATGTTTAACCCTCCGAGGCTCTGTTCTGGCTGGACTGGCAATAGAAGGAGCAGGAGGCCCCACAGCAAGGCGGTGGCGTTGTAACTGCAGCTGATGTGCGTGAAACCAGAGAGGACAGGGCACGTCATTAGGACAGTTCTAGGTCGGAATGGAACACACAGAGATGGGTTACACACTCACCTGACCAAGCAATCACTGCGATAAGGAGAACCGCAAGTACTGTAGCTACGACAGCAGCTACGATCTTCCACGCACCACGTCTCCTGACCTTGGAGTCAAACCAGTGACCTATAAAAGAAGCCATCAATACTCACTGGGCTGCTCTACAGGTAAAGGTGGGTCACTGGGCATAGGAACATAGGACTTGTCAGACTGGATCAGACCATCGGGTCCATCTCGTCTGCTGTCCTGTCTCTGACCACGGCCGACACCAGCTGCTTCAGAGGAAAGGGCAAGAACCCTGCGGTAGGAGATATGAGACAATGTGCCCCAGGGACAATTCCCTCCTGACCCCATTAGCTAGAGGCTGCCTTTCACCCCGAAGCAGAAGAGATGGACAAACCATCACCATGAAGCCTGACCCATTTCTAGGAATCACCCTGCTTTGAAATCGGGATAGTCTCCCGTCTCCCCTCGCAGAGGCAGAGTTCTGAACATTCCCCACCCACTTCTACCTTCTGTAGGACGTCACTGTGGGCTCAGGAGTCTTTAACCCACTCAGGATTTTCATGAGTGCCACGGGCAGGCCTGACCTCCTCCCAGATCTTCAGGGGTGGATCTGGGACGGGAAGGTTGCAGAGCCTATAGGAGGACTGCACTGTGCCTGTCTTGCATCTGAAATGTAGGTACATCTGGGCTGCCTGTCCCCGCTCCACCTTCTTACAGCTAAGAGGTGAAGACGCAGAGCTGGCAGACTAGGAGCAGCGCTGGGGTCTGTGCCGCTTTTACACACACACACACACACACACACACACACACGGAGCGCAGCTGCTGCTGAAGCCTGGCCTGGAGTGTCAGCTGCTGGATTGGGAGCCCGAACTTGTGCTTTGTTCAGAGTTACGAACAACCTCCATTCCCGTAACCCTGAGGTTCTACAGTACCAGCATTTCGAAAAGTGGCAACCCCAGGCATGACCTGGGGCAGCGGGGGAGGGGGCCCAAGAGGGCGCTAAGCCCCTGCCTGGGGGCTGCTGCGGAGCCTGCGAGTTCGGGGTGAAATCACTTCCCTGCCCCTCCACTGCAGTGCTGATCTGGGGGGCAGAGAGGCTCCCCCGTGCTGCGTGGGGCGCCAGGCAGCTTTGGCACACACAGAGCTGGGCTCCTGGGCAGCGCCCCATGCGGGAGGGTCTCGGGCTTTCCCATGGCGCCGGCCCAGCCAGAGGCAGCGGGGGAGGAAGGAGCCCCCCGGCCAGGCTGCAGGTGTGCTAAGTGCTCCCCCCAGCGGCTGGGTCTCTGCACAGCACTGGGAGTGGGTCGTGCCGCCCTGGGGGAATATGGACAAGCAGCGGGGCTGGGGAGGGACAAAGGGCAAAGCAGCGAGAGGGAGAGCTGGGGGAGGGGGCAGCGAGGAGGGAAGCATGTAAAGGGCAAAAGAGGCAACATGTGGGGTGGTCATGTGACCCCCAACTTTTAAATTGTGTCCCCAACACACACTATCAACAGTTACGTGTCGCCTCTGGTCTCAACATCTACATTCAATAAGTGTCTGACTGCCCCATAATTTCCCGCAACCACGAAAATTTTAAAATGGATTAAAAATAAACATCGATATCACCCGTCACAATCATAAAAAAATAAAAATCGAATTCTGCCAAGCCTAATGTTAAGCATGTGCCTGAGAGCTTTGCCGGACAGGGGCCTTAGTGCTGAAGATCCCAAGTTCAAAACCCGCTGCTGACCAGTGTGTGTGGGGGAGTAATTATAAAACAAAATAAAACTTTAAAACTGTGAAATATACAGAAGAAAAGGGCTTACCTGGCCTACGATGTACCACCTGTTTCTTGTCAAGCGGATTTAAGGTACCACTGCCATTCAGGAATGAAATGTCTGGGACAGGCTCAGACATTGAATATTCAGCAGCTGAAACAAATATTTGTAAAGCAAATATTTAGCTATTTGTGCACAGATCAGTGCATTTGTGCAATTATCTGCATCTCTCTTTGCTACAGGAAGGGACTGATTCCTCCTTTTGTTGAGCCTGAAGGACCGTGCTTGGCAAATCCACTGTCTTTAAGGAGGTCTGCGATTGTCTTTGGATCAAAGAGTCACTTGATGGGAACCACTAGCAGCTTTCAGCATAACAATTTAGTAACAAAATACCCCAAAGATCACCCTTTACCTCTGTCTCCTTCTGGCTCAACATTTCTGAAGTCAGTTAAATTATTCTGTCTGTCAGGAGGGACAACTTCTTGCTTCTGACAGCTGTAGAGAAAAAAATATATATAGATACATTCTGTTGTTTGTTATTGTGTGACAGCTGGTTGAGAATTCAAATTTTGACAATAAAGTGTGTGTGCCTGTGTGTGTGTGTGTGTGTATGTATGTATGTATGGGGGTGGGTGTGTGGTCGGGGGAGAATTTTTGTTGTTTTCCCCTAATTTTTGATTAAATTTAGAGCTGGTCAAAATATTTTAAAGTCTTTATGAAAACTTTGCTTGGAAAGTTGACCAAAAAAAAAAAATCCCAGAGAAATCTCCTGCCACACACAATTTTTACGCCATTTTTCAACCAGATCTACGTTGTTTCATGTAGTCAACACAAAGTATGTGGGATGCTGAAAAACTTCACTTCAAAAGGTTAAGGCCAGTTGTGTGTCCAGCAAGACTCAGCAGTGCAGGGAAGGGACATAAGTAGAATTGGTCAAAAGTTTTCCAACTGAACAATCGGAAAATGCTGGGTCAACAAAATCAAAATGTTTCACAGAACTGTGTTGATTTTGTCAAAATTTTCTATGGGAATGATTGAAAATTTGCATTTTGTTCAGAATATATTGCAGAATCACAGAAATGTAGGGCTGGAAGGAATCTCAAGGGTCATGTACTCCATCCCCCTGTGCGGAGGCAGGAACAAATAAACCTAGACCATCCCTGTCCAACCTGTTCTTAAAAACCTCCAATGATGGGCATCCCACAGCATCTCTTGGAACCTTATTCCAGAGCATAGCTGTCCTTACAGTTAGAAAAGAATTCGCATTGTATTATGTTATATACATGATAAAGTCTAAAGAAAATGTTCTGTCCTTCCTGAAATGTTTCTTTTCAAGAAGGTTGTTTTGATATTTCCAAAATGAAATATCTCAGACATTTTCTTTCACAGTCAATTTTTAAATTTCAACTTCCCGTTCCAATTTGGAACAAAGACCAATTTTGAAATCTCAGTATTCCCCACAGTTTGGAAATTCCATATTTCAACCAGCTCTAGACATAGGTTATTGATGCTTCTCTACTCTGAAAAGTGATGCTGTAAAATTCTCACTCAAAAAAAGTCTGTTCCTGGGATGTACCAGAGTCAGAGCCGTTCACTTCAATGGCTAGAAAAAAATTGTATTGCATCTTACTTCTGTTAGCCCCATAGAATACAGTTCCAATAATGGGCATGGATAATCAATAATGAATATTATTATTCAGATGTCTCTTTTGTGTTGTATATGGGTAAACAAGGAAGACAAAGCTGGAACTCAAGCAGAATGGAAACCTGTTTGAGTCTATAGTTGTGGCTCTTTAATACATTTTTCCTATTTAAGAAAGACTGATTCTATACATCATGGTGATTCTGTACCTCTACAGACCACCAAACCAAGAAGAAGAGGTGGATGAGGGTTTTTTTAAAAAAACTAACAAAATCATCCAAATCATAAGACTTGGTGGTGATGGGGGACTTCAACTACCCAGACATCTGTTGGGAAAATACCACAGCGGGGCACAGATTATCCAACAAATTCTTGGAATGTATTGGAGACAATTTTTTATTTCAGAAGGTGGAGAAAGCTACTAGGGGAGAGGCTGTTCTAGATTTGATTTTGACAGATAGGGAGGAACTGGTTGAGAATTTCAAAGTGGAAGGCAGGTTGGGTGAAAGTGATCATGAAATGGTCAAGTTCATGATTCTAAGGAATGGTAGGAGAGAGAACAGCACAATAAAGACAATGGATTTCAAGAAGGCAGACTTCAACAAACTCAGGGAGCTGGTAGGTAAAATCCCCTGGGAAGCAAGTCAAAGGGAAAAAACAATTGAAGACAGTTGGCAGTTTTTCAAAGAGACATTACTAAGGGCACAAGAGCAAACTACCCCACTGCGTAGGAAAGATGGGAAGTCTGGCAAGAGACCAGCCTGGCTTAACCAGGAGATCTTCAATGATCTAAAACTCAAGAGTCCTACAAAAAGTCGAAACTCGGTCAAATTACAAAGGATGAATATAAACAGATAACACAAGTATGTAGGGACAAAATTAGAAAGGCCAAGGCACAAAATGAGATCAAACCAGCTAGGTACATAAAAGGAAATAAGAAAACATTCTACAAATACATTAGAAGCAAGAGGAAGACAAAGGACAGAGTAGGCCCGTTACTCAATGGGGGCAGGGAAGACAATAACTGAAAATGTGGAAATGGCAGAGGTGCTTAATGACTTCTTTGTTTCAGTTTTCACCAAGAAGGTTGGTGGCGATTGGACATCTAACAGAGACTGCCAGTGAAAATGAGATAGGATCAGAGTCTAAAATAGTGAAAGAACAAGTCAAAAATTACTTAAAGACAAGTTAGATGCCTTCAAATCACCAGGGCCAGATGAAATGCATCCTAGAATACTCAAGGAGCTGACTGAGGAGATAACTGAGCCATTAGCAATTATCTTTGAAAAGTCCTGGAAGACGGGAGACATTCCAGAAGACTGGAAAAGGGCAAATGTAATGCCCATCTATAAAAAGGGAAATAAGGACAATCTGGGGAATTACAGACAGTCAGCTTAACTTCTGTACCCAGAAAGATAATGGAGCAAATAATTAAGCAATGAATTTGCAAACACCTAGAAGATAATGAGGTGATAAGTAACAGTCAGCATGGGTTTGTCAAGAATAAATCGTGTCAAACCAACCTGATAGCTTTCTTTGACAGCGTAACAAGCCTTGTAGATGGGGGGAAGCGGTAGATGTGGTATATCTTGACTTTAGTAAGGCTTTTGATACTATCTTGCATAAACTTCTCATTAACAAACTAGGGAAATACAACCTAGATGGAGCTACTATAAGGTGCGTGCAAAACTGGTTGGAAAATCATTCCCAGAGAGTAGTTATCAGTGGTTCACAGTCATGCTGAAAGGGCCTAACGAGTAGGGTCCCACAGGGATCGGTTCTGGGTCTGGTTCTGTCCAATATCTTCATCAGTGATTTAGATAATGGCATAGAGAGTACACTTATTAAGTTTGTGGATGATACCAAGCTGAGAGGGCTTGCAAGTGTTATGGAGGATAGGGTTAAAATTCAAAATGATCTGGACAAACTGGAGAAATGGTCTGAGGAAAATAGGATGAAATTCAATAAGGACAAGTGCAAAGTTCTCCACTTAGGAAGAAACAATGAATTGCACACATACAAAATGGGAAATGACTGCCTAGGAAGGAGTACTGCGGAAAGGGATCTGGGGGTCATAGCAGATCACAAGCTAAATAGGAGTCAACAGTGTAACGCTGTTGCAAAAAAAGCGAACATGATTCTGGGATGCATTAACAGGTGTGTTGTAAGCAAGACACGAGAAGTAATTCTTCCGCTCTACTCCGTGCTGATTAGGCCTCAATTGGAGTATTGTGTCCAGTTCTGGGCGCCACATTTCAGGAAAGATGTGGACAAATTGGAGAAAGTCCAGAGAAGAGCAACAAAAATGATTAAAGGTCTAGAAAACATGACCTATGAGGGAAGATTGAAGGAACTGGGTTTGTTTAGTCTGAAGAAGAGAAGACTGAGAGGGGACATGATAAAAGTTTTCAAGTATATAAAAGGTTGTTACAAGGAGGAAGAAAATGGTTTTTCTTAACCTCTGAGGATAGGACAAGAAGCAATGGGCTTAAATTGCACCAACAGAGGTTTAGGTTGGACATTAGGAAAAAATTCCTAACTGTCAGGGTGGTTAGGTACTGGAATAAATTGCCTAGGCAGGTTATGGAAACTCCATCATTGGGGATTTTTAAAAGCAGGTTGGACAAATATCTGTCAGGGATGGTCTAGATAATACTTAGTCTTGTCTTGAGTGCAAGAGACTGGACTAGATGACCTCTCAAGGTCCCTTCCAGTTCTATGATTCTATGGCATAAAAGTATTGTTTAAGAGTAGGAGGGAGTATACAAGTAACAGGAAAGCGTGTGTGGTGAGATGGGAATTCCTGGCACATTGGTGAGGACTCATCTCTCCAGGAGAAGGGATTGGAGCCCCATTACAGAAGTCCAATGGACAATGTGCTTGAGAACAGACTGTAGGGAATGAACCTGAATTGTTCAGGATTGGTACAGGAAGGATGGACGAGCTATGATTTATATAGGAATTAGAGGTTGGAAGACCCTATGGATTGATCCTCTTAGTCCCTCTTAGCAGTCCCATCTTTAATCAATTCCTAACCCCTCTTTCCAACATAGGGCTCACCCACAGCTCACTGGTGTCAATGGAAGGACTCATGTTGATTTCAAGGAGTATTGGATCCGCCCTGTAGTGAAGTATGAGTGTGACGGAGAGGAGAAGACACTTACCTATCTGAGTTGAGTTTGCCATCCTAGAAAGGAAAGAAAACAAGTCACTCTATGGAGATCCCTTGTGATCTGCATCATTATTCACAGGTCGATTGTTACAGGAAATTATACATGGTTTGGTACCTTTGGCTGGGAATTTTCTATCTAGATTATATTTCAATTTTGGTGAAAAGTTTTGATTTTCTATTGGGAAATATTTTGTTTTGGGTTGGTTTGACACAACTTGAAACACTTCACTTTGATGAATTGAATCAAACCATTTTGTTTCGAGTCAGTTTAACATTAAACTGCATCTGCTAACATGCTTTGATTCTTTATGGGAGTTGTAGTTCAGGTGCCTCATGCCCATGTTCTCCCCTATGGGCCAGGCACCTTGGTTGGACTACATCTCCCATGAGGCACTGCATTCCCCCCTCTGACTGAGCCACATGGTGCATCATGAGATGTAGTCCCAAAAGGAGACCAGGCCCATAAGGGAGAATGGGGGCATGAAACACCCAAACTACAGTTCCCATGAGGCACTGCAGTCATCAAAGGCAGATGCAGTTTAATGTCAAAACTGACTCAAAATGAAATGTTTGGCGATTTCCAAATCAAAATTTTTCAGAAATTTCCATTTGGTGAAAATTTTTTGATATTTTGACTTTTTGTCTCGATTCAAGAGGAAAACAAATATGGAACTATCAAACAGAAATACGGACTTTCACTCGGCCCTACTTCAAACATTTCTAAGGGCCACATGTAGTATCTTATCACCTCCCACATAAAATCAATTTACACTGGTGACGTCCCTAGTGGACTCAAAGGGCAGATCCTCAGCTGGTGTAGACCATTGTAGCGCCACTGACTTCAATCCACTCTGACGACCACTAACGCCCATTCCTGGCACCTGTCTCCCCGAACGGCCACAGAATACAATACCTCATAGTCCAGCAGGCAAACAGAAGTGTCCTCTTGTTCAGGGCTGTCCGGCACATCCTCCGTTGGGTCTTCACCACTCACTTGGCTCTGAACCTCAGACGAGATGTTTTCAAGAGGACCCAATTCTGGAGCCAATTTCACTGGGAATAAGAGAGACTGAGACTCAGAACCATCGTTTGTGCCCCATTTAACAGTGAGCTGTTTGGAGCAGGGCCTGTCATTGCCACAAAGGGTCCCTGACCTGCTTGGCCTCCAGGCGCTACCAGAATCTAAATGTTAAACAATCAATAAGGAAGAGTTCCAGCCCAGTTCATTGCTGTGGTAGAATATTGTTACTATCGGCTCCCGAGGGCCAGTTACGCTGTTCCTGTGTTTTGGGGGCGAACAGGGGGCTGAGCATTAAGCTGTCTTTGCACTCCCTGTATTACGCAGGGGCTGCCCACTGTAGGATTAGATCAGGATATAAAGGGTTACAATAGCTTGGCTAAGGCAAATACATGCTCTGCAGTTTGTGTGAAGGGCAGGTCCTGTTAGCAGCGGTGAGGAGGCCTTGAAAAAATGTGACTTAGTTGGAAAAATTGGACCTGGAAGGTAATCGATAAGGTAGGAGGAAAAGTCTTTGGACTGCTCTAGGCTATGGTCTGCTCCCCATGGCCTCTGGGAAGCAGAGAATAGCCAGAGTACATTTTGGCCACATCCCTGATCTGCCCCCTGCTCTGGAGGCTGGGAGCAGGGCTGGCTAAAGCCTCATGCCAGCTCCACATTGGCTGGGGATTCTCAGAGGGCTATTTCTACTCCATTGAAGGCCGCTTTAAGCTTTATACCAAGGCTTGAGCGTGACTGGGAATCAAACTCTCAGTGATCACTACTGGGAACCACCCTCGCAAATATTTTAAAATTCAAAGAGTCACCGGGAATACTTACCTTTCATTAATTATTAGTAGTAGAAGCAGTAACATTACCGTCACAACTTTACCTCTGAAATTCTTCAGCAGACCATGCAGAACTTTCTGGCTTTCCGAGAGAGCCAACACACTACTCTCCAGTTCAGTCAGAGAATCAACAGGTGCCTCCTCTTCCCCTTTCACCTGCTCACACCTAACGCAGAAAGAACGAGGTTCCTGTTGGAATGCTCGATCGTAATTGCTGAATTCACTCAGCGGGAAGACAGGACACGGGGGCGAGCACAAGCTCTGAGCATGCTGGCCCGGTATGTTATTTAGAACACGTAACAATGTAAAGTTGGGAATTAAAAGGAACATGGAACACGAGGATTCCTCACCTGGGGCCCTCTTGCTCAACCCCTGTCTGGGCCTCCTGTCCTCAGTTCAGGGCCACTAGATGCTCAAGATGGTGATCGTTATTGAGCAGACTGTTCACCCTGTTGTCCCATATCATAAGACTAGTATTCAACCCCACAATAAGCAGCATCTTCATTCCTAGGATTCCTACTTTGGAGGAAAAACCAATTTCTAGGAATGGGGGTTAGGGAGGGAACTCCCTCTAGGGCAGGTTATCCCATAACTGGCCACTAGGGGGAGACTTGCATCTCTCTGTGAAGTAGCTGGCAGTGGCCACTATCAGAGACAGGATACCGGGCTAGATGGGCCTGTGGTCTGATCTGCTCTGGCAATTTCCACGTTCCTGTGATGCTTTCTCTGTTCCATCCTCTTAGCCATGAGGAGGATGAGGTGGGAGGGGCATTATACATTCCCAGCTGGGCTTTGCACCCTTTCCCCAGTATGATGAAGCATGAGGCTGACTAAGGAGACACGTACCTGCTTAAGGTGCTGTCAATGTCCTAGAAAGGGAAAAGGAAATAAAAAGAAACTCAGCTCATCAGCCACAAACCTGAAATCTCTGTTAGGCAGAAGACTCACTCTGCCTTTATTTTTGATTCCGATAGGAAGTTGGGCATGTTTGGAAACTTCATACGTAGCTCTGTTCTCTTCCCAGCTCTGCCAGTGCCCTGCTGGGTGACCTTGGGCAAGTCACTTCCCCTCCCCGTGCCTCAGTTTCCCCATATGTAAAATCAGGATAGTGCATTTTCTCATTTTCAAAAGTGATTTAAGTACTTAGGAGCCTAAATCCCATGGACAGTTGGAAATTTTTTGACTGGTCTTACCTTGAGGAGTTCAATCCCCGGCTGCTGGCACTTCTGATTTATCTCAGCTATGCACCGATCGAGAAGTAATAGCCCCTTAGTATTTTTATTCCTCGTCTTCCCAAGGTCCTGTATCGCGCCTTCCAGGCGGTCACATAGGAGATGCTCTCCCTGCTTCAAAACCTGGCGCACTTGCTTGAATTCAGACAAACTCTCCTGCTTCTGGTGTTCCAGCTGTTTCTGTCATGAACAGATATAAATGGGGCCGTGACATAAAGTGTAACAGGATTCCCAGGTCCCCCTTCCCAGTAGCAACTGCATTTCAGCTGTGAGCGACTGACCCCTGTTAAGACAGGGCAGATCCTACATCTGCATAGCCCTATGGCCCTTACACATCAAACTGGAACCAGTCTCACTTGGAGGTGTCTAAATACAGTTTTCAGCATAAGGTGCCTACCTGTGCGATTCTTCTAGGGAGCCTAGATCCAAAGGAGAGGGAATTCGAAACGCACTTATGAATTAGACCCCCAACTTCCACTGAAGGTACTTTTGAAAACTTTTACCTGTACTCTGGCCCCAAATCCCCAGTCCCAAGATTTTCAAAGTAAGAACCTAAAATTGGGCTCCTAAGTCAATATTTCATAGAGCGAGCTGGGAACTGTAATTTCCATTCCATGGGAAATTCTGACATTTTAAAAAAATCCATTTTGAATGGGAACGAAAACCCGAAATTTCAAAATTTCCTATGAAACAAACATTCTGAAAAACTGTGTTTTGACAGTGTCGGTTTGAAGCATTTACTTTTGATTTGAATATTATTTAAATATTATGTACCTGTATTGTACAGGGGCCAGGCAGGGAGCTGAGGGGGCAGGATGAAGCCGTTCCTCATGCCGGGTGAGGGCAGCTGAGCTAGCCAGAAATGTGCCAAGCCAGAAACATGCAGAGGCTGGGGGGGGGGCTCCGGCTCACGCGGCCCCTGTCCCCAGCAGCCAGGCCTGTGTGGGGAGTGGGCCACCGCTGCCTCCCCAGTCAGGTTCTTTTGCAGACAGACACTGCATTGCACAGAGGCAGCGACCCGGAGTGACCACCCTCACACGGTGGGAGAAGTAGCTCCATCCTTCTCCCTCTGCTCCCCGCCTGGGCCTGACTGCCGGGGACCGAGCCGGAAATGTACCAAGGGAAGGTGCAGCGGGAGAAGGACAAATCCTCTTCCTCTGAAACCCCCTGCAGGTAACTCTGGAAGGGAGAGTGCAGCGCCCTTAGGATGGGTGCAGGGTGGGGGGTCACTGGGGAAGGCGCTGGGAGCAGGGTCCCTCTGCTCAGCCAGAGGTAGGGGCGTTGCCTGCACCTCTCGCCCTGCTGAGGTGTCTGCAAGGGCACAGGAGCTCAGGGGAGACACTGGTGCTGTGAGTCAGCCAGGGCCAGCCCAGAAGCACATGGCCCCGCGCCTTTGCCCCAGCCCCCCAGGAGCAGGTGAGATTGGCTGCCCTGGTCCAGGGAGGTGGGGTTGGAAAGTTCCTCCCAGAGGCGACATGTGGGCAGTCACGTGCTCCCCCTTTACATTGTGCCCCTCCACTATCAGCACACATGAGCGATCTCTGGGTGCAATGCACTTAATCCACTGCCTACTCCAGGGGCTGGGAACGTGACTGGTGTGGCTTGCTGCACGGGGAGTACTCTGAGTCAGGGGGACTTTCTGCGCCTTTTAAGGCTCTGTCACATGGCCACGATGGCATGAGAACCAAGCCCAAGCACCTCACTGCAGTCTGAGTGCAGAACAAATGCAGATAAACTGTCCATGAGTAAACTGAGGCTGGAAATTAGGTTTCTAGCCACCAGAGGAGGTAGGTTCTGGAACAGCTTTTTAATAGGAGCAAGTGGGGACAATACCCTACCTAGTTTTAAGATGGAGCTTGATAAGTTTATGAATGTGATGGTGGCAGGAACCGGATTCAGTCACCCAGGAGGTCCCTATGTCCCTATGAACGTGTGCTCCATGCTTTTGTCCGGAGGTTCCCTGATGTAAACTCACTTGTGATCAAATATGCAGCTGAAACCAACATGAGAGGGGCAGTGAAAGCACAGGAGAGAGCCAAGCTGGGAAGCCACTGGGACGGGAGAGCTCACAGTAGGGGGGCTGTGGTGGAACAGGTTCCCACCCCATTCAGGAAGGATTTAAAGAGCTCCTCTGGGCACAGTCAGCCCCAACCCCACGCACCTCTGAGGCCTGTCAAACCCCCAAGGGGCTGCTCCTTAAAAGGGAGGATCGCAGTCTGAGGTGGCACCCAGAGGGAAGCAGAGCTAGAACTCCTTAGCCCCAGAGAGCAGGGGCTGCTTGCCCAGAAAGCTACTGAAGAGCATCTGGACCCTCTGGAGAGGTAGAGGAACCATCTTTACTTTGTTCTTTTAATTAGGCCGTGCGCACTCAGCCTGGGCCCCTCAGACACACCCAGGGGGTTAGGAGCCCAGCCCCACATCAGAGACCACTTATCTTTCGCCCTGTGAGGAACAGCGGGGGGAGCCTGGACAGGTTTGTGGGCTGCAGGATTATTTTGTTTGTATTTTTAACTTTGGACAAAAACAGAAGGTGGGGAGCTGCCGTCCTAAGACATACAGCCAAAGTACGCACCCCACACTGACTCTACGGCCAGGAAAGGACATCTGGGAGGAGAGAGATGCGCCCCCTCACCCCAAGGGGGCACCCTAGAGGTGCAGCCTATGACAGGGAATATTATTAACACTGGCGACTATTAATGATCAGGATGAAGAGTGGACGCTTACCAGTAGAGTTTGATATTTCCCTTCTTCAGCAGCTATCCGTCTCCCTCGCTCGTCTCTCACACTCTGAAAATGATTCCGATGACTCAGAAGTTGCTCCTGCAACAATCCCAAAGAAATTACTTCAGCTTTAAAAGTGACCTTAAAAACACCCATCGGCCTGAAATGTGGCTTGTCAAGGATCTGTGTTTTAATTGGGCGTGTGCCCCACACTGCTTCTTTATGATGGATAAAGAAAGCCTGGACGTGGAGGGAGATTTTTTTGGGGGGTGGATTTTTTTTTGGGGGGGGGGAGAATAGAAATATTAGGTGGGGGCTTCCTGTGATGGGGTGTTCAACCCACACTTGCCCTGAAGAGTGCCAATTAGCCAGACAGGCTCAGCTTACTGAATAAGGAGGGATCCCCACTGAGCAGGAAAGGGCTGGGCTGCGTTTATAGCAGACAGGGGGCTGCAGGGAAGGAGTCTGCAGTTACTCCCGGGGAGAAGGGAGGGGTGTTTGGGGGCTACAGGGCCAAAGCAGCCTCCAGTTACTCGCTGGCAGAAGAAAGTTTTGGGGGAGCCAGAAGGTTCGGAAAGGCAGGAAGGTCCAGAATGGAATGGACCTTGGTTGCTGATTAAAGGGGCCCTGAGCTGGAACCCGGAGTAGAGGGTGGGCCCGGGTTCCCCTCCCGGCTACTGGGGAAGTAGCACCGGCCGGGCAGCGAATGGGAAGGCAATAAAATAAATATATATATATATATATATATATATATATATATATATATATATATATATATATAATTAAAGCATACAGAGAACAGGCCTGTAGAAAGAATTAAAAGGGACCTAGAGGGGTAAAGACTGTCTATCCCTAGGCCTTCTACAAGTCCCCAACACCGGAAATCTTTATCAAACAAAACACTGGTCCTCCCCACCTCTCCACCTTCAACAGAAGCAGCTGCGACACGAGTTTTGGAATTTCTGATCACCCTACCCAGAGAAGGGAGAACCCTGTAGGAAGAGGCAGATAAAATAAGCCTGATTTCCTCCCCTGCACCCCTACTTTGCATAGTCACATACGCCTGTGAAAAATGGAGATCAAACGCTACTATTCTGATCCAGTAACATTTTACACCCACTTTTCTTCAGTGTAAATGACTAATGTGCAAAGCAGGGGGGAGTTGTGCCCAAATCAATCTAACCCCATCTCTGATTTCTACCCAAATACCCTACCTTAAACTCCTCTGCAGCCACCTCAATGGGAAGGACTGTGTGAGCTCTGTGTTCTCGAGACTCTCTGCAAACCCTGCAGATGAGGGTCCGGTCCTCTTTGCAGTAGAGCTTCAAATCGTCTTGATGTTTCTTGCATTCTCCTTCTAGGCGTCTCGCTATGCCCACCACCGCCTCCACCTGCTTGTTAGGTCTCAGCTCCGCCTCGGGGAGAGATTTCCTGCATTGGGGACACACTCCTGTGCCCGACGCCCCACAGCAGTCGGTGATACAGGCTTGGCAGTAATTGTGCCCACAGTCTAGAATCACTGGGTCTTTAAAGGGCTCCAGGCAGATGGGACAAACCAGCTCATCCCAGAGCTCTTCCCCCCAGTTCGTATCTGACATGGCTGCTGCGAAAAAGACGAACAAACTTTACTTTCACTTTTCTAATGTTTGTCGAGACTTGGAGCTGGCCTCCGCCCTTCCTGTAGCCTTTAGTGCAGTTAGTTAGTTCCTGATCTGTTGCAAGGGGGGGGAATAGCAGAGAGTTGCAGGCCCAGTAACATCTGCTGAAGCTGCTGCCCTCACTTGGATTAAAATCTGCTGCCTGCTGTTCACAGGGGCTAAAAGGGGGCTAAAAGGGTTGGGCAGAGTCTGAGCCGGGGGTGGAAACTGACTGTGTGTGTGGGTCAAACAGCTGGAGGCAGGGGCAGGAGAGGGGCAAAATTGAGAGAGGGGGAAGAGCCAGGTTAAGCCCAGGGGTGAGGGGCTCCCAGACGGTGGCAAAGGGCAAAACCCCAGCACAGGGGAGGGCAGAGGGGGAACAGTTACCCCGATGGGATGAAACACCTGCTATGTTTGCAAACAGTGGGTGGGGCAGAGGAACTTTTTTATTCCCCTCTCAAAGGACAAAACGTCACAGGACCCGCTTCCCAGGGCCGTGTCCTTAAGGGCACAGGGCGTCCCAATGCCAAGACATGGCAACTCCTCTCTATCTAAGGGCTTGTCTTCACTACCCGCCCGGATCGGCGGGTAGAAATTGATCTCTCGGGGATCGATTTATCGCATCTCGTCGGGACACGATAATCGATCCCCGAATCAACGCACATACTCCACCAGCCCAGGTAGGAGAAAGCGCCGTCGACAGGGGAGCCGTGGCGGTCGATTTGCCGCCATCCTCACAGCGGGGTAAGTCGGATCAGATACGTCGAATTCAGCTACGCTATTCCCGTAGCTGAATTTGTGTATCTGAAATCGATCCCCCCCGTAGTGTAGACGCAGCCTTATATAACGTACTGAGACGCTACAGGAGACTTGATTCAGAAATAGTTTTTACCCCTGCCCCCCCCGAAAAAAAACCCTGTGTCGCACAGTTTAAGTAGTTAAAAGAATCCCTTACCGTTTATATGTCTGTGTAAAGTCTCATAACAGTTCACAGATTTGTCTTATCTGCTGCTTCTAATTGTTTACTTTTTAAAATGTTATTTTTATTACTCTGAGCACGTCACCATATACCTTTGTCAGCATTGTGAACATGATGGAACCTTAGCATCACTCCTATACTTCATATCAGTCCTACATTCTTCATCATGTTACGCCTTTACATCTTACACTGGGCAGAAGACCAAGAAAGAACTGAACGGGCTTTTAGGTCTCTGTTCATTTTAAATTTCTTTTGGCAAAATCCATGCGGAAACCGACCTTTGTTTCTATTTCAAAATACACCTCGCACAGCAAACCAGAGCTTTCCAGAAAGTTGTAACAGACAAATTCTTCTTCCAGTGGGCAATTTTAATAGAGTGAACAGGAGAACACAAGCAGTTTGTCTACACAGGGAAAATGAATTATGTTAGAAAATATATTAACATATTTAAACGAACGCGGAT
Organism: Chrysemys picta bellii; assembly: GCF_011386835.1. Lineage (NCBI taxonomy): Eukaryota > Metazoa > Chordata > Testudines > Emydidae > Chrysemys > Chrysemys picta. The sequence continues at coordinate 2,714,703 of NC_088802.1, read as the reverse complement.
ACATATGACTTGTGGTTTTGCAAATCTCACTCACAAGTTTCATTGAAAATCAATGAGATTTAAGTCACTTGGGTTCTTTAGAAATTCCAGCCTTAGTATGTCGTATACACAGTAACGGCAGTATTTAAAATATATTAGTGGTTGTGGCTAGTGAATGGCCAGCTAACATGATTTTAAACACACGGTTCATCTAGAGCAGGGGTGGGCAAACTACGGCCTGGGGGCCGCATCCGGCCCTCCAGGCATTTTAATTCAGCCCTTGAGCTCCTGCTGGGGAGCGGGGTTGGGGGGGGGATTGCCCCACTCCATGTGGCCCCCAGAAGCAGCGGCATGTCACCCCCCCGGCTCCTACACATAGGAGCAGCCAGGGAGCTTCGCACACTGCCCCACCCCAAGCGTCGCCCCGACAGATCCCATTGGCCGGAAACCACAGCCAATGGTAGCTGTAGGGGTGGCACCTGCGGACGGGGCAGCACGCAGAGCCGCCTGACCACGCCTCTGTGTAGGACTCGGAGGGGGGACATGCCACTGCTTCTGGGAGCTGCTTGAGGTAAGCGCCACCCGGAGCCTGCACCCCGACCCCCTCCCATGCCCTAACTCCCTGCCCCAGCCCTGATCCCCTTCCTGCCCTCCGAACTCCTCGGTCCCAGCCCAGAGCACCCTCCTGCACCCCCAACCCCTCATCCCCAGCCCCACCCCAGAGCCCGCACCCCCAGAGAGAGCCCTCACCCCCCTGCACCCCAACTCCCAATTTTGTGAGCATTCATGGCCCGCCATACAATTTCCATACCCAGATATGACCCTCAGGCCAAAAAGTTTGCCCACCCCTGATCTAGAGAAACTGGAGCTGCAGTGCTTTAGAGGGAAAAATTAGATGTAGAGCTGTGTGAGTAACTGATTTTCTGGTTCACTAGTGCTTCTGAAAGCTTAGGATAAAAGTCCTTTCAGATTGACCCAAAACAAACATATTTTTTGAAATTTTTTGCTCACTGAAAAGTAAAAAAAAAAAAAAATCGTTTTGGGTAGAACAAAACATTTCATTTTTTGATTTCAGGCTTTCATCAAGATCATTCATGTTTTTTAGAATTGGGAAAAGTTTCTCAACAAAATTTCATTTTGAATCAAAAAATCAGAATGTTGTTTGGACATTTTCCAAACAAAACATTGTTTCTTTGGGGAGGTTTTAAGTTGAAACAATTTGGAGAATTTGACCCAAATTCGTGAAATGTTTCAGTCGACCCGAATCTGCATTTTCCTCATTAAAAGTTTGTTGCAGAAACCTGCCCAGCTCTAGCGAGAGGGTCCTGCTGCTTGTGAAAAGGCTCTTTGCCCTCTGGGAGCTCAGAAGCTCTGATAGCAAAGCACCTTAGGTGGGGGAAAATTTGGACACTTTCCTCTCTGGTGACAGGGGAACTGATGTGGGGGCCCAGAAATTGGAGCCATCTGTGGCATAGGTGCTGACTTCTGCTGGTGCTGGGGAGTGCTCAATCCCCCTCTGCCCCTAGCCCCACCCTGACTCCACCCCTGCCCCACCCCTCCTGCCCCTGTCCCCGCCCCCATTCCACCCCCTTCCCCAACTCCGCCCCCTTCCTGCCCCTATTCCAACTCCTTCCCCAAATCCCTTCCCCAGCCCTGCCCCCTCCCCGAGTGCGCTGCATTCCCGCTCCTCCCCCTCCCTCCTGGAGTTTGTTACACCACAAAACAGCTGTTTTGCAGCAGCGAGTGCTGGGAGATAGGCGGAGAAGCGGGGACGCAGTGCACTCAGAGGAGGAGGCGGACGTGGGGCGGGGCGGGGAGCTTGGCTGCCGGTGGGTGCAGAGCACCCACTAATTTTTCCCTGTGGATGCTTCAGCCCTGGAGCACCCATGGAGTCGGCGCCTATGATCTGTGGCCTCCCATACAAATATCCCCTATCCCTGAACCATTCCTCCCCAGGGCTGTGGGAGGGGACTCAGGGGTTCCTGTTCCCTCCCCTACTCCTCTGTTGGGGAAGGAACCCAGAACCCCGTTTCCTCCCCAGACTGCCTCCATCAGTGTGGAAAGCACTCCCGTCTCTCCCGTCTTCCCCTCTATGCTGCTGCTCCTAGGCAAAAAGGGAGGTCAGAGCAGTGTGGGAGAGTAAATGAGGGGGTTGGAGCTGTGCAGTGGGAGGACTTCTCTCCATACCGTTCTGCTGCAGCCTTCACCGCGAGCCACTCTGCCAGCCGCAGGGGCGGCTCCAGGCATCAGCGTAGCAAGCGCGTGCCCTGGGGCGGCAAGCTGTGTGGGGGCGGCCTGCCGGTCGCTGTGAGGGGGGGCAGTCAGGCTGCCTATTGCGGCATGCCTGCGGGAGGTCCGCCGGTTCTGTGGCTTTGGGGGCAATTCGGCAGTGGGGACGCCAACGGTGCGACACCGGCGGACTTCCTGCGGGCAAGCTGCTGAATCCGCATGATGTGCTGCTGAAAGCCACCTGACTGCCGTGCTTGGGGTGGCAAAAAGCACAGAGCCGCCCCTGTATGTATGTATCATTCCTGTATGAGAAGTTAGGAATATGAAGGATAAATCTGAGGGCCCTTAATGGTGCTTTAGGAACTTGATGGGTCCCTTTTACCAGAACAATTGGCTGTGAATGGTTTTGTTTACCTGCACGCCTTCCTGTGTACGTGTGGATCAGCCCATAAAGAATGGAGACTGGGGTCTTACAGAGACATGTGACCATGTCACCTGATATAGGAATCCATCTTGAAGCTGGTGGGGGTGGGGAATCAAAGGGAAATTCTATTTAAGGCAGGGGAAGCAAACAATGAGGGTCTTCAGCTGGTTTTAGAGATGGCCTCCCCACCCCAAAGAGATACCTGAAAGCACCTGGAAACAAAAGGACTGTCACAACAGTGGTGGGAGAGAACAGGCTGGACCCAGATCAGAAAAGGCAACTGACCTGAGAGACTTTACCTGACATAATTCCGCACCCTAGATGTTATCGTTTGTAACCAGTTTTAGTGTATTAAGCTTAGCCTTGCGTGTTTGTTTTATTTTGCTGAGTAACTTACTTTGTTCTGTCTGTTATCTCTTATCAGGGCTGGATTAACTTTTTGTGGGCCCGGTGCCAAACATATTTGTGGACTCCGCCCTGGGGAATGATTGTAAAAGGGGCCGGGGGTAAAAGCACAGTGGGGCAGGAGCTAGGGTTGGTCTCTAGAGCAAGGGAGGGGTTGGGGTAAACTGCAAGTGCAGCGGGGCTAGGGAGGGGGTTAACAGGACCCCCCCCACCCAGATAGAGCGGGTACCTACGTGGTTCTAGCCCATTCTCCTGGTCTCTCTCTGCACTGAGCTGCCCCTTCTTCTACAGCAGCAGGACAGGTTCTCTTCCAGCCCTCGGGGGTGGGTGTTGGGAGTGGGAGGAACAGAGGCTAATGTGGTTACTCCTATAACCGGACGTTTAGTTTCCAGTCAGCACTGCTAACTGTAACCAGACAGTCAGGTCCCGTTTTCTACTGGAGTTTCCAGTCTAAAACTGGATACCTGGCAACAGGGCTGCCGGAAAAGCCTGAGTGGGGGAGAGGGGCAAGCAATCATTTTTAAAAGTAAGAGGGCTAAGCCTTAAGGGGGGGGGCAAGTGGTGGGTGGGCGAGGGAGTGGAGAGGAGCTGGGCAGGGCCATGTCTGCTGTACTGCCCAGGTAGGTTGGAAACTGTGGGGATCAGCTGACACAGTATCCAGGGCCGGTGAAAGGATATTTTGCACCCTAGGCGAAACTTCCACCTTGCCAGGGGTGGCAGCCACCAGCTCCGCTCAGCCCGCTGCCCGCAGGGGTCCCAGCCGCCAGCTCCGCTAGGCCTGCCATTAAAGAAAAAATTGGCTTGCGTGCCACCTTTGGCACGCGTGCGGTAGGTTGAGGACCCCTGTTCTAGTGTATACCGTGTGTACTGTACTTTATGGTAATTTTCACTTTATACAATTTGCCACTTACGCGGTGACTTTAGAACCTAACCCCTGTGTAAGATGTGACTCCACTGTAGTGGAAATTTTTTTGGGGGGGCACCGCTTTTTGGCACCCCCAAATCTTGGTACCTAGGTGGTCCCCAAGTTCGCCTAGAGGTTACACCAGCCCTGACGGTGTCCCCAGCCCAGGTGACCTGACAGCCAGTGGTGGATTTAGAGTTAGTGGGGCCCCCGGCCCTGTGCTCAGCTTCATTTTTGGGGCTCCTCCTTGGGACCCAGCCAAGAAAAAGAACATTCTCTCTTATCTCCCCCTGCCCCCGTTTTTCAGCCTTTTTTTCTTCATCCTCCTCCTATAAGTAATAGCAAGTAAATGAAAATAAAGTGAGGTACCTTGATTGTTCTTGTCGTCTAACTTATTTTTCCACAGACCACTTGAAAATCACAGAGGGTCTCGCCGGACCACTTAATGATCTTTCCAAATATTGTAAAAAAATGTTCGGGTGCGGGGTCTGGCCAGGAGCTAGGGTGAGGGGGGGGGGCTCAGGGTTGGGTCAGGAGGTTGGGGTGTGAAGTACTTACCTGGGGCAGCTCCTGTTTGGTTCTCAGGATGGGGGTGGGGATGTGGGGGGGGGTGTAGGGGTCAGGACAGGGGGCTGGATGTGTGTGAGGGGGTCAGGGTGGGCAGAGGGCTGTGGGTGTGAGCTGGGGGGCATGATGGGGGGGATGTAGGGGTCAGGACAAGGGGCTGGATGTGTGTGAGGGGGTACAGGAGTCAGGGCAGGGGGCTCGGGGTATGTGGGGGGTGCAGCAGTCAGGGTGGGCAAAGGGCTGAGGGTGTGGGCTGGGGTTGTGGGGGTTCTCACTCAGGGAGCTGGAGAGGGTATGCCCCAATTCCAGCCCCTTCCCCAAGGCCTCACCCCCTCCTCCTCCCCGGAGCGGCGTGCTGCGGCTCACTCCTCCTCTCCCCTCCTGCCGGCAAGGACCTGATCCAGCTGATCAGCAGGGGGGGGGGGGAACGTAGCACGCTGGGGAATGAGGCGGGGGAGGAGCCAGGCTGCCGGCAGAGGCTGCCACAGAGTCCCAGCAGCTTCAAGCTTTTGACCCCACAGGAGAGAAGGAGAGAGCCGGGGGCGGAGAAGAGTGGGTCGGGGCCCCTTTCGACCGTGGGCCCGGCCCCAATAGAGCCATTGTAAATCCGGTACTGTTTCCCCGTCAAGGGTAACAGAGACTCCTCCTGGTTTCTGTCTCCCGTCTGGGCAGGGGAGGAGAAAAGGGCCTGCTGAAATGTGGAGTGAGTCTGCAGTGAGAGCGTGCCTAGACGGAGTCAGGAAGAGCAACCGTGCTTTATGTTTGCACCCGGCCTTAATCCAAATTGGGCTTCAGGTGTAGCCAAATCCTAACAGAACCCAGGAGTCCTGACTCCCAGCTCCCTCCTGCTCTAACTACCAGCCCCCACTCACCTCCCAGAGCTGGGGAGAAAACCCAGGAGTCCTGGCTCCCAGCCCCCCTGCTCTAACCATGCTCTAACCCACCAGACACAATTCCCCTCCCAGAGCCAGGGAGAGAACCCAGGTGCCCTAGGGCTGGAGATCAGGGCCAGATTCTGATCTCAGTGACTCTCGTGTAAATCCAGAAGCCAGTGGAATTGCTCCAGTGTAACTCCGGGTGAAGTCAGACCCAACTTTCCATTTTCCGCTGCCTCCATTCTCCCAATGAAGCTGAGTCATCCACACACATCTCCCCTGTGCCTCAAAGGGAGATCTCAGACCCCAAGACCTGTTTCCTCTCCCCCTTTCAAAGCCAGTGAATTTGTTACCAAGCCTCCATCCACACCAAGTATCCATCTGCACCTGGGACCGGCACGAGGGACCGATGATGGATCCCTGTGCCTTGATTTCCATCCCCCGGGAGGTGCTGAATGTGGAGAACATCACCAAGGTGCAGAATTGGTTGGCGTCCCTGCGTGGACTTTCTCGCCCCATGGAGGAGTGCCTGGACCATGCGCTGCTGAAGTTCAGCCAGGAGGCCGGCTGCCTGCAGGAGAACGCCCAGCTGGTGATCTGCTGTGAGAGGCAGCAGCTGGAGTTCATCTCAGGCCAGGCTGAGAGCACCATCAAGGTCTCCTATATCCAGAGGGCACCTCACTATAGGGTGCAGCTCCCCGACTTTCACAGTGCAGTGGAGAGTCCGGCGACTGACTGAGCCAGTCCATTGTCAGGGGTGCATATTCGTAGTATGTCCAGTAGAGTCTGTGGGGAACTATTCCTGTGCGTCATTTGACAATAAACCTGGCCGGGTGCCTTCGAACCTTATCAGAGGTCATTGGGGGTTCTCTTGGGGTCTGCTGTGTTGGGGTCTGCAGAGCCAGGGCAGCACCCAGAGGGGACACGCATGCAGCCGACTGTTATCACCATCCAACAAGAGCAGAGCACCACGCTGGTGACGTCTGACAACACCCCATACGAGTGCGTGGAGGGGGAGAGGGGCTGGGTACAGGCTGTGGGGTGGGTGGGAGGAGGAGTTATGGGGTGCTGGGCTGATTAGGTTGGGTACAGGAGCGTTGGGTACAGACATGGGGGGCTGGGTAATCAGATTCAAAGAGCCCAGAGGAACCCCCTCTAGCCTTAGTTTCAAAGTTACAGCAACACAGGGATCAACCTCCCTCTAGCAAAGGAACATTCACAAGTTGAGTAAAGGAAGATAAAACGAACACGCCTTGTCTGGCTGTTACTTACAAGTTTGAAATAGGAGAGACTTGTTCAGAAAGATTTGGAGAGCCTGGATTGATGTCTGGTCCCTCTTAGTCCTAAGAGCGAACACACACACAAAACAAAGGGCAGGAACAAAAGCCTCCCCCAACCCCCAGATTTGAAAGTATCTTGCCCCCTTATTGGTCCTTTGGGTCAGGTGTCAGCCAGGTTACCTGAGCTTCTTAACCCTTTACAGGTAAAAGGATTTTGGTGTCTTTGGCCAGGAGGAATTTTATGGGATTGTACACAGGAGGGTTGTTACCCTTCCCTTTATAGTTATGACACACACACACCCCAGAGTTGCTGGAACAGGAGGGATCAGGGGCTTCCTCTTGCCCAGGGGGTAGATGAGAGATGATCAGACGCCCTGAGCTCTGGCACCCAAACAACACCTCCAAGCAGTAATGGGTTCAGACAGATGGGGGGCTCAGGACCCTGGGGTGACCCCACTGTCCTCCCAGAGCCAGGATAGAACCCAGGTGTCCTAGCTCACAGCCCCCCCTGCTCTCACCACCAGCCCCCACTACCCCCCCCCCAAGCTGGGGAGAAAACCCAAGAATCCTGGCTCCCAGCTCCCCCTACGCTAACCACTAGCCCCCACTCCCCTCCCAGAGCCAGGGAGAGAACCCGGATGCCCTAGGGATGGCGATCAGAGACAGACTCGGATCTCAGGGTCTCCGGTGTAAACCCAGAACCCAGCTTACTTCAGTGTAAGGAAAGGAAAAAGCAGCCCCAATAGTTCATTTTCCACACCCAGCCCCCCCAAACCCTCTGGCCCCCTGCAGTGCCCTGTACTCACACCTCCCCTCCGCGTATAGCCCCTACCTCCCCAGAGCCCTGCCCCCTTGGACCCAACTCCCCGCCCAGTGTTGGCGTCTTGTAACAGGACAGACACACTGACCCGGGCCCCTACCACCCCCCATGTCTCTGGCCAGGAGGATGTGGTTTCTGTACCCTCAGGGGGTCACCAGGACGCCCCCCACAGCCTCTCCCGCTGGCCCTTAACTTTCAATTTCCCTGTCAGGGGTCATCCAGACCCCTCCGGGTTTCTGCCTCCCCCCTGGGCCAGGGAGTTGATGTTGCCAGATTTCTACCTCATTAATAGCCCCAAGTCACTGACAAACTCCAAAAGGAGCCCGATCCGCATCTCTCCCATCCACACGGGCTGGCTAGGGTTCTTGGGCACTGCCATTCTCCCTAAACGGGCTTCCTTTCACACGTCCTTCGAGAAATCTCTCGAACAAGCCGAGCCGAACCCGTCTGTAGCAATGCAATGATTCACTACTGCGGCACCTGCTGCTGGTCGTCCAGGAATTAGCTTTTTCCAAAGCACAGAGCACCCTCTGCTGGCCAGTGTCTCGCCTGCCACTGGCCCTGTGTCCCTCCCAGACCACGGTGCCTCTTTCCCTAGGGGTGCTGCCCCCAGCAGTGCCCCTTTGTCTCTGGGTTCTGCCCACTGCAGTAACCCACAGATCTGGGTCTCCCCTCCCAGGGGAACCCCCAACCCTCCATCCCCACCTTGCCTCAGTGGCTACTGCCAGTCACCATCTAGCCCCCGCTCACTGGGGCAGACTGCCATCTGTAATGGCCACTCATCAGTGGCAAGGGGTTAGGAGCAGCTGCCCCTGCCTAGCCCTGGGCTGCAACTCCGCAACCCCAGTACCTGTTTACGCCCTCGCCAAGGCCTGCAGCCTGGGGGCTACCAGGCTGGAGCTCCCCAGCTCCCTTTGTCCTTCCCCAACTCTACACCAGGCCCCTTGCTCTCAACAGCCAGGCCCTCCTCCCTCCAAACCTAGAAAGAATCTCCTCTAGCTCCTGGCCCACAGCCCTCTTATAGGGCCAGCTGTGGCCTGATTGGGGTGTGGCCCCAGCTGTGGCTGCTTCCCCACTCGGCCTGTCCCAGCCTTACCCCTCTTCAAAGCTGCTTTTAACCCCTGTTTACCCAGGAAATGGGGCAGCCGCCCCACTACACTGCCTCAAAACCAGGATGTTTTCTCCTCGATGGGCCTTCGTTAATGTCCGGTAATCCAGCGCTACAAAGAGGCTCTGGAGACACGAGGGGCCGGTGTGCACGGTGCCGGAGGCGGCTCTGGTCAGTGGAGGCAGCTGCAGCGTTCGGTCCCTGGGCAGCTCCCCTGCTCCCGCCTGGCTGGGGCCCGGGGAGCCTGGGACTCCGCAGGTGGCCGGTGAATGGCTCCAGGAGGCAGGGGCAGAGACACATTGTCACTTTGCCCATCCGGGGCTGCCCTTGCCTCACCCCCAGTGGCCCAGGGCAGGCAGCAGGGAGCAGAGGGGCCGCTCCTGCCCGACCCAGCACGTGGGCATGTGAGCCCAGCCGGGGCTGGCACCGAGCCCGCATGATGCCCCAGTCCCAGCCGCTCTGAAGCGCCCAGCGCAGGAGGAGGCCGTTGGGGCAGCGGGCGGCGCTGGATCCATTGGCGGCAGCAACATGGTGACCTGGCGAGGAAGTCGCAGGGGCCGGACCTGACCCAGCTCTACGGCTTCTGCTGCCCGGTGTTGGGCTCCTGCAGGACTGCGCTCGCCTGCCCTGGGCTGTGCGGATCTGGTGCAGCGAGCCCATGCCGGGCAGCGTGTCCTTCCCCGCCCTGGAGAGGAGCACGGAGTGTGAACATCACCAACATGGGGACATCTGGCCTGTGTTTCTTACATACGATGTTGGCAACGGCACATGACATTCGTGGCTCCAGCATCTCTCCGTATCAGGGCTCTCGGTTTCTTCTATTGACTCAGGGCGCCCGGATCTCCCAGCCACAAGGCCCGGCCAGGAAGGTCTCCATGTCCGGGCTCCCAGCCCAGCTGGCTCAGCAACCCTTGTGCTCAGGCTGCTCCCTGCCCTCTTTGGTGGTTTCATGAGCAAATGCGGCTGCCTCTGGGGCGCAGATCCCCCCATTGTAACACGAGCGCCGGGGCAGGGTTCTGCTGAGGTTCAGCTGCCGTCCTGGGTTAATTTCCTCTGTTCAAGTGGTTTGTTTGTGAACGACATTTGGTTGGAGCTCAGAGGTGCTGGGGAGAGGGGGGGCACCTGGCTCCACATGGGGACAAACAGCACCAGCAGCCCCCAGGCCACGATCGTCCCCTCCAGACACAGATCCCAGGGGAGGAGCCTTTCCCCGGCCCCCGGGGTGGGATGGGGCAGCCCTAGATCTGTGGTTAGAGCTGGGCAGGTTCCAGGGCCGGGTGCCAGGTATTCTTGTTAGGAGGAAACAGAACAGACGCAGGGTGCCGGGTTCACTCCCTGCTCCGGGAGAATCGTCTCACAGAGACCCCGATCCCCCCACTCAGACCCCGCTGGATGCAGGAGCAGCCGTAAGTCCGGGAGACTCCTTCCCCAGCTTCTAACCCCCGACCCCCTCCCCCCAGCTCTGCCAGTGCCCCTCACTCCTGACCCACAGCCCCTGCTAGCCCAGCTCTGCCAGTGCCCCCCACTTTTGACCCGCAGCCCCTGCTAGCCCAGCCCTGCCCCCCCAGCTCTGCCGGTGCCCCCCACTCCTGATCCGCAGCCCCTGCTAGCCCAGCCCTGCCCCCTCCAGCTCTGCCGGTGCCCCCCACTCCTGATCCGCAGCCCCTGCCAGCCCTGCCCCCCAGCTCTGCCGGTGCCCCTCACTCCCAACACGCAGCTGCCTGCTAGCTTAGCCTAGCTCTGCATGGGGCTGCAGGTCGGGAGTGAGGTGCACCGGCAGAGCCGGGGGGGCAGGGCTGGGCTAGCAGGGGCTGCAGGTCGGGACTGAGGGGCACCGGCAGAGCTGGGGGGGGGGCAGGGCTGGGCTAGCAGGGGCTGTGGGTCGGGAGTGAGGGGTACCGGCAGAGCTGGGGGGGGGCAGGGCTGGGCTAGCAGGGGCTGTGGGGCGGGAGTGAGGGGCACCGGCAGAGCCGGGGGGGCAGGGCTGGGCTGGCAGGGGCTGCGGGTCGGGAGTGAGGGGTACCGGCAGAGCTGGGGGGGGGGCAGGGCTGGGCTAGCAGGGGCTGTGGGTCGGGAGTGAGGGGCACCGGCAGAGCGGGGGGGCAGGGCTGGGAAAGCAGGGGCTGTGGGTCGGGAGTGAGGGGACCCCAACCCTGTGCCCAGCTCCTCTGTCACCCTGAGATGCCACCTTTACCCGCCCTCCCAGTGCCTAATGTACCAGGACAGAGAGACAGATAAATGGACGAGGGCCCCCTGCCTCCCTGTGTCTCTGGCCAAGAGGTTGCTGTTTCTAAATCCCGCAGGGTGTAGCCAAGAAAAGGGCTTGTAGAACCGTGGAGCAATTCTGCAATGAGAGAGTGCCTAGATGGAGTCAGGAAGAGCAACTGCGCTTTACGTTTGCACCCGGCCTTAATCCAAATTGGGCTTCAGGTGTAGACAAATCCTAACAGAACCCAGGAGTCCTGGCTCCCAGCTCCCCCTGCGCTAACCCACCAGCCCCCATTCCCCTCCCAGAGCCATGGATATAACCCAGGAGTCCTGGCTTCCAGCCCCCCCATCCTCTCCAGCTGTAACCCACCAGACCCCCTGGTCTTCCAGAGCCAGGTTAGAACCCAGGTGCCCTAGGGCTGGAGATCAGGGCCAGATTCGGATCTCAGTGACTCTGGTGTAAATCGAGAAGCCAGTGGAATTGCTCCAGTGTAACTGAAATCAGACCCAACGTTTCATTTTCCACCAGCTCCATTCCCCCAACAAGGCTGAGTCCTCCACACATTCATCTCAGCTGTGCCTCAAAGGGAGATCTCAGACCCCATGACCTGTTTCCTCTCCCACTTTCAGAGCTAGTGAGTTTGTTACCAAGCCTCCATCCACCCCCTTTGTCCACCAGCACGTGGGACCGCCACGAGGGACCGATGATGGATCCCTGTGCCTTGATTTCCACCCGCCCGGAGGTGCCGAGTGTGGAGAACATCGCCAAGGTGCGGAATCGGTTGGCGTGCCTGGGTGGCCTTTCTCGCCCCATGGAGGAGTGCCTGGACCATGCGCTGCTGACGTTCAGCCGGGAGGCCGGCTGCCTCCAGGAGAACGCCCGGCTGGTGATCCGCTGCGAGGGGCAGCAGCTGGAGTTCATCTCAGGCCAGGGCGAGAGCACCATCGATGTCTCCTACGTCCAGAGGGTGCCCTGCTATATGGTGCAGCTCCCCGACTGACAGTCCAGTGGAGAAGTTGCCCAGCGGGATGTTGGTGCGGAGCCTGGAGAACCTGGACAAAGTCATGGCCATGATGATCTGCTGGAGGGAGATGACTAAAGGGCCGAAGTCCTGCTTGGAGCAGGCAAAGAATGGGTTCTCCAGAGAGCCCCAGCGCATCCAGGAGAATGCCATGATGGTGGTGAAGAGTGATGGGTGTGTGCTGGGGATCATCTGGGGAAGGGGCAAATACCATCAATGTCTTCCAGCTCTAAGAGGGAAGCACCCAGTACACCGTCGACGTGCCGGGGTTCTGAGATAAGATTGTGAGGCGTTTCACAGTGACCAATTGATAACTGATGGTGGTCGCAGCCTGGATGGGTCTTGGTTGGGCAGGGAGGGTGCTGGGTTAAAAATCTGGAGTCCACTGGAGTCAAAGAACTGATCTGTCTGGAATCCTGGCACAGCAACAAGGCTGCCATGAGCGTGCTCTGGAAACGAGATGTCTGTATGTGTGTAAATCCTTCATAGTCTCTGCCAGTGCCTTCTCCGTCTGCCTGGGCCTTGTAGGACCAATAAAACATCCTCTTGTGTGCTGCAAATGTCTTGTGCTGTGCGGGTCTTTGCAGGGACTTTATAATAAAGGTTTCCCATCCTAGATTGTACAGAATGTTCGACATGTCGTGGGAGAGAGAAGGTAGCCCACGGCGAGGCCCATAGCGTAGAGGACCCTGTGCTCTAAGCTCATCTTTTCCACTCTCTGCTGTTGACAGGGACACAGGACTGGAAGGGAACTGATGGGTCACAAAACCAGTCCCCTGCAGGCGACCACCACAGAGTCAAGGTCGTGGGACCTGTTTGTGAGGCATTTCGCTGCAGTTATTTTGTGAAATATCTACCGGGGAGAAAGAAATTAATGCGGTTGGGTTGGGGAGGGACTCTGCTGAGATGCAAAGGGAGTGTCATCTAAACATGCAAACACTAGCTGGTACAAGAGACCACCTAGTGGACAGTTATGGAATAACTTCCCAGTTGGGGAATTTTCTTCCAAATCTCCAGAAATCGTTTTAACCCTGACAATTTTAGATCCAGACTCATTTGTATTTCGAACCTTCACTATTCTAACTTTGGATGTTCATCGTCTCCCAATAAATGTCCAATCCTGTTTCATATCCTCCTAAACTATTGGTTCCAATGAAATCTTGTGGCCATGAGTTCCTCAGGCCAACTGTGTTTTGGCGGTGTAGCAGGATGCTGGTGCAGAGGCACCTAATTAGCCCCTGCTCAGCCAGCCCCAATCAGGGGAAATAGATTGGGGCTGGGGAGAAGTCTGGTGCCTGGCCTTTAGAACTGGCGAAAGTCAGTCAGTTGGTCGCCGGGCTGAGGGCAGGCTCTGGGTGGAAGTGGAGATTGTAAGGCCTGCAAACTGTAGATAGTATATCACTGGTGGTGGGAGAAGTCTGTAAATAAAGCCACGGGTGCTGAAGAAGGAAAAGAAGGAAAAGCCTCTCTGTGCTTTATTGGGGCATCCAGTGGGCCCCAGGAAGAAGGCCGGGCAGAGGACTTGTTACAGGGGGGAAAGGTATTTTGTTTGATCCATTTTAAATTTTACAGCCTGACAGTTTCATTAAACACAGACCTGACTTTTTTTTCCTTGAAAAATAATCTTTTTGTGCTGCAATATTTTTCGACACATAAAAATTTGAGGTTTCTTTGTTATCATGTGTTGGGAAAATGCTTGCAGTCATTTTGGCGTAAGAGAGGGAAATAAGACAATTTTCTTATTTATAACAAAGATTCTCTAAATAAGACAATTAATTTATGAAACAAATTAAATTAAACAATTTATCCACTTAAAAATTCTAGCAATCCGATAATGTATCCATTTATGTCTATAAACTTGTCAATTTTTCTATTTTAAAAGGTCACTAGATGAGCGAATTTATGCAGTTATTTAAATAAAATATCAAAATTTATTTCTAGATATTTTTATAAATGGAAAATAGGACAATTTTCCCATTGATTAAAAAAAAAAACGATATGAGACAATTTCCCCATTTTAATAACATTTTAGAAATACAATTTCCTCATTTATTAAAAAAATCTCTAAATAAGCCAGTTTCCTTATATGTGATAAAATCTCCAAAAATAACAATGATCACATTTTTTAAAGGAAAGATGTCTAAATAATACAATGTATCAAATTTTGAAAAGTCTAGAAACAGCATAATTTATCCATTTATTTAAAAAGAACTCTAACGAAGATAATTTTCCACTTTAAAAAATCTTAAAAGAAGATGAATTTTCTTACTATAAAAATATATTTAGAAATTAATTTTATGTTCATTTGGATGCCGCTAGTGTCAATGAAAAAATTGTTGAAGGAAATTTAAAGGAGTCAAAAATATTAGAATTGTCAGGATGGTTTCATTGTGGATAATAAACAAATGCTTTACATTTCCCAGGGAAAATTTTTGATTAAAAATATAACTTTCCAATTCTGAAATTCAAAATATAAACAAATTTTTAAATCAGAATTTCACATTTTTTTAATTTCAACACTGAAAATGTTCAAATTTTCAATTAAAAAAAACACAAGACTGACTACTCCTACCAGAGACCACTACAGCTTTAAGGAAAGTGGCTCTGAAAAAATGAAGCAACTGACAAAACACTGGCATGCTACGGGCTTTTGCAGTTCACAAAACTATCCCTCTCGCATGTGTGTTATCTACGCACACAGCTCAGCTTTAAGATGCTAAACAGAGCTATGAGTCCACTAGAAATAGTCACGCTCTCCTCGCAAATATCCTGAATATTGTCTGATACTGGACAGGAGAGTAAAAGGGATTCACGCAGCCTTACACAATTTCTCTGGGTCGTCAGCTCTTAATCTGATGAATACTGCACACGGAGAACAGTAAAAATAAGGAATCAAGCGACACAGACAGCAAACCAACCCACAAACACACACGTGACAACACTGAAAATACGAAGGGAAGGAAAACATCAAGTGGTTGGTGATGGGTATTTTAAATGAGTGTCTAGGACCCAGGCTGTGCAAATACAACAGAGCCCTGTACAAACAGAGGGGTGTGTGTGTGTGTGTGTGTGTGTGTGTGACCAACCCAAAAACTCAGAGGAGAAGCCCTGGAGCACATTGACAAATGGCTTCAGAGTTTGCAGACAGATCCCTGCTTCAAAGAGCTTGCAAATAAGGTCTTGATCCTCCAAGTATCAGGGGCAGCCGGGTTAGTCTGCATCCAACAACAAAACACCGAGCACCACAACGAATGCTTGCTACTTACGAGTCAATGGGAGCCCTTGGAAGAGCTGGAACTATACCAGATCGCAAAGATGTGGCCTTAATGGTTTCCAATCCCGCTCCCCAAACTAATTCAAAACTTAATGGAAATCACTTGTCTGGAATCCAGCTCTAATTGAAAGGCCGAACAAATAAACAGCACCTGTGGTAAAGTTCCTCCAGTTTTAACAATTTCCCATGTATTAATTAGTAAAATGGGATATTTTTAAAAAAAATCATGAGGCTCACAGTTTTCAGCTGTCTACAACACTCCCCAAGAATTCTGTTGTTCAAAGAATCCTTTTCTCTCTTCCCTTAAGCCATGAACACCTGCTGTGGAAACCTGGTTTGAAATGTCCCCGTGCCAATGTCTGGAGCCAGGCCCGGCCCCATCCCGCACCGGCCTGTGCACGGGAGCCCCCCACAGGCAGAGCTGTTGGTGGGATCAGGATCTAGGACAGAGTCAATAGCATGAACGCAGCTTCTTAAAGTGACACCAAGCAAAATCCAATCACAGATTTCTGTTCACCGCGGCTTGCAGAGCTTTATCCATCAGATCACCCCACGTAGCCACATCCCCCCATGCCCCAAAACGCCAGCAACTCGCCAGAAGTCTTGGCACCCCCTGCAAAGCCTGTTCCCCCCCACCCCCCACAGCCTGCTCCCCCCACCCCCCGCAGCCTGCTCTCCCAAACCTCCCACAGCCTGCTCCCCCCCACCCCCCGCAGCTTGTTCCCCCCACCCCCCGCAGCCTGCTCTCGTCCGGCCTAGCCTGGGGCTGGGACACCCCGAACGCCCCAACCCCCCTCACCTACTCCCTATTTCTCCCATCACTTCTTCTTCCACCTCTGCTCCAGGGCCCAGGTCAGGAGGCACCTAGTGAGTGGAGCCAGCCTGCATTCCCTCTTCCCTCCCCCAGGATCACCTTCTACTGCAGGGTCTCAAATTCCACCTGTGGCCCGCGAGCCTCCCCAGTGTGGCCCACGGGGCTCCAGGGGTTTTGGGGCCGAGGCTCTCGCTTGGCCCCACCTGCTGCCCCCAGGCATTGTCCCCCGCCCGCCCCCGGGCCCCGGCAGTACAGCAAGGCTGAGCAGCGTCTGCCTGCTCGCTCCACCTGTGTGCCGGCCCCTTGGAGCCCCAGGTAAGAGCCGCACCCCCTGACCCCCTCCCAGAGCCTGGACCCCGACCCCTTCCCCACATACCCCTCCAACCCCCCGACCCCCTCCCAGAGCCTGCACCCCCTCCCCACATACCCCCTCCCACCCCCCAACTCCCTCCTAGAGCCTGCATCCCCTCCCCGCATACCCTCTCACCACACACACACACCCCATCCCCTGGCCCACAGATCAGTGTCCGATCCTCCCTTGCATCTGTGTCAGGAACCCCAGATCTCAAAGGGTTTCAGAGCCGTCACCGTGTTAGTGTGTATCAGCAAAAACAACGAGGAGTCCTTGTGGCACCTTAGAGACTAACACATTTATTTGGGCATAAGCTTTCGTGGGCTAGAACCCACTTCATCGGATGCATGGAGTGGAACACACAGTAGGGAGGTATAAACACACAGCACATGACCAGATGGGAGTTGCGTTACCGAGGGGGGGGTCAGTGCTAAGGAGCTAATTCAATGAAGGTGGAAGTGGGCGACTCTCAACAGTCAACAAGACTCAAGCGCTGGCCCACAGGGCGCTTAGGAGCTCGTCAGTCCAAATCCGCCACCCAGTGTCCTGCTCACGCTGCTAGAATAGCCGCTGAAGGGGAGCAGAGGACTCCAGTCCTGGGCTCTGATTGGTGGACCCCTGGGGGGCCCGACGGGTCCCCAGCCTCTGTGTCCCCCAAGCCAAGGGGCAGGACGTTGTCTGTGCAGCTGGGTCCTCCCTGCTCAGCTCTGCTTCCCCTGCGATACCTGCCCCTGATCTCCTGGGAACCTCTCCCCGCCTGACGCCTGGTTTGCCCTCTGGTCAGTCCCCCCCACCTCTGCCTCTTCAGCCAGGCCACCCCCCTGCTCTCCCCTCCCCCCACCCCTTCAGCCAGGCCTCCCCCCTGGTCCCTCCTCCCCCAGCCCTTCAGCCAGGCCTCCCCCTGCTCTCCCCTCCCCCCAGCCCCTTCAGCCAGCCCCCCACTACTCTCCCCTCCCCCCAGCCCCTTCAGCCAGGCCCCTCCCCTGCTCTCCCCCCCCAGCCCCTTCAGCCAGGCCTCCCCCCTGCTCTCCCCCCCCAGCCCCTTCAGCCAAGCCTCCCCCTGCTCTCCCCTCCCCCCAGCCCCTTCAGCCAGGCCTCCCCCCTGCTCTCCCCCCCCAGCCCCTTCAGCCAGGCCTCCCCCCTGCTCTCCCCTCCCCCAACCCCTTCAGCCAGGCCTCCCCCCTGCTCCCCCCTCCCCCAGCCCCTTCAGCCGGGCCTCCTGCTGCTCCCCCCTCCCACCAGCCCCTTCAGCCAGGCCACCCCCCTGCTCTCCCCTCCCCCCAGCCCCTCCAGCCAGGCCTCCCCCCTGCTCTCCCCTCCCCCCAGCCCCTTCAGCCAGGCCTCCCCCTGCTCCCCCTCCCCCCAGCCCCTTCAGCCAGGCCTCCCCCCTGCTCTCCCCTCCCCCCCAGCCCCTTCAGCCAGGCCTCCCCCCTGCTCTCCCCTCCCCCCAGCCCCTTCAGTCAGGCCCCTCCCCTGCTCTCCCCTCCCCCAGCCCCTTCAGCCAGGCCTCCCCCCTGCTCTCCCCTCCCCCCAGCCCCTTCAGCCAGGCCTCCCCCTGCTCTCCCCTCCCCCCAGCCCCTTCAGCCAGGCCTCCCCCCTGCTCTCCCCTCCCCCAGCCCCTTCAGTCAGGCCTCCCCGCTGCTCTCCCCTCCCCCCAGCCCCTTCAGTCAGGCCCCTCCCCTGCTCTCCCCCCACCCAGCCCCTTCAGCCAGGCCTCCCCCTGCTCCCCCCTCCCCCAGCCCCTTAGGCCAGGCCCCTCCCCTGCTCTCCCCTCCCCCCAGCCCCTTCGGCCAGGCCCCCCCCCGCTCTCCCCTCCCCCCAGCCCCTTCGGCCAGGCCTCCCCGCTGCTCTCCCCTCCCCCCAGCCCCTTCGGCCAGGCCCCTCCCCTGCTCTCCCCTCCCCCCAGCCCCTTCGGCCAGGCCTCCCCCCTGCTCTCCCCTCCCCCCAGCCCCTTCGGCCAGGCCTCCCCCCTGCTCTCCCCTCCCGCCAGCCCCTTCGGCCAGGCCTCCCCCCTGCTCTCCCCTCCCGCCAGCCCCTTCGGCCAGGCCTCCCCCCTGCTCTCCCCTCCCCCCAGCCCCTTCGGCCAGGCCTCCCCCCTGCTCTCCCCTCCCCCAGCCCCTTCGGCCAGGCCTCCCCGCTGCTCTCCCCTCCCCCCAGCCCCTTCGGCCAGGCCCCTCCCCTGCTCTCCCCTCCCCCCAGCCCCTTCGGCCAGGCCTCCCCCCTGCTCTCCCCTCCCCCCAGCCCCTTCGGCCAGGCCCCTCCCCTGCTCTCCCCTCCCCCCTGCCCCTTCGGCCAGGCCTCCCCCCTGCTCTCCCCTCCCGCCAGCCCCTTCGGCCAGGCCTCCCCCTGTGCTCCCCTCCCCCCAGCCCCTTCAGCCAGGCCTCCCCCCTGCTCTCCCCTCCCCCCAGCCCCTTCGGCCAGGCCTCCCCCTGCTCTCCCCCCCCCAGCCCCTTCGGCCAGGCCCCTCCCCTGCTCCCCCCTCCCCCCAGCCCCTTCAGCCAGGCCTCCCCCTGCTCTCCCCTCCCCCCAGCCCCTTCAGCCAGGCCTCCGCCCTGCTCCCCCCCCAGTTGAGGGGTCTCTCCCTGGCCATTGGGTGGGGAGTGGGTCCCTTCCAGAGGGGGCGCCCTCCTCCCCACTGCACACAGAGTTGGCTCCCAGGAGCACAGAGACCAGCCTAGAGCCTCACACAGACCTCCACAGCCACAGAGCTACGGGTAGAGCATCACCCCCCTCAGCCCCGTCTGGCTGGGCTGGCTGAGTCCTCCAGGTCCTAGAGATCAGGGGGGTCGGGGCTAGAGGAGCCTGTTTCATAGGGACAGACAGGGAACCTCAGGGACACAGGGTGAGCCGCACACCAGCCCCGAAGATCCCCAAGAAGAATCTGTGACCCACCCGGAAGAACGGGCGGATTCTCTCCCCGGCGAAAGAGGCCGGCGGGAAAGTGCCGATCGGGTCCCCGGTACCAGCATCGAAAAACGCCACCTGCCCCCGTTCATAGTCCAGATACACCCGGATCCTGCGGGGTGCCCGGCCCGGGGGGAAGGAGATGAGATCATCAGAGGATGTGAGAGCCCAGTACTGATCCTCACTGCACTGCACAGCCCAGATCCCCTGCTCAGGGTTAAGGCTGATCTCTCCCTTCCTGCTCGCAGACGCTCTGGCCACCCCCACATCACAGAATCCCTTCCCCTCCACCTCCACCTCCACCTCCACCTCCACCTCCCAGTAATGTCGGCCCGAGTTGAACCCCTCACAGCCCAGCACACAGCGCATAGTGTCAAATCTCTCAGGGTTGTTGGGCAGATCCTGCCGTGTGCCCCATCTCACACTTCTCCGATCCGCAGACAGGATCAGGTAGGGATTGGCTGTGTCTGGATCCAGAGTCACGTTGGCTGCAGAGAGAGAATCAGAGCGTGAGGGGCAGAGCTCAGCCCTGGGGCAGGGTCTGATCGTGTCAGTGACAGAACCTGCCCCAGCTGGGGAGTGAACCAGGCAACCTCCTGCCTCCAGGATTTACCCAGCTCTGCCTGGGGAGCAGCGCTGAGATCTCAGCCATGGGCAGGGGGGATTCACACCCCGACAGAGCCAGTTCAGGGACAGAGTGAAAGGATCAGCTCCGCTGAGCCAGGCCCCCAGACCCAGCGTCTGAGTCTCAGTGATTCCATCCTTGTGCTTGGGGGAAAAACAAGGGCAGTTAGAGGGAGGTGGGTTTAAGGCACCTGTGTCCTTCCTTTAATCTCCCTGGCCCCTTGTTACAGGGGCCTCAGGGCTGCAAAGCAGAGAGCAGCCAGAGTGTGATGCCTCCTGTCTATGCCCCCAGCAGAGGGGTCCCTTGGGGAGGGCTAATCGGGGCGACCGCTCTGGGCCCTGCACTTTGGGGGGCTCCACGGGCCGGTACGATTGGCTGTCGCTGTCGCTCCCAGAAGAGACAAATCCGTCACTTCCACCCTGGACCCCACACCCCCCTAGGGATGGCCCTGACCCCCAGCATGGCCCCCAACCCACTCCTACAATAACAGCTGGGGGCAGAGTTGCTGTGGAGCCCCTGTGCCAACTTCACACGGAGTGGGGGGGGGGGGGCGGGGGGGCTCCCTGGCACTGGACCTATTTTCTGGGGTCTGTTTCCAGGCACATTAAGGCCCCTTTGCTCTGACGGAGCAGCACAAAAGGGCCTGACAATCAGCCCTGGAATCTTTCCCCACCTGCACCCACCTCTCCCCACAGATGTGATTAGAGACCCTGGTATCATAGGAGGCTCCCAGCAGATTACAGGGAATCCAAAGTCCCCCTGTCCCATGATGCGACTCTGCACAGCCCGTCTCCTTGCAGAGCCCCCCCTCCTAATGATCAGCCAGCTGAGCACTAGAAAACCTGCTTTTACAGAGACCCCACTGGCCCCCCAGGACTGTGTGGAGCTGCGGGGGGGTGAGGACACCGCACACTTACTGAACGGCTGCTCGGCTTGTGCTGGGCTATCGGGGACTTTCCACACTCCACACTGCTGGCCCCAAGGCTATGCAATGGCTAATACAGTATTGCCGACTTCAAGGGATCAAATCTCATGAGATTGGCCCAACAATCATGACATGTTTAAAGGATTCTATTATGGTTTCTAGGTCAGTCTCTGGATGTTTGAACTCCCCTGGCCCCTCCCCAGGGTGTGCGCATGTGACAATCAGTGCTGCCCACTCTCCCACATGTCCTGGAGAAGGGGATTTTGGCTCCTGCTGCAGGAGCTCTCACCCCCCATCTGCCCGTCTCCTGCCCAGCAATTAATCCTGTTCCCCAGCCCCCATCAGTTCTGTCCCCATCCAACCCCCCGCAATTCAAGTCCCCCAGACCCCATCATCACCGCCCCATCAGTTCAGCATCCCTACCCCACTGCCCTCAGTTCACCCTGCCAGCACTCACCCTATCTGCTCAGAACCCACCAGCAATACAGCCCCCCAGCCCATCAGCCCCCGCTCACTTCAGGCCCCCTGCAGCCCCCAGGCCATAATAAAGCCCTCCCAGCCCCACCTCTGCTCCTCCTGGGGTTCTTCACCCTCCCTAGGCCTGGGGGCTACAGTGGGGTCCCCTCTCCCACTTCCCAGGCTGGCAGGGGAGCAGCCGCACTGGGGTGGTGACAGTGGGAGCCCCAGCCGTGCCCAGGGCAGCTGACAGGATTTCTAAGTAACATTAAGCCACATTTTTAGAACTCTCAAATGTCGGGATTTTTTTTCAGCCACGGCTCTATGGTGAGATCATGAGTGAGGCTTAATTTTACTCAGAAATCGCATCTCTCATGATTAATTCGTGAGAGTTGGCATGTCTGCTAATAGGTGATGTCTACCTAACCCCTTTTGACATTTTGAACATTTTTACTTTTGATTTATAAAGTAGAGAGAGGAAACAGAAATGTCCATTTTTGTATGTTGAATTTTCCAATTCTTCATTGTACCACTTGTGCATTTGCTAATAATAATAATAATAATATTGCCAGGGTGTGACGAACTGGGCCTGTTCTCACTGTGGTCTGTGAGTGCTGACAGGGGAGTGTGCTGGGATAGTCTGCATTGGGGGATGGGATCTGCCCGGGGGCGCATTCCTGAGTGTGTAACATGAGAACCCAGGAAGGGGTTGAAGGCCAGGTGTCTCCTGAGCCCGGGAAACTGGACAAAGGCTGTGGGAGGCGTCGCTGAAGGAGAGGGTGGAAGCAGGCTGGAGAGATGGCTGGGAGACAGAGATGGCTCTGACCCCCCGAAGGGGGGTGGGCTGGAATGCCCTGGGACCCCAAGCTGGACTTAACTGAGGGGGTCCTGTTGTCTGCGCCTGCAAGACCTGTCTTGGACTGTATTCCTGTCATCCAAATAAACCTTCTGCTTTACTGGCTGGCTGAGAGTCATGGTGAATCGCAGGAAGCCGGGGGTGCAGGGCCCTGAGTTCCCCAATACTCCGTGACAACTGGTGGCAGCGGTGGGATCTACTGCACCCCGTGGACGGCGCTTCCTGCAGTAAGTGACTGGGGAGCAGTAAAACGAAGGGGGATTGACGGGGACCAGGCGTGCTGAAGAGTGGGAGAGAGACGGTTATTACCCCTGGGAGTGTGTGACCAGCGAGAAGGACTTTTGCAGTAACAGGGTCCCCCGGGGGGATCGCAGCGAGTGGTCCCAGGGGCGGAGGAGTCTGCAGCTCGACCCTGGCAGAGAGCTGGTGACCTCGAGAAGGGCTGGCACACTAGGGGTCCCCCTGGGAACTGTGGGGAGCTGTGAGCACACAGGCCAGTGAGTGGCCAGCAGGAAGATGTATGCCAAGCGGCTTAAGAGCGACCTGGTGGAGCTGTGCAAGCAGAGGCAGCTGCGCATTGGGAGGCTCACCAAAGAACAGCTCATTGCCCGGCTGGAGGCGGAAGATCGCGCGAATGAACTGATCCCTGTGTCTCAGGGAAGCAGCCTGGCAAACGCAGCGCAGGCACCAGTGTCTGTCCCAGCTGGGAGTGGTCAGCCGGCTGCTGAGGGCTTCCCGAGACCCCTCCTTCCTATGCCTAGGGGAAGGGTGGGGAGGAGCCCAGCAAATACCGAAGGCGCCGTGACCCCCCCGGCCAGCAGGGGGTCCCCCCGGCGAAGCCCGCCGGCCAGCAGAGGATCCTCCCGGCGACGTTCGGCATCCGGGGAGCGGAATTGGCTGGAATGGGAGAAAGAGCTAAAACTGAGAGAGCTGGAGGATCGTGAGAGACAGAGACAGCATGAACGGGAGGAGAATGAGAGACAGCATCAGCGTGAACGGGAGGAGAAAGAGAGACAGCATCAGCGTGAAGAGAGACAGAGACAGCATGAACGGGAGGAGAATGAGAGACAGCATCAGCGTGAACGGGAGGAGAAAGAGAGACAGCGTCAGCATGACCTGGAACTGGCGAGATTGAAGGGCAGCGAACCCCCGGCTGCGGTGAGTGAGGGGGGACCCAGGACTGCACGGGGCTTTGATAAGTGCATCATGGCCCCATACAAGGAGGGGGAGGACATGGATGACTTCCTAGAGGCCTTTGAGACGGCCTGCGAGCTGCACCGGGTGGATCCCGCGGACAGACTCCGGGTCCTTACCCCCTTACTGGACCCCAAAGCTGTGGCATTGTACCGCCAACTGGGAGAGGCAGAGAAAGGGGACTACGAACTATTCAAAAAGGCCCTGCTACGAGAGTTTGGGCTGACTCCTGAGATGTACCGGGAAAGGTTCCGGAGTCAAGATAAAACCCCTGAGATCTCCTATTTGCAACTAGCCGTCCGCATGGAAAGATACGCCAGCAAGTGGGCTGGTGGGGCCCAGACGAAGGAGGACCTGATTAAACTGCTGGTACTGGAGCAACTGTATGGGCGGTGCCCATCCGACCTGAGGCTGTGGTTGGTGGACAGAAAGCCAGAGAACCCGCGACACGCCGGGCAGCTGGCTGATGAGTTTGTAAAGAGCCGGTCAGGGGGTGGCAGGGAGGAGCCCCAAAGGAACAGGCCCGCCGCGATGCAGAGAGAAAGTCACCCTGGAACCTCCCAAAGGGGGAATATGGGGAATCCCCTCCCACGGGGAAGGCCCAGCATCAGGGACAACCGACCGGCTCGAGGGGACCCACGGGACCTGAGCTGCTATTACTGCGGCCGAAGAGGCCACGTTCGGGCCCAGTGCCCCAAGCTCAAGGACAGACTGAGCAGACCGAACCCGCACCGGGTTAACTTGGTAGAGGCCCAGATGGACGAGGGGCAGGCTTCCCACGCAAGAGGGGCTGGCAGCTTATCAACTGCTCAAGAGAGAGAAGGGCCCCCGGCCAGCTTCTCTGGAGGGCCAGATGCTCCGGATTCAAAGTTCTCCGTTTACAGGGTTGGCGCGGGGCTGTCCCTGCGGAGCGAGTGCCTTGTTCCCCTGGAGGTGGATGGGAAGAAAGTTTATGGATACTGGGACACGGGCGCAGAGGTGACACTGGCCCGGCCCGAGGTGGTGGCCCCAGATCGGGTGGTGCCCAACACCTTCCTGACCCTGACCGGGGTGGGCGGGACCCCATTTAAGGTTCCCGTAGCGAGGGTACACCTGAAATGGGGGGCCAAGGAGGGCCCCAAGGACGTGGGAGTGCACCACCATTTGCCCACTGAGGTGTTGATGGGGGGGGACCTAGAGGACTGGCCAAGCAGCCCCCAGACCGCCTTAGTTGTGACCCGCGGTCAGAGCCGGCGAGGGGCACTGCGCCCTGGCCTTGGGGGGGGTGCCTTGCCTGAGGCGCAGGACCCTAACCTGGTGGGGAGGGAACGCCCAGGGATGCGGCTCAGGGAGGCTGCAGCTTCGGACCCAGCGGGCGAGAAAGAGCAGGTGGCCATCCCCGTCCCAGCTGCTGAGTTCCAGGCCGAGTTACAGAGAGATCCCTCCTTGCGGAAGATAAGGGACCTGGCCGACCTCAATGCGGTCAGGGCCGGCTTTAGGCCAATTCCACCAATTCCCCTGAATCGGGCCCCGCGCCTAAGAGGGCCCCGCACCCAGTGGCAGGGCCGCCCAGAGTGGGGGGCAAGTGGCAGAGAATCCCTTCCCTGGCTAGAGGCGCCTTTTTAATTTTTACTCACCCAGCGGTGCTCCAGGACTTTGGCGGCACTTTGGTGGCATGTCCTTCAGTGCCGCCAAAGACCCGGAGCGAGTGAAGGAACCGCCACCAAAGTCTAGGAGCGCCGCCCGGTGAATACAAGCCCCACGTGGGTTTTTTTTTTTTAGTCATCCCTGTGGGGGCCCTGTCAAAACTGTTCGAATCGGGCCCCACACTTCCTAAAGCCGGCCCTTAATGCGGTACAGACCATGGGACGAGGTGGCCGGAAAAGGTTCCTGTGGGAGAAGGGGTTCCTGTACCGAGAATGGGCTCCCCCAGGGAAAATGGAGTCAGGGGGGATCAGGAGGCAGCTGGTGGTACCCCAGAAGTATCGCCGCCAGCTGCTGTGCCGGGCCCATGACAGTCCCCTCGCAGGGCACCAGGGAACCTGGCGTACCCAGCAGAGGCTGCTACGGAGCTTTTACTGGCCTGGGGTCTTTGTTACTGTCCGACAGTACTGCAGATCCTGTGACCCCTGTCAGAGGGGGAGGAGGGCCTGGGACAAGGGGAAAACAGCTTTAGGACCCTTGCCCAGCATAGAGGAGCCTTTCCGGAGGGTGGCCAAGGTAAAAAGGGCGGCTCTAAACCAAGAGAGCCCAAAGCACAGACCTCCAGACTGGAGCGCTGGGAGAAGACCACAGCCCAGTTGGAGCCCCAGAGGTATGGGGGTGGGAAAAGGGCACAGGCCGCATAAACCTTCCCACATGCGAACTGCGAGTGCCATCAAGCACCCCCAACCTAAGGGGGGGCGTGAAACTGGAGGGGCCTGGTGTAATTCTCACCAAGGAATGGGAGGGATGCGGGGGCATCCATGGGAACGGGGGTAGGTTCGAACTTCCCCGGGTCACTGGCTAAAGTGACCCTGCTCAGTTCGGTCTCGAAGGGGGGAGAGATGTGACGAACTGGGCCTGTTCTCACTGTGGTGTGTGAATGCTGACAGGGGAGTGTGCTGGGATAGTCTGCATTGGGGGATGGGATCTGCCCGAGGGCGCATACCTGAGTGTGTAACATGAGAACCCAGGAAGGGGTTGAAGGCCAGGTGTCTCCTGAGCCCGGGAAACTGAACAAAGGCTGTGGGAGGGGTCGCTGAAGGAGAGGGTGGAAGCAGGCTGGAGAGATGGCTGGGAGACAGAGATGGCTCTGACCCCCCGAAGGGGGGTGGGCTGGAATGCCCTGGGACCCCAAGCTGGACTTAACTGAGGGGGGTCCTGTTGTCTGCGCCTGCAAGACCTGTCTTGGACTGTATTCCTGTCATCCAAATAAACCTTCTGCTTTACTGGCTGGCTGAGAGTCATGGTGAATCGCAGGAAGCCGGGGGTGCAGGGCCCTGAGTTCCCCAATACTCCGTGACACAGGGGTTGTGATGTATGGGCATAAAGAGTTCTGAAAATGAGGTGAGATGTTCCTCTCTGATTTTCCTAAAGGCTCATTTTTAAACTCTTAGAAATCTACGGAGATACACTGCTTGCCCCCTCTCCCGCACCCCAGCCCATCTGCTTAACCCAACCACTAGTTACAAATTCTAAATTCTAAGAGAGAAAAGAATCGACTTTTCTCTTTTTAGGAAAGATCTGGGCAGCCACCAGTAATATGTGGCTCAGCTCCTGTCAAATGCAAAATTGAAACAAAACCTCAACTATGGTGCTGCCAATGAGCAACCATAATTCATATGAAACTTTTCACTCCCACTTTGATCCCAGAAATTTACCTTTGTCCCACTGAGGTTTAGATGACAGTGAGTCTAGAGGAAGAAAAGGGTGAAAAAGATGAAATGTCAGGTTGTCATGGTTAGGGATATATTCACATTGTTAATGTTCTAACACAAAAGCAAAATGAAAACAAAACAAACTTTATGAAGTTCTAGTGAAGGAGATTACGTGCAATTCACACCAGTACAAACCATTACACACCTCACTAAAAAATAACCCCAAACATTAAAAACTAAGGACATGACCTAAGGTTACATGACAGACCCAGAGATGTTTTACCAGCAATTCAACACCTGTGGCTGGCCCATGACAGCCGACTTGGGCTCGCAGGGCTCGGGCAATGGGGCTGTTTAATTGCAGGGTAGATGCTCGGGTTTGGGCAGAGGTCTGGGCTCTAGGACCCTGCGATGGGAGGGGGTCACAGAGCCCAGGTTCCAGCCCGAGCCCGAACCTCGTGAGCCGGAGTCAGCGGACACGGGCCAGCCACAGGTGTTTAATTGCTGTGTAGAGAAACCCTCTGAAACCAACACATAATTCACAGACAGACCCACACACAGACACTTTCTCACTGATTAGCATTCAATCAGCTTTAAATCTGCCCCTGTACCATTAGTACTCAGTAAAACTGGCTTATCCTTCCTGACAGCCCTGGTGGTCTCATTATCTCCAGCTCAGGAGGATAAAATGTGGAGAATCACTAAAGCAGGGGTGGGGAACCTATGGCTCACGGGCTAGATCTGGCCTGTTGCTAAATTTCATCTGGCCCGCAGCCCCACCGGTCCCCTCCCCCGCCACGGGGCTGGAGCCGCAAGTGCGGACTCTCCCCGCCGCAGGGGGGAAGCCCCGAGTCTCTGCGCAGAGCCACGGGAACTAGGAGTGCGGAGAGTGCTGAAGCACCCCCCAGGTTTTGCGTGGGGTCCCAGCCGCTTGCCCCACGCCCAGCGTCCCAGCTGGCTGTTGGACCCCTGCCCGGGGTTCTGCCCCTGGTACCGCACACGGGGTCCCATCAGCTGGCCCTGCACCCAGGGCTCTGCTCCCACCCCCAGATGTGGTCCCAGCCTCAGCCCCCTTACCCCTGTCCACATCTCGCCACTCCCCCCAGAGCCACGGCCCAGTCTTCGCCCCAGCTTTGGGAAGAGGGGGCACAGACGGGGTAAGGGGGGTGCCAGGTAAAAAGTTTGGGGACCACTGGCTTTCAGCACCCCCAGAGGAAAAATTGTTTCAGCGCCACTGCCTAGACCCCCTGTGGGGCTGGAGCCGCGAGCGCCGGCTCGGCCTGCTGCGGGGGGAAGCCCCTGTGCCCCCCTCTGTCCCCCTGCGGGTGAGTGGCCCGGGATTGATTTTTTTCTGTGAGTCAATGGCCCGTGATAGAAAAAAGGTTCCCCAGCCCTGCTCCAAAGCAAGAGAGGGACTATGGTGACACAGGAGGCCTTGCAGACAAAAAATCCAAACAAACATACTTCAAAAACAGTGAATTCAGCAGGAAGCCCAAGCTCAGGTTAACGTTCATAGCTGCCAAGAAAGGAAACCCCCAGGGAGTGCGAATGTAGGCCCCTAACCCAGTGTGTATGTGCTGTATTGAGAGCTGAGGAGGGAATTCATAGCTTCCAAATGATTAGTTGACTATCTCCCTCCACAATCATTGTCCCTAAGAGATTTCCCCAGCTCTGTCAATTATCAGTGTAATATAGGTGAGAAAATTCCCCAGGTGACTGTTTATTACATTTGAATTTCTTCATTATGGTCTCCAGAGATGCATTTCTTTGAGAAGATTCCCAGATTCTCAATTTCAGTTCAGAAGAAAAGGCCACTGGGTTCTGAAACTTCTCCCTCTCGCATCTGAAGAACAACCCAGTGTTACTTGCTGTGGAGTCATATTTGTGTTTTACTAACATGTGTTTTACTCTAGTGACTGGTTGTAGCTCAGCAGACCTTGGAGGATTAAAGTCTCTATTGCCCCAGGAATAGGTCCAATCCCAGCTTGGACACTACAAGCTTCCCCTTCATTCTGGTGAGACCGATATTGGAAAACTGCATCCAGTTCTGGTGTCCCCATTTTAAAATGGAGGTTGAGAAAGTGGAGATTGTGCAGAGAAGACCCACAAAACTGATTTGAGGGCTGGTAAAAACGCCTTGCACTGAGAGAACCCTGGCACTTGAGTGTGGGGTATAAATACCTTCATGGGGAGAACAGACTTGGTACTAAAGTGCTCCTCAGTTTAGCAAACAAAGGCACAACAAGGACCAATTGCTGGAAGCTGAAGCCAGAGAAATTCCAATGGGAAATCAGACAGACATTGTTAACAGTGCGGGTGGATTAACCATTGGAAGAAACTGCAAAGGGAAGTGGTGGATTCTCCATCTCTGGACAGGGGCGCAGGAACAGAGGGGCCGTGGCCCCATCACTTTTAAAAGTGGGAGAGCTCTGCTCTCTCCCTTTGTACCTGCCTTAAAGGCAAGTGATGGGGGGAGAGGTGGAGAGGAGCAAGCAGAGGGCGGGGCCTCGGGGAAGAGGCGGCGCAGGGGTGGGGCCATGGTATGGGCACTGGTGCCCCCCCCACACTTCTAGAGAGCTTCAAGCGTTACTGTCTGTTGATGTCTTTAAATCTAGACTGACTGGCTTTCTGGAAAGTGCTTTACTCAACGCACATTAGGATTTAGTCAAGTACAATTTATTGGGGTGAATACATGAATAACGGGGTAAAACTGAAGGACCTGTGATACATAGACACCAACTCTGTGGGTGATCCACTTGAACCCCCAGATCTTTTTCCACAGTCCTGCTGCCTAGCCAGTTATTCCCCATTTCCTAGTTGTACATTTGATTTTTCCTTCCAAAGTGCAGCACTTTGTCTTTATTGAATGTCCCCTTCAATCGATTTTAATCCTTCCTCCCTCTGCCCTTTGTCTCTTGTGTCTATTTAGACTGTAAACGCCCTGGGACAGGGACTGTCTCTGTCTGTGTGTCTGTGCAGCGCCCAGCATGTTGGGCCCTGGTTTTGCCTTGAGCCTCTAGGCACTGCCATAGTGCTACTGATAATACCACATTATAAACTCCTTAGAGCAGGGAATGTCTCTTCCATCAGATCTCTTGCCACGCCCAGCACACGGATAGAGCTCACTGCATAATTAGAAACAATTAATAAACAGCTCAGAGGGAGACTGGGAACCAGCCCCACACTCTGCACTGCTGGACCATGGGGAGCCAGGTCTCATGTCCAAAATACCTTCCCTGCATTGGGGAGTGAAAGGGAGAGTGAGAAGGAGTCACCTACCTGCTCAAGGTGCCTTTGATGTCCTAGAGGAGAAAGATAAAATGAAATTCAGTCCCATCTCTCATACTAAGGATCCCTCCTGCTCTGGAGGGGACTCGCTTTGTCTTCACAGTTTGAGGTTCAAAGAGAAATGATTTGTTATTTATTAATACAAACAAAAACATTAAATGTGTTGCCTTTGCGCCTTTGGAGAAGTGCTCTGACTGCAGGATCTGGGCCCAGGAAATTTGTACTGGGGGCTCACAGGCTCTTTGTGTAATGACATGTGGATAACCACCCGGCACATGGAATCAGAGAGCTCAGGCTTGTGATGTGCTGAACAAGGATCTTCCTAACACTCACAGGTGTGGGGAAGATCCCCTCCTGCAGACTCCAGTGGGTCCAGAGGGTGGGATGCCCCCATGCTGTGCTGCCCACATGCTGTAAACTCTCTCTCCACTCGCCCACAAATACTCTGAAGACCCGTCCTGTGGGGTTCTTGACATCCACAGGAAGCTGGGGCTGGGTGAGAACAATGGGTGTGGGGTACAGAGTGACACAGGGCCATTCACCGTCCTAAGCCCTAGGATCAATGCAGGAAATCTGAGGAGTGAAGAATGCTGCCCACAGGAGATACTGGCTCCAACAGAGAATTTCACCCTAGATATCAGCTAGAGAAGTCCAGGATGCTACATTTTATGTCTCGCCTTTTTTTTAAATTTCCTAGTTAGAGGCATTTTTTGAAAAATAAAATCATTAGAAGGTTTTTGCAATTCTAACGACTACTTACACTTTCAGGCCATAAGTAACGAACAGCTTCACTATCTAACGTCAGTTCTGGCAGAGAAAATCACCACAGCCTCAGACCTCATGTATCAGTTCTAAGGCCACTATTTTCCCTTTTTGTGGTGTGTAGGAAGAGTGGCAAAATGAGGCTTTAAAGTGAAACTCAACTTCAATCTTAGCTATTTCCATAATTAAAGACTGGTTCCATCTTTAATCTTTTGGAGTTGGCGTCTGGAACACAGGAAATGCCAGACTGGCTCAGACTTGAGTCCATCTGATCAGTATTCTGTCTCCAAAGTTGGACAGGGCCAGATGCTTCAGAGGAAGGTGTGAGATAATCTGCCCCCCACATTCTCATCCTCCTCTCTAACAGTTAGTGACTGGCTGAAGCAATGAAGCATGAGGTTTAATATCACTCTGCATATTCCTGCCATTCATATAAATATCCGATCACTTTTGAGATTTGCTAAATGCTTGGTCTCAGCAACATCGGGTGGCAATGAGTTCCACAGTCTAATTACGTGATGTGTGAAAAAGTGTTCATTGGATCAGTTTTGAATTTGTCACCTAATTTGCTTGAATGTCCCTTTGTTCTTGCATTAGGAGACAGGGAGAACAGAATTCAGACTTTGCCATTTTTGGAGGAGTCTTCTCCCACTAGAATTCAAATAAAGAATTTTTTTCATTTAGGACTTGATCCTATGCCCATTGTACTCAAGAAGTATATTTCCATTGACTTTAATGGGCATTTTATCAAGCCCTTAAGGAAAAATAATGTATATTTTAGCAATACTGTATGTTCTGACCTTTCACTCTGTGATGCTCTGTACCTCGGGGGAAGACCCTGCACCCCCATGTTCATCCTTATAATATGATTGTGTCGTATCCAATGCAATGTTTGTCATGTCCAGTGTCTTCGGAAGGCTCATGATGCACTGAGCATTGTTGTTATAGTGATGTTATAGGTTGTAATTTCATGTACATAGTTATGGGGCTGAAAATGTGTCCTCATGGCTTAAAACATGCCCAGGCAAAACTCTCCAGGAGCAGAGGGGCAGTTCACACCTCATCAGGTCATGTATGGGACAAACCCAGCCCAGCCTCACAGGAACAAAGGACACTGGCCTAGGCAGAAACAAAGGATCTGTTGGACTTTCAAGTGAGTCACCCCCCTTTCCTTGGTCAGTTTGGGACTACGATGAGGTAATGCTCACCTGACCCTGGGGCGGGGGCAAATCCAAGAGGGAAGAAAGAATATGATAAAAGGGAGAGACGTTTGCCATGCCCTTCCTCTCTCTTCCACTTCCATCTACAGACACCACCACCAAGCGACTGAAGCGCTGATCAAAGTGGAGAGCCTGGCTGAAGGGCAAGCAGCCAGGCTGTGGTGAGAAGCATCTAAGTTTGTAAGGGCACTGAAAGTGTTAAGATCAGCTTAAAATGCACTTTGCTTTTATTTCATTTGACCAAATCTGACTTCTTTTGCTTTGACTTATAATCACTTAAAATCTATCCTTTGCAGTTAATAAATTTGTTTATTCTACCTGAAGCAGTGCGTTTGGTTTGAAGCGTGTCAGAGACTCCCCTTGGGATAACATGCCTGGTACATACTGTGACAGGGTCAGGCCAGATGGATACAGGAGAGAAGGCAGATATATTAGTTCCAGATTAAGTAGATCCCTTTTCCCTGGGTAAGGTAACTGGGGCAGTTCCAGAACAAGCAGGAACTTGCTGGAACCAATTAAGGCAGGCAGGCTAATTAGGACACCGGGAGCCAATTAAGAAGAAACTGCTAGAATCAATTAGGACAGGCTGGCTAATCAGGACACCTGAGTTTAAAAAGGACCTCACTTCAGTTTGTAGCGTGCATGTGAGGAGCTGGGAGCAGGAGGCACTAGGCGCTGAGAGAGAGAAGACATATTCCTGGAGGATTGAGGAGTACAAGCATTATCAGACACCAGGAGGAAGGTCCTGTTGTGAGGATAAAGAAGGTGTTGGGAGGAGGCCATGGGGAAGTAGCCCAGTGAGTTGTAGCCATCGCGCAGCTGTACCAGGAGGCACTCTAGACAGCTGCAGTCCACAGGGCCCTGGGCTGGAACCCGGAGTAGAGGGCGGGACCAGGTTCCCCCCAAACCTCCCAACTCCTGATCAGACACAGGAGGAATTGACCTGGACTGTGGGTTCTACCAGAGGGAAGGTCTCTGGGCTGTTCCCTGACCCACATGGTGAATCTCTGAGGCGAGGAAAATCTGCCAATAAGCGCAGGACCCACGAAGATAGAGGAGGAACTTTGTCACAATACCAATTTC
This sequence comes from Chrysemys picta bellii, assembly GCF_011386835.1. Lineage (NCBI taxonomy): Eukaryota > Metazoa > Chordata > Testudines > Emydidae > Chrysemys > Chrysemys picta. The sequence goes on along the minus strand of NC_088802.1, from coordinate 2,681,791 downwards.
TTTGTTAAATTGATGAACTCATATAAGCTTGCAGTGCCCAGGGAGCATAACTGGACACTGCAAGATGGACGTTCCTAGGGTTGTGTCTGGGACCGGAGATATTGGCTAGTGTCATTCGGTTACACAATCCAAGCAGCGGCTGGCCAAAAGTGCTCACTCACGTAGCTGGGAGCAGCTTACATGGTAGAGGCTGTGCGGGAACAGCCCAGGAGTGGGGTTCTCACAGCACAGCAGGGCAAGGCTGGCTCTCAGAGTCGAGGATTGGAGTGACCTAGCAGATCACTGGTCCAGATAACACCAGGGGAACGTCACACACTCCTACACTCCAAAAGTGAAGGGTTTCTTGCCCTGTGAAAGGTTCTGGGGTGTTTCTAACACTGTCTCACCTGCAGGAAGTCACATGCTGGCTGCTGGCACTTCTGCTCCATCTCATTGATCAGGGAACTGAAAGAGGATAGTTCCTCAGATACTTTGGCAACATACTCATCCCTCCTCTTTTCAATTTCCTTATTCAGCTCTTCCAACTGGGCCAGCAGGAGTCGCTCTTGTTCCTCCAGAAACTGGCGCAGTTGCTGAAATTCAGCAACAATCTTCTGCCTCTCAGTTGCCAGCTGTTTCTGAAATTAAGAGATACAAACAGGGAAAGCACAAGTCAAGGTCAGGAACACCGAGTGAGTTATGGGACATTTTGTAAAGCCTTATGTATGCACATGGGAGCATGTCATTGTAACCCCAGAGAATTTAACTCCTGATATTTTATGGAGAACAAATGCTATGCTCAATAGACAAATGTTTTCCCAATGAATTCTGAAGAATCCTAATGGGTGTTTAGAATATGAATGTATCTTGCATTATTAGGATATTCTGTTATCAGTGGCGTCTACAAAACAAGAACCTTTAAACAACAGAAAGTGCAGCAGGTGCGGGATCCAGAACTGGACAGGCCAGAGTTACGTCTGGGGAGCAAACAGAAGAACCCAAACTCAGAAGCCCTTGACTTGAATTGGGGAACAGAGGCTCTCCACAAAACACACCTAGATGAACAGGGCCATGTTTCTAAAACAGGCTTTAAATTTAGAGCACCAACAATTGCTCTGACAAGTTTTGAATGCACAGGTTAGGATACAAACATTTTGTCACGTCATAAATCTCCAATTTTAATCCACAGAGGTATTCTGAGCACAAATTGGGTGGCTGGCAAGACACCTTTTTGCAGGTTCAAATCTGAGTTTGCAGGGCACTTAGAAACGTGTGCATATGAACGGGACACAAACCCACCAATTCATGCTCTTTCTGGAGCACTCTAGCTCCTGATACCCCAGGAGCAAGAAACTTACATCATATTTAGAACCCAAATCTTCTTCATGGCAACGTCTAGCAGCGATATCACTAGGGCCTGTTCCAAAGCTCACCAACATCAATAGGAGTCTTTCCAATGACTTCAGTAGGGTTTGGTGAGGAGTTAAGTGACCAGCCTTCCCTGGGGCAGCAGATTTCTCTAGTGGCTGCCCGCGCTATTCTGTTGTGGTTATTGTTCGAGGGCTTTCCCTTAGCCCCGCCCCTGGTTCTTGTCACGCAGACAGAAAGCAGAAGACCAAAAGTCTAAAGAGCAGGCAAGGTGATGTTTGCTGGGGTTAGTTCCAAGCAAGCATGTCCATAGCTCTACAGGCCAGCAGAGACTTTACCCCACGTCTCCCTTCCCAGTTCTGAGCCTTGCCTGTGTCCCCGTTCCGCATTTCCTCCTTCTTAGCAGGTCCAAATATACCTGCAGTGCGCGCCCCTAGTCACACCCCTTCCAACTTGTGGGCATGTTCCGTTCTGGAGGGTTGGGAGTCTGGGGTCTTCATCCCACCTCTTCTGTACCCCAGGGGAGGGTGAGGAGTAAGGTTGTGGCCTGGCCAAGGCCAGGATTTTCTTTGCTTTTTAGTATTTCTTATGCCTCCCCAATCCCCATTTGCCCCTCCTAATTGGTTGCTTGACCTTGGCTTGAGAGAGGAGCCAGGCAGCCTTCCAGTGTGTGCTCGTATATTACACTCCCACCATACCCTGTAACACTTTCTCTGTTCTTATCTGTTCCCATTATACTAACAAGCCCATCTGGCCAGGCAGAAGCAACACACAGTGTCTTTGTCCTTTTATCTTCACACATATTAGTAAAGATGTATGAATATCAAAAGTCAAACCCAAAATTCTATCTCAGGTTAACAAACAGGCTTATATGCGAACAGTTCTGTCTGTTGAAAGTAAAGCCAAAAATGGGGGAGGAATTCGCAAAAAAAAAAAATGAAATTTCAAAGTTGTTTCCATTTTCAGTGTTCAAAATGGGACTTTTAGTTTGTTTGAAAAATATCATGAAATAACTTGAAAAAAATTCACATTTCTGTTTCCGCTTCTTCCTAAAATGTAATAAAATAATGTCCATTTCCACCACCACCACATTTGTTCCTTTTATTCCATTCTCTCCGGAATGCTTCAAAAGTTCTCCATTTTAGAAACATTGGCAAAAAGAAAAATTAAAATCTAGGACAAAAAACCTGGAAATTATTCATGTTATTGTATTCAGTGGCAAAATGGAGGAAATGGGGAAACAAAGGAATAAAAAACATTTGAAATTTTGAAAAAAATGTCAGCTTTTTAAAACCAAAATGAAAACTTCAATTTGAAATGAAAATAAACATTTTTGTTCATTCTGAAATTTCCTGTCAAAAAACTGATTTTTATTTATTTATTTGCAAAAGACAGTTTCCCATGGAAAAAATTGTTTTCTACTAAATCCCATTTTCCTACAGGACATTTTTGTGGTTGAATTTTGACCAGCTCTAGCTGAAAGATAAAGGAGAAACTACTGTTAGCTAAACAAATTACACTCACATTATCAATGGAAATATCTGGATTATTAAAACTCTTTCCTTAATGCTCCATTTTCCTGTTTATACTCAATTAAAGCAGAACAGTTTTTCTTTCCAATGAGAATAAATAAGTAACAATCTTTCATGGAAGGGAAGATGTTGCTAAATGTTCTTCTTCTGTTAGACTAAGCAGAGTATCAATAATGTCCCTGCGCACATTTGTCTCTGAGTAAGAACAGCACCTACCAGCAGTTCCTGGCTTGTATTTTCCCCACTCGATTTATACGACAGAATCTCGTCTCTCTCTTTTTTTAAAATCTCCAAACGGCTCCGAATTTGTTCCTAACAAAAGAAAAATTGGTTTAGTTTCAGTTGATTTTGGAGGCTTTCCCCCGTTTTATTTTTATTTTCAGGAATATTAAATGCATAATAAAATGGGTGAGTGCTCCAGCCACATGACTATAGAGTCCTTCTCATGCTTGCAGTCTCTCTCTCTCTCTCTCTCCTGCAAATGACTCTCTAAGTATTCATCCCCAGTAGGGCAGCTTCAGCAAGAGAGATGGAAGGAGCCCCACCTCAGAATATTCCATAGAGAGGTGGCAGATCCCTGTTCAAATCCCTTCTCCTCATCACACGGAAGAGGGACTTGAACCTGTGGTCTCCCATGTCCCAGGTGAGTGCTCTGAACACTGGGCTAAAGACGATGAGGGAGAGCGTTCTGTGAGTGAACTCACCTGAGGGGCCTCAGGCCACCTACCAGCTTAGGCCCCACACAGGAGTTAGGTGGCCTAAGGCTGATCTTCCCTGGGGCTTAGGTGGGAGACTGGCATCGAGACGCCTTGAGCGAGGCAGCAGTGCGCATGGCCAGGGGCAGAAACACAGGTGCTGAGGGAACCAGTTACTGAAAACACAGAGGCCGAGGGAGTTTAGGCACCGACAGGGCTCAGCAGGAGTTTTGTGAATGGCAGTGGAGGCTCCAACTGGGGTTTAGGCACCTAAGTAAATACTGTGAATCGAGGCCTCACTGACAGGGAAATTGAGATAAGGACGGGGCTGGCCTGAGGCTTCACTTCCTCACTTCACACGTGTTCACTCTGCTCATGTGCACTGCGAATTTTCTGAGCAGTCTCCGAACCACACTGTCACCCAGGGCATGTTTTGATACATCACCGGCCTTGGCATTTCTAAGTGGGCCTGAGAAATAATCTTCCCCCTCCCCCTACGCACAACCAATTCCTGACGCCCCCACTAAGCACTGGGATTGCCTGAGAATGTAGGGGAGAGTCAGTGAGATGAGTCACTGGGACACCGTCCAAACAGAACTAACCCAGTGACACACAGAAACTGGGGGCATGTGGCAGCTTTAATTCTTCTTTACTCCCCGCCCCTACACAAAAAGTGCAGCCGAGCTGCTTGATCCTTATAATCACAGTGATAGATGAACATCCGTTACATTTTCAAGACTCCCTGCTATAAAAGGTATTTAACGTGTCTTGGTTTTTATTATGAAGAGGGACGAGAAGGAGAAAGGGGGGTGTTGCTTGGCTGAGGAGGAAAAGATGGTAAGATATGGACATAATTCTTTCCCAGTTGCCAAAGCCGGCGTGTTCTCCTCCCTGATCCTCCACCTCCTTCCCCCCAGATAACAGGACCCTGGATCTTCATTTTGAAAATATGATCACCCTACCCCTGCCTCCGCAGATTTCAACAAATCTGCTGGAATTGGCCAGGCCCACAACTGTTGTCCATTCTGTATGAGAAGCAAACCCTGTTCCCACTCTACAATGATTAAAAGGAAGCTGTGTGAGCTGGAACTTGTGGAGTTTCCTGCCTCCGTGTGGATTTTTCCCTGCACAGGGGATGCCCTTGCTCTAGAGCACACAAATCATACCCTGCTTTACATCTCCTGGTACTATTAAAGCCATACAGCCCTGCTAGCGTGGGTGTAGTTACACCTGTATAACCGGGTGTAGCTTATTCCTGTATGGAAAGGGAAACAAGCGTTCCTGGCATCAGGCACCTTTATACCAGTACAACTTGTATTCACACCGGGGGGTGGGGGGGGGGGTTGCTGATATAACTCTTTTGTTTAAAAAAAAAAATCCCAGCCCTCCCCAACACAGATTGGTGCAAAAACTATATGCAGAGCAGGCCTTAAAAACATGTCTCCTCAACGTTCTTCCTGTATGAAATCCCTTCTGCTTTTCTACCTTGTCACTGTAGGAAGCCAGTTTCATTACGTTGCTGGTTGTATAGTTCTCAGATGGCTGCTCTGATTGTTCGAGCGTGTCTGGGCTGGGATCAGGGCCGGCTCTAGCTTTTTTGTCACCCCAAGCAAAAAAAAAAAAACAAAAAATGGCGGGGCGGTTGGAGCCGCAAAGTAAAAAAGAAAAAAACAAAAAACCACAACTGTGTGGGACGGCCGGAGCATGGGTGCAGGGGGACTCCCGGCGCTGCCTACGTGCCCCGGGCAGCGGGGTGCGCACCTGGGCTGGGGGGAGGAGGAGGGAGCAGGGGGAGAAAGAGAAGGGGGGCATCCAAGGCTTCCTTAAGCGGGGTACTCGCCCCGCAGCCCCGACCACCGCACCGCCTGCCGGGAGGGCTCCACGCCATACGCGGCGAATTATATGGGCCCGTGGTGCCTGAGCACCAGGAATATTCAGGGCTGGGGGCTGTGCTACACCTATATCTGGAGCTGGGTCCCGGCCCCCGCCAACCCGGAGCATCCTCCCCCCGCCCCGGAGCTTCCCTGCCTGAAAGAAAACAGCTGGTGCCTCCCCCTTGCTTGCGCTGCCCCCTGCCTGCCGCTGTTTGCCTAGGGCTATCGCAGCACAGGAGGAGGGGAGGGGGCCAGCCTGGGGACGGGGGAGGAGGGAGGATGCACACTCACACATGTTTTGCAGCCCTCCCCTCCCCTCGGACAACTGGAGTGGACCTCACTCACCTGATCCTGTGATCCACACCCCTGGCAGTCTCCTTCACCCCCCCCCAGCACCCACCACAGGGGAGATGGGGGAGGGGGGCTTCCTAGACCTGAGCACTGGGGCTTTGGTGAATTTTGTGACACCCTCCCCCCCCAACAGCCACCACCCTGCAGTCCCCACTCCCGCCCCATGCTGGGCAAGGGGCAGCCCCATCCCCCATCCCCAGTGAGGCTATGGTGAGGGGCAGCAGCAGGGGAGGCCACACGTGATGGCAACCCCCCCCCCGGTACCCGCCATAGGGGGGCGAGTGGGCTTTCTGGACCCGAGAGAGGCCCTAGGAGCATGTGCAGTAACCGTGGTGCAGAGTGAGTGTGCTGCGGGGGGTGGAAGAGGAGGGGTCCCTCCCCCAGAGTTTGCTGCTGCCAGTGGGGGGTGAGTCCTCTCTGGCCCTAACCCTGGGGCAGCTTGTCTGCACCCCAAGGTCCTCATCGCCAGCCCTGCCCCACCCCAGAGCCTGTGCCCCCAGCACCCCAACCCTGAGCCCCAGCCCTGAGCACCCTCCTGCACTGTGAACCCCTCATCCCCAGCCCCACCCCAGAGCCCTCACCTGAGGGGAAAAACACACAACTTAAAGTTGGTGGTCAGTTTGGAGTATCATTGTGTTTAGCAAAATACTTGATTATTTTACACCCTTTAAAGTATAAAACTAGTCGTACACAGGTGTTATGAAGTGAGAATGTTCTTAATGTTTTCTCTGAATACTGTGTGGGTGCCTCAGTTTCCCCTATGCATTTCTTAATGATCTAGACGGTGGGATAAGGGGATGTGATTGTTGTAGAGCCCTAGAGGGCAGGTGTGATGGTGTCTGCACAGAGAATGGCCGAAACCCTGTCTCCGGACAACTAATGGCCTGGGCCGCTCTCCTGCAAGGTGCCAACTGAAGGTGTTGGAGAACAAAGAGATCAGGTGGCCTCCTAATACCTAGAAAAGAGACAAAGGCCAGAGGAGGGAGTGTCAGTGCTTGTGTGGACTCCTGGGAAGCGCATGGTGTGGAAGGGGACGCTGGGATGCTCTGGAACTACTCCATACAAAGCCAGTCAGGACTCTGGGGGAGTCTCCTCTCTCTGAGCACAGTGTCTCCAGGGCAAGAAGCTCACACCTTCCTGGGTCTGACCTCGGAGCATTCAGCATCCCCTTTCACACTGTGCGCTTCCCTCAGCGAGTCCACCCAGGCAGGGTCCTGGGGCAGCCAGAGGTCCCCGCACCCCAACTCTGCAGTCAGACGTGACTCTCAGCCAGCCGGGAAAACAGAAGGTTTATTAGACGACAGGAACACAATCTAAAACAGAGCTTGTAGGTACAGAAAACAGGACCCCTCAGTCAGGTCCATCTTGGGGTGGGGGTGGAGAGCCCAGAACCAAGTTCTGGGCCTCTCCCCATTTCCTGAGCCAGCTCCAAACTGACACTCCCTCCTCTGGCCTTTGTGTTTCTTCCGGACAAGGAGGCCACCTGATCTCTTTGTCCCCAACACCTTCAGTTGGCACCTTGCAGGGGAAACTGAGGCACCCACACAGTATTCAGAGAAAACATTAAGAACATTCCCACTTCGTCACAACAGCTGCAACAAAATATAATACTGTATATTGAAGCAGGCAAGTGCTGCTTCTGACTTTCCACTTTTAATTGACCCTTGTAATCTTGTGGCGCCGACGTGTTGTAGCTTCATTTTATCCCAGCAACTAATTCTTGATTTGTAGGACCACTAATAATCAACAATGGATTTTCCTGATAGTGATATTGTGCAATAAAGAGAAACTTAAATGCTTATGGCTTCCAGTCTATGTTTACACTATTTAATAAAATATATATATCGGCTTACAGGGCGGGAGCGGGGGGGGCACCAACATTTTGGGCACCACCAAAAATTATACAAACCTGCCGCCTATGCTCCACGCTGCTCCGGTCGGCAGGCAGGGAAGGACATGGGCTGCCCTGCCGGGCTTGCTGCAGGGCGCTCCCCTCCTCCATGCCGCCGCCCCCTACAGGACAGCCGGAGCAGCAACCAAAAAGAAAAAAGAAAAAAGAAAAATCCTGTGGGGCGGCCGAAGTGGCAAAGCGCAAAAAAAAAAAAGGATTGGAGGGAATGCCGCCCCTTCGAATCTGCCGCCCCAAGCAGGAGCTTGCTCGGCTGGTGCCTGGAGTGGGCCCTGGCTGGGATGCCTCCAAATGCAAACATTACCTGGTAATCCACAGCAGCCTCATCGAGAGGAAGCACGGCGTGATCTTTGTGACTGCGGGACTCTCTGCACACCACACAGATGGGGGTTTGATCCACTTCACAGAAGAGTTGCAAAAGCTCCTCATGTTTTTCACACGCTTTCTTCCCCCTTGGCTCTGGGATTTTTTTGGCTATTTCAACTACATTCCTCAGGTCCCGGTTAGGCTGAAATTCTCCTTCCTGGAACGGTTCTCTGCACTGAGGGCAGGGATAAGGGGGGGAGACTTTGGAGTCCTTGCAGTGCCGAGTGATGCAGGATCGGCAGAAATTGTGCCCACACTTGATGAGAATCACTGGATCGTTAAAAGAAGCCAGACAAATGGAACAGATAACAGCCTCTTGGAGATCTTTTACCTGACTTCTTGCGGCCATGGCACCTATGAGAAAGAAGAAAGTAAGTTTCATTTTCACTTTGCTCAGCAATGTGTCTATTCCCGATAGGAGCTGGCCTCCGCCCTTCCTGCAGCCTACTGCACCTGCCTGCTTCCTGCTTCTTTGCTGATCTGTTGTGAATGTGTTTGCTGGGCCCTGGGATCCTTCAGTTCTGGAAAGGAGAAAATATAAGAAGATAGGACTCAGGAGAGAGGTCTATAAAATAATGACTATATTGAACTCCTACATTTGTACAGATTAAACTTTAAACAAATATTTCCCCATGCAGTCATAAAACAGAATTAAGTAAATCAAGTCACTGAAGAGATACAAGTATCAGGGGGTAGCCATGTTAGTCTGTATCCACAAAAACAACGAAGAGTCTGGTGGCAACTTGAAGACTAACAATTTATTTGGGCATAAGCTTTCTGAAGAAATGGGTTTTTTACCCATGAAAGCTTATGCGCAAATAAATCTGTTAGTGTTTAAGGTGCCACTGGACTCCTTGTTGAAGAGATACAAGCATTTTCTAAATAAAAGAGACGGTCATAATATCCCTCATTCCTGCCCACAAAAACTTTATAGAGGCCAACAGTATTGGCAGAATTATGCCCAAAATATGCCATTATACTTTCCTTCAGCCATCATAGTTAGAAATAAGTTTTTAAAATTTCAAAACAGGATCTGATGTGAATTAGAAATAGATCAGAGTTGCAATGTTTGTTTGACTGGGACTGGAACTTTGCCAAAGTTCTGGTGTTCTCGATCTAATCAGCTCCATTCTAATACAAATAACAGATGTAATTTTATTATTACTGTATGTTGCAACTTGTAAAAACTTCCTACGAGTTATCTAAACAATTAAATTAAAAATCCAGAACTACAGAGTGCCACGTTAAATCCGCTTTCTAATTTATTTGAAACATTCAATTACATTCAGCTGGGACTGGACAGCTTCCTCCCTCCAAACACTGATGAGGTCCAGCACCTCGCCATTGCTCCATACTGGGGATCGCCTGGCCCGTGGAGGCACGGTCACCTGGAAAGATTTGCTGAGAGCACTCCACACCTGGCTGAGCAAACAGGAAGGGGATTTTCAAAATTCCCAGAGAATTTAAAGGATGGGTCTGATGATTGGTCACCTGAGGGCAGGGCAGTAGAGTTCAAAGTGATGACCAGAGTGGCTAGAACAGGTATTGTGGGACACTTCTGGAGGCCGATCAGAGCGCATTAACAGACCAGGGTGTACACACTGGCTCCGTAGTGCTCCAGCGGGGGCACATCAAATGTTATTCCACTCGCCGAGGTGGAGTACCGGGAGCACTCTATCCACGGAGTCAGAGCGCTCCACGTGCCTTGCCAGTGTGGACGTGTCGTGAGTTAGAAAGCACGGATCGGCTGATAAGCATCATGGAGCACCAAGCGGACTCGATCGAGGCGCTCATGCAGACGGAGCACTACCGTGCCCCCTGCAGCCCTTGTCCCACAACTCTTTCCCTTGTGCCCCCATGTCACCTCCACCCACTTTCCCCAACATCCTGGTTCTTATCGCCACCAGCTGCCTCCAACACCTGTAGCTTCACCACCCAGCTCTGAAAACTACGACCCTCACCCACGGCACTCAACCCCCATCACCATGCATTACAGCCAGCCTGAAGTGCAGCACTCATTACACATCACTCCAGACAGGGAGGCTGAGTGTGATAACAGGACATACGCAACTCTGTGATTGAGCCGTTACCCACCCCACCCCCTTACCCTTTGTGTTTCCCAAGCAGTTGTGTTTCTTTTCAATAAATGAATTTTCTTTTCAATACATTGATTTTTTGGCTTTGAAAACATTCTTTATTATTGCATAAAGTAAAAGATACCTTAGCCCAGGAAAGCAACAGGCACTGCAAGTCAGTGTAGCAAACACAGATTCCTACTAACATTGGAACCACTGCACTTCACTCCCGTGCAGGGCACCAAACATCACTTGTGGCTTTCAGCCTCAAATTGCTCCCTCAAGGCATCCCTAATCCTTGCGGCCCTGCACTGGGCCCTTCTAATAGCCCTGCTGTCTGGCTGTTCAAATTCAGCCTGCAGGTGTTGAATCTCCGTGGTCCATGCCTGAGTGAATCTTTCCCCCTTCCCTTCACGAATGTTATGGAGGGTACAGCATGCAGATATAACCGCGGGGATGTTGTCATTGGCCAGGTCCAACTCTCCCATACAGAGAGGGCCAGCGGCCCTTTAAACGGCCAAAAGCACAATCCACAGTCATTCTGCACCGGCTCAGCCTGTAGTTGAACCGCTCCTTGCTGCTGTCAAGGCTCCCTGTGTAGGGTTTCATGAGCCACGGCATTAAAGGGTAAGCGGGGTCTCCAAGGATCACAATGGGCATTTCGACTTCCCCGACGGTGATCTTCCGGTCTGGGAAAAGAGTCCCAGCCTGCATCTTCCTGAACAGGCCAGTGTTCCAAAAGATACGTTTGTCGTGCACCTTTCTGGGCCAGCCTGCGTTAATGTCAATGAAATGTCCACAGTGATCCACAAGCACCTGGAGACCCATAGAGAAATACCCCTTCTGATTAACTACTCGGAGACTAGGTGGGGTGGTGCCAGAATAGGAATGTGCGTCCCATCTATCGCCCCTCTGCAGTTAGGGAAACCCATTTGTGCAAAGCCAGCCACAAAGTCATGCATGTTACACAGAGTCATGGTTCTCCTGAGCAGGATGCAATTAATAGCCCTGCAAACTTGCATCAACACGATTCCAACAATTGGATTTTCCCACTCCAAACTAGTTAGCGACCGACCGGTAGCTGTCTGGAGTTGCCAGCTTCCAGATTGCAATAGCCACCCGCTTCTCCACCGTCAGGGCAGCTCTCAATCTCACGTCCTTGTGCTGTAGGGTGGGGGTGAGCTCATCACACAGTCCCATGAAAGTGGCTTTTCTCATCCAAAAGTTCTGCAGCCACTGCTCGTCATCCCAGACTTCCATGATGATGTGATCCCACCACTCGGTGCTTGTTTCCCGAGCCCAAAAGCGGCGTTCCATGGTGGTGAGCATGTCCGTGAATGCCACAAGCAATCTCGTGTCATATGCGTTACGCAACTCGCTATCATCGTCGGACTCCTCACTGTCAGTTTGGATCTTAAGGAGTAACTCGACTGCCAAACGTGACGTGCTGGCGAGACTCGTCAGCATATTCCTCAGCAGTTCAGGATCCGTTCCCACAGATCAAAAGGGAAGACAGAGCGCGCAGTATAAAAAACGTTGAAAGATGGCACCAAATGTGGATGGAAGCACTGAAATTATTGGGATGCGAACCGATGCATCACGGGGCATTGGGACAGGACCCAGAATGCCCTGCACCCCCTTCCCACAAGCCACAGCACCAGAATGGGAAGAGGTGCTCTGTGGGATAGCTGTCCATAATGCTCCATTCCCAATGCTGCTGCAATTGCCGGAAAGGTGGCCATGACAGTGTGCTTGCAGCTGTCAGTGTGGACAGACCGCAGCGCTTTCCCTACTGCGCTCTCCGAAGGCTGGTTTAACTCAAGGCGCTCTACATCTGCAAGTGTAGACATGCCCTTAGCCTTCCTAATTTTATCCTTACATGCTTGTGTTGTTTTTTTATATTCATCCTTCACAATTTGACCTACTTTCCACTTTTTGTAGGACTCTTTTTTAAGTTTCAGGTCAAAAATGTTGAAATGTTCCTTTTGACATTTCAGAATGGCTTGGTTCACATTTTTGTTTCAAAACATCTTTTTGTTTTGAAATTGTATCTTACTTTTTAAATCAAAAGCAGAATGAAACATTTTGGTTTCATCAAAATGAAATGTGTTGATTGACCCAAAATGATTTTTCCCTACATTTTCATTTAATGGGAAATTTCAATTTTTTTAATTCTGATTCAGAATCAAAATAAATTTTGAAATGTCAGAACTTCCCCTGGAACAGAAATTCTGTTTCAGCCACCTCTGCTGAAAACATGACACAAGTGTTATCTAACGGCTCGGTAACCACAAAGTAAATAAAAAAATGTATTCTTTTTTAATCTCTCCTTTTTTTTAGGGCTTATTCATGATTTTTGAATGCATGGCATTAGCAATACTGAATGTAGTTGAATGTTTCAAATAAATTAAAAAGCGGATTTAACATGGCACTCTGTAGTTCTGGATTGTTAATTTAATTGTTTAGATAACTCGTAGGAAGTTTTTACAAGTTGCAACATACAGTAATAATAAAAATACATCTGTTATTTGTATTAGAATGGAGCTGATTAGATCGAGAACACCAGAACTTTGGCAAAGTTCCAGTCCCAATCAAACTAACATTGCAACTCTGATCTATTTCTAATTCACATCAGATCCTGTTTTGAAATTTCTAACTATGATGGCTGAAGGAAAGTATAATGGCATATTTTTGCCATCATTCTGCCAATACTGTTGGCCTCTATAAAGTTTTTGTGGGCATGGAATGTGGGATTTTATGATCAGCTCTTTTATTTAGAAATGCTTTTATCTCTTCAGTGACTTGACTGACTTAATTCTGTTTATGACAGCACAGGGAAATATTTGTTTAAAGTTTAATCTGTACAGATGGAGGAGTTCAATATAGTCATTATTTTATATCTCTCTCTCCTATCTCCTTATATTTTCTCCTTTCCAGAACTGAAGGATCCCAGGCTCCAGCGAACACATTCACAACAGATCAGCAATGAGGCACAAGGCAGGCAGCTGCAGTAGGCTGCAGGAAGGGCGGAGGCCAGCTTCTATCGGGGATAAACACATTTCTGAGCAAAGTGAAAGTTCAACTAATTTTCCTCTTTCTAGTAGGTGCCATGGCCTCGAAAAGACAGGAAAAAGATCTCCAAGATGCTGTTATTTGTTCAATTTGCCGGGATGATTGTAATGATCTGGTGATTCTCAAGTGTGGGCACAATTTCTGCCGATCCTGCATCACTCAGTACTGCAAGGAGTCCAAAACCTCCCCCCGGTATTCCTGCCCTCAGTGCAGAGAACCGTTCCGGGAAGGGGAATTCCAGCCTAACCGGGACCTGAGGAATGTAGTTGAAATAACCAAAAATTCCCAGACCTAAGAGGGAAGAAAACGTGAAAAACACGAGGAGCTTTTGAAACTCTTCTGTGAAGTGGATCAAACCCCCATCTGTGTGGTGTGCAGAGAGTCCCGCAGTCACAAAGACCACTCCGTGCTTCCTCTCGATGAGGCTGCTGTGGATTACCAGGTAATTTTTGCATTTGGGAGGCATCCCGGCCCAGACATGCTCGAACAATCAGAGCAGCCATCTGAGAAATATAACACCAGCATCGTAATGAAACTAGCTTCCTACAATGACAAGGTAGAAAAGCAGAAGGTACAATAAACATGGTACAGTCCCACAAGTGTATCAACAGGAGTGTTGTATGTCACACACGGGAGGTAGTTGTTCTGTTCCACTCTGCACGGGTGAGGCCTCAGCTGGAGTACTGTGTCCCATTCTGGGCGCTACACTTTCAAAAATGTGAACAAAAAGGAGAAAGTTTAGAGGAAAGCCACAAAAAGAAGAGATTTAGAAAACATAAGGTTGAAAGAACCGGGCATGTAAAGTCTAGAGAAGAGAAAGCTGAGGGGGGACCCGATAACAGTCTTCAAATATGTCAAAGGTTGTTACAATGAAGAGCATGGTCAGCAATTGTTTTCCATCGCCACCGGACTGAGTTTGCAGCAAGGGAGATTCAGGTTCGATATTAGCAAAATTTTTCTACCCATAAGGCTAGTTAAGCATTGGAACAAATTGCCAAGGGATGTTGTGGAATCTCAGCCACTGGCGGTGTTTAAGAACAGGTTTACTGGTCCTGCCTCCGTGGCTCGACGAGGACCTCTTGAGGACACCTCCAGCCCTACATATCTATGATTCTATTATATGTAAAGGAAAAAAAGGCCTGAGGTGGTTAGCTTTTTTCCATCTTTATCATGGATAAAGAAGGATTTTTATTTTTTTTAAAATCTTTTTATTTTTCAGCTTGGGGTGGGAGAGGTTGGTTGTTTTTGTTTGTTTTTAACTTTAAAAATATCAGGAATATGAAGTTTGATCATCTTTGGTTTTGCTGAGGGACTTGTCGGCCACTTTGAAAATGTGTATCCTGCGTTTTCTCAATCCTTAATTAAAGGTGCAAGTGTATTGAACCTTTACAATACAAAACTTTTCTCCAAAATTGTTCATAGGCATTTGAGTTAAATGGGTTTTAGTAGATGCAAACAAAACCAGGCTTACCAAAGACCAAACAAATTGCTGATCTCTACAGCAATGTGGTACAACCCCCTATCTTGGAAGCAGTTGTACTGGTATAAAGGTGCTTGTACCACTATAGACACCTTTATACCGGTATAACTCACTCTCCATTAGGGGTTTCTACTTTAACTGTATTGGCTCCTAAAATGATACAATTGAGGCTGTACAAAAACCTCGTGCAGTCCTCCCGGGGAGTTCTAAACAGAATTCCCCTCTCAATTAATCAGCTCTCATTTCTTATTATCAAGCTGTTATAATCATGCCAATTCTTCAGTGGTTCAGAATCCTTTAGGGCAGACAAGATTTGAATCTTGAATGTGAAAAGGACATGGAGAATCCAAAACAAAACATTCAGGCTCTCTTTGTTCATCATTGGCACAAACCCATTTCTTTTCGAGTTTAGCTACATTTCTGCAGAAGTTGATAATGCTAAGAAAGTGCTAATGCTTAGTACGGCTAGCTCCTGGCTTATGTCTTTGCCCTTTGTGGACTCCCCCTCTCCTCCCCCTCTGTTTGCAGTGAGTTGTTGGAGAAGGCTTGCATTGCACCCGAATATCAACCACCAAAAAGAGGGACTTGGGAGTTATTTCAGAGTGAACAAACAACTGACTTCCTTCTTGCTGCCTCAAACATGAGAATTACAAAACCTAATTTCCCCATACTAATTTCCCCCTACTGTTACTCACACCTTCTTGTCAACTCTTTGAAATGGGCCACTCTCATTACCACTACAAAAGTGACTGGTAAGGCAACTCCCATCTTTTCATGTACTATGTATAAATATACCTGCTACTGTATTTTCCACTCCATGCATCCAGTGAAGTGGGCTGTAGCCCACGAAAGCTTATGCCCAAATAAATTTGTTAGTCTCTAAGGTGTCACAAGGACTCCTTGCTGTTTATAAAGATTTTTTTAGCCGGACTCAGCCAGCCAGGAAGTTGCTGTCGTACTTGAAAATGGCAAGATACTTATTTCTCTCTCTATTTGACAGGATGTGGGGGGAAGGTTGACAATATGTTCTTCTAGAAGGTGGATAGGATTTGTTGTTTTTTTTTAAAAGCTCTGATTTATAGGCTGGCTGGGTGAGTGACTTTGTCACCATTTATGATTGGTGAAGGGCTGAGTTTCTGTATTATCCATTATTTTGTTAATGCTGTTGGGGCATTGTTATGTTGTAGTTGTTGTTCTAAGACTGATTAGTTGTCAGGGGGCCAAATTTTTTTTTTTTACTATTGTTTAAATCTCACTAAATATACAGATGAAGTGGGGGTCATGGGGTCTCCCAGAGCTGATATATATTTGGGGGCTAGAGGTGGCAAACTAGGGAAACTGAGGAAGGGGGGAGATTGAAGATTTATTTCTAGCAGTGAGAACAAATGTTGTTTGAGCTACACCAGAGGGTTATTGGCAGAATAGAGACAAAATGGGGAAGTAAAACATGCAAGGACAATGGGACCCGTTATTTTGACTGTATTGGGGAAGGTGTCATTTGTACTTTAAAAATACGCCCCCCCCCCTTCCAGGGCTCTCCAAACCAGCCCAGGGAGCTTCACCCCAGCTTCACAAACTGGGGAAACAGATCTGAAAAATTCCTGGGCAGCCAACACCCACTGCAGCCATTTTCAAAATCCTTAAGCTTCCCCTCCCCCAAAGTCCTTGACTTCTGCCCTGTCTAAAGTATAAGTCTAAAGATTTTTTTTTCTTCTGTTAAAGTTGAAACAATTAGTTTCTCGGGTGTTAAGCCACAGTAACTCCAGTGGCTTCAGTGGAGTTAATTCTGCTTTATGCCGGGGTGCCGGGGTGAGCGCGAGAAGATTCAGGCCAAAACTTTGGGGTTGGGGGAGTGCAGAGGTTTTTTTTGGGGGGGGGCAGTGTTTTGTTGTCGACATTGCAAATGGGTTTAAGTAAAGATCTTCCCCACTGCGAAAGCAAGATACCTCTCCCATCCACCTAAATGTCCTATGGCTGAACTGTACCCTAATCAACTCCTTACCTGAACTCCTAAATATCCCATTGCTGATCTGTATTGTTTTCTGTCTCACTGCTGAGCCATACCAGTGTCACCTCAATAGTCCCCTATCCCTTCTTACTAAATGTCCCCCCTGCTGACTTATACCCTAGTCCCCTCCCCACACACCCCTCTCCCATTCCCTCAAATGTCCCACTACTGATCCATACCCAGTTCTCTAAACACCCCCCCAACCCTCTAAATGTCCACTGACTCCACCCATTAATCCAATCCCCTAAATGTCCACTGACTCCACTCATTAATCCACCCCTAGCTCCCCTCTCCACAGCAGGGAGTGGGGACCCTGGGTGGCAGCCCAATTTGGAGCTAAAGATCTGGCCGCCGCCTGGCTTGGGAGCCGGACTTTCTTGTCAATTTGAAATTGATAAGACAGCTGATGTAAGGAACGCAGCGTCCTACCCTAACTACACCCACATAAGCCCTAGTAAGGCGCTGTAGCAGGGTGGTCACCCACTCCTGCCTGGAAGGGCTGAAAACAGCCCTGGGAGGGGGCTGGGAGGGGGAAAAGCTGGGCTGATTGGGAAGTAGCCGCAGCTGGCCCTATCAAGGCCAGGGAAGCCAAGTGCTGAAGGAGCTCTCTCTCTTGCCTGTTAAGAGGGAGGGACCTGGCTGCTGGGGAGCGTACCAAGGTACCTGAGGTGGAGAAGGGCTGGGAGAGGACCAGAGGAGCTGGGGAGCTCTGGCCTGGAAACCCCCCAGGCTGCAGGCCTAGTGGAAGGCCACATAGGTACTGGGGGTGGCAGAGGGCAGCCAAGGGGTAGGCAGAGGCTGCAGGTCCCAACCCCCCTTGCCTATGATGAGTGGCACTTACATTGCAGTCTGCCCCAGGGCATGTGGTTATTAGGAGCTGCTGAGTAATCCATCCTGGGGGCAGGGATACAGTCTAGGCCTGGTCTACACTGCTGCTTAAGTCACTTACTCCCTCCGATCGACTTATCCACCAGATTGGCTAAACCGCTGTTGCTAGTGTAGACAAGTCCTACCCAGTGTCTTAAAGAGAAGGAGCCAGGAGCTGGTGTCTTTCCTTTGGGGATCATCCCTTGGAGTTGGACAGACGTTACAAGGCAAAGGGCTCCCGCGATAATCAGGGGTAACACGCTTTGGAACCAGGCTGGGTTGATGCTGCCTGTGCTGCTGGGGCAGGGACCTCAGAGCAAGCTAACGCTGGGCACTGGGAGAATAGCCCTGCCCCACTTTGCTCGAGTGCAGCAGGGCCAGAGCGGGGCCTGGAGGGATCGGCGGGGGCTGGAGCGTGGGGCCTAGAGTGCGGCCTGCACTGGAAGTTAGAGCTGGGGGCTGGAGTGCAGCTGGGCTGGAACAGGCAGTGACTCAAAGTGGAGTCAGAAGGGTGGAGGGCAGCGGAG
The DNA here is from genome assembly GCF_011386835.1 of Chrysemys picta bellii. NCBI lineage: Eukaryota > Metazoa > Chordata > Testudines > Emydidae > Chrysemys > Chrysemys picta. The sequence continues at coordinate 2,663,688 of NC_088802.1, read as the reverse complement.
CAGGACTTGATTCATAGCGACTGCCATCCTCTCCCACAGCGATAAGCAGTTTCAGACATCGTTGTGGTGCAGTATTTAAAAGAATCTCCTGCCTGCATCCATTTCAAAGAAGCACATTTCTTTTCCCTCTCGGGAGCAGGGACCGTCACTTACTGGATGTTTGTTCGGGATCCAGCACATTGAACTCTGGCCTGCTTTGCCTCTAGTAATACGGACACTGGACAGTGATGATGGGAAAGGGCATTACCAGTTAGATCCAACAAGGAACAAGTGTCAGAATCCAGCGGTTGCACTTTACTCTTCCCAACAGCATTTCATTTCTGATCAGAATTAGAGTAAATAGTGGTAGAGATGTAATTTTATAACTCTCTATACTTTTGGACAAATCCTGCTTGTCTTCACCATAACTCTGTGAACTCTGCATTTTCAAAGGTGACCTACAAAGCAGAAAAAGTGGCTATGTACCTCTGTTTGCTTCTCTGATGAAGAAAGAAAGCCAAAAAGTTTTTTACTTACTTTCACTCCCTTAGAAAATCAAGCCTTGTGTATATATATTTTCCTGACAATACTCAATGAATAGGGTGACCAGGTGTCTGGTTTTTGACTGGAACACCCGGTCAAAAAGGGATACTGGCGGCTCCGGTCAGCACCGCCAACCAGGCCGTTGACCGTCCAATTGGCGGGACTGGCAGGCTCCCTGCTAGCCACCACGCCACGCGGATCCTGGGAAGCAGCTGGCATGTCCCCCTCCCTCCGGCTCCTACACCTAGGGATAATCAGGAGGCTCCGCATGCTACCCCTGCCCCAAGCACCACCCCCACCACTCCCATTGGCCAGGAACTGCAGCCAATGGAAGTGGCAGAGGTAGAGCCTGCAGTCGGGGCAGCATGCAGAGCCCCTGGCAGCACCAGGGCCGAATTAATCTTTTGTGGGCCCTGTGCCAAACATATCTGTGGGCCCCCATGTGGTTGTGACAGGCCCCTTCCAAGTGTGCGCCCGGTGTGACAGAGCCATTGATGCCATAGTAAATGTGGTATTGCCGGGATGGGGATGAAAACGTTTATTCAGAAACAAAATAAGATATTTGAAACCACACTTGAGACCTTCACTCAGCCCACAGAGAACAAACTGGGCTAACACTGACAGTTGAGTGGAGTGAGGCACTACCAGCAACGGGGCTGCTATGTGCTCAGGACAGAATAGAGAATTTGAACACCCAGGCCGGCAGGAGGCTGAGCGGGGCTGGTGGACGAGACCCTGGCTGGAAAGGGGGCGGCAGCCGGAATCCCAGATCAGCAGTGGGCTGAGCTGCCGGTCTGGGGTTCCGTCCACTGGCTCCTGCCAGCCAGGGTCCCAGCCGCCAGCTCCGCTCAGCCCGCTGCCAGCCGGGGTCCCAGCCGCCAGCCCCGCTCAGCCCGCTGCCAGCCGGGGTCCCAGCCGCCAGCCCCGCTCAGCCCGCTGCCAGCCGGGGTCCCAGCCGCCGGATCCTCTCAGCCTCCTGGCAGCCTGGGTGAACGGAACCCCAGGCCAGCAGGAGGCTGAGTGGGGCCCGTGGCCGGGTCCCCGCCTGGCAAGGGGCTGGCAGCCAGAATCCCAGACCGTCAGCGAGCTGAGCAGGGCCTGCGGCTGGGACCTTAGCCCGCTGCCAGCCCGGGTCCCAGCCGCCAGCTCCGCTCAGCCTCCTGCTGGCCTGGGTGAACGGAACCCCAGGCCCGTGAACGGAACCCCAGACCATTCACTCAGGGCAGCAGGAGGCTGAGTGGAGCTGGCTGGGACCCCAGCAGGCTGAGCAGGGCTGGCGGCTGGGACCCCGGCTGGCAGGAGCCGGCCCACTGCTGGCCCCACTCAGCCCGCTGCCGGCTGAGTGAACAGAACCCCAGGTCGGCAGCAGGCTCAGCAGCAGCCGGGACTTGGCGTGCGTGCCACCTTTGGCATGCGTGTGATAGGTTGAGGACCCCTGTTCTAGTGTATACTGTACTTTATGGTAATTTTCACTATACGTGATTATCCTCTTACACGGTGACTTTAGAACCTCCCCCCCCCCCCCCCGTGTGAGATGGGACTCCACTGTAGTGTAAAAAAATATTTGGGCACCACTTTTTGGCATCCCCAAATCTTGGCACCCCAGGCGGTCCCCTAGTTCGCCTAGTGGTTACACCGGCCCTGCCAGTATCCCCAGCCCAGGTGACGTGACAGTCAGTGGTGGATTTAGAGTTAGTGGGGGCCCCCCCAGACCTGTGCTCAGCTTCATTTTTGGGGCTCCTCCTTGGGACCCAGTCAAGAAAAAGAACACTCTCTTATCTCCCCCTGCCCCCGTTTTTCAGTCTTTTTTTCTTCATCTCCCTCCCATAAGTAATAGCAAGTAAATGAAAATAAAGTGAGGGACCTTGATTGTTCTTGTCGTCTAACTTATTTTTACACAGACCACTTGAAAATCAGAGGGTCTCGCTGGACCACTTAATGATCTTTCCAAATATTGTAAAAAAATGTTTGGGTGCAGGGTCTGGCCAGGAGCTAGGGTGAGGGGGGGCTCAGGGATGGGGCAGGAGGTTGGGGTGTGAAGCGCTTACCTGGGGCAGCTCCTGTTTGGTTCTCAGGATGGGGGTGAGGATGTGGGGGGGTTGCAGGAGTCAGGGCAGGGGACTGGGTGTGTGTGAGGGGGTGCAGGTTTCAGGGCAGGGGCTTGAGGGGCATGGGGGGGATGCAGGAGTCAGGGCTGGGGAGCTGTGGGGGTGCAGGGGTCAGGACAGGGGCCTGGGTATGTGTGGGGGGTGAAGGGGGCTGGGTGTGTGTGAGGGGGTGCAGGGGTCAGAGGGGGCTGGGGGTGGGTAGGGGGTGCAGGGGTCAGGGTGGTCAGAGGGCTGGGTGGGGTATGTCCCAATTCCAGCCCCTTCCCCAAGGCCTCACCCCCTCCTCTTCTCCTCCTCCCCCTACACCGGCGTGCTGCGGCTCACTCCTCCTCTCCCCTCCTGCCGGCAAGGACCTGATCCAGCTGATCAGCGGGGGGAGGGGGGAGAACGTAGCACGCTGGGGAATGAGGCGGGGAAGGAGCCAGGCTGCCGGCAGAGGCTGCCACGGAGCCCCAGCAGCTTCAAGCTTTTGACCCCACAGGAGAGAAGGAGAGAGCCGGGGGCGGAGAAGAGCGGGTCGGGGCCCCTTTCGACCGTGGGCCCGGCACCAATAGAGACATTGTAAATCCGGTACTGTTTCACCGTCAAGGGTAACAGACTCCTCCTGGTTTCGGTTTCCCGTCTGGGCAGGGGAAGAGAAAAGGGCTTGTAGAACCGTGGAGCGAGTCTGCAATGAGAGCGTGCCTTAGACAATCAGGAAGAGCAACCATGCTTTACATTTGCATCTGTCCTTAATCCAAACTGGCTTCAGGTGTAGCCAAATCCTAACAGAACCCAGGAGTCCTGGCTCCCAGCCCCCCTGCTCTAACCCACCAGACCCCACTCCCCTCCCAGAGCCAGAGAGAGAACCCAGGTGCCCTAGGGCTGGAGATCAGGGCCAGATTCGGATCTTAGTGACTCTGGTGTAAATCCAAAGCCAGTGGAACTGCTCCAGTGTAATTCTGGGTGAAATCAGACCCAACGTTTCATTTTCCACCAGCTCCATTCCCCCAACGAGGCTGAGTCCTCCACACACTAATATCCCCTGTGCCTCAAAGGGAGATCTCAGACCCCATGACCTGTTTTCTCTCCCACTTTCAGAGCCAGTGAGTTTATTACCATGTCTCCATCCACCCCCATTGTCCACCGGTACCTGGAACCGCCGTGAGGGACCGATGATGGATCCCTGTGCCTTGATTTCCACCCGCCCGGAGGTGCTGAGCGTGGAGAACATCGCCAAGGTGCGGAATTGGTTGGCGTCCCTGGGTGGCCTTTCTCGCCCCATGGAGGAGTGTCTGGACCATGCACTGCTGAAGTTCAGCCGGGAGGCTGGCTGCCTGCAGGAGAACGCCCGGCTGGTGATCTGCTGTGAGAGGCAGCAGCTGGAGTTCATCTCAGGCCAGGGCGAGACACCATCCAGGTCTCCTACGTCCAGAGGGTGCCCTGCTATAGGGTGCAGCTCCCCGACTTTCACAGTCCAGTGGAGAGTCCGGCGACTGACTGAGCCAGTCCATTGTCAGGGGCGCATATTCGTAGTATGTCCAGTAGAGTCTGTGGGGAACTATTCCTGTGAGTCATTTGACAATAAACCTGGCCGGGTGCCTTCGGACCTTATCAGAGGTCATTGGGGGTTCTTTTGGGGTCTGTTGTGTTGGGGTCTGCAGAGCCAGGGCAGCACCCAGAGGGGACACGCACACAGCCGACTGTTATCACCATCCAACAAGAGCAGAGCACCACACTGGTGACGTCTGACAACACCCCATACGAGTGCGTGGAGGGGGAGAGGGGCTGGGTACAGGCTGTGGGGTGGGTGGGAGCAGGCATTATGGGGTGCTGGGCTGATTAGGTTGGGTACAGGAGCATTGGGTACAGACATGGGGGGCTGGGTAATCAGATTCAAAGAGGCCAGAGGAACCCCCCTAGCCTTAGTTTCAAAGTTACAGCAACACAGGGATCAACCTCCCTCTAGCAAAGGAACATTCACAAGTTGAGAAAAGGAAGATAAAACGAACACGCCTTGTCTGGCTGTTACTTACAAGTTTGAAATAGGAGAGACTTGTTCAGAAAAATTTGGAGAGTCTGGATTGATGTCTGGTCCCTCTTAGTCCTAAGAGCGAACACACACACAAAACAAAGGGCAGGAACAAAAGCCTCCCCCAACCCCCAGTTTTGAAAGTATCTTGTCCCCTTATTGGTCCTTTGGGTCAAGTGTCAGCCAGGTTACCTGAGCTTCTTAACCCTTTACAGGTAAAAGGATTTTGGTGTCTCTGACCAGGAGGGATTTTATGGTATTGTACACAGGAGGGCTGTTACCCTTCCCTTTATAGTTATGACACACACACACCCCAGAGTTGCTGGAACAGGAGGGATCAGGGGCTTCCTCTTGCCCAGGGGGTAGATGAGAGATGATCAGACGCCCTGAGCTCTGGCACCCAAACAACACCTCCAAGCAGTAGTGGGTTCAGACAGATGGGGGGCTCAGGACCCTGGGGTGACCCCACTGTCCTCCCAGAGCCAGGATAGAACCCAGGGGTCCTAGCTCACAGCCCCCCCTGCTCTCACCACCAGCCCCCACTTCCCCCCCCCCAAGCGGTGGAGAAAACCCAAGAATCCTGGCTCCCAGCTCCCCCTACGCTAACCACTAGCCCCCCACTCCCCTCCCAGAGCCAGGGAGAGAACCCGGATGTCCTAGGGATGGCGATTAGAGACAGACTCTGATCTCAGGGTCTCCGGTGTAAACCCAGAACCCAGCTTACTTCAGTGTAAGGAAAGGAAAAAGCAGCCCCAATAGTTCATTTTCCACACCCAGCCCCCCAAACCCTCTGGCCCCCTGCAGTGCCCTGTACTCACACCTCTCCTCCCCCTATAGCTCCTATCCCCCCAGAGCCCTGCCCCCTTGGACCCAACTCCCCGCCCAGTGTTGGCGTCTTGTAACAGGACAGACACACTGACCCGGGCCCCTACCACCCCCCGTGTCTCTGGCCAGGAGGATGTGGTTTCTGTACCCTCAGGGGGTCACCAGGACGCCCCCCAGCCTCTCCCGCTGGCCCTTAACTTTCAATTTCCCTGTCAGGGGTCATCCAGACCCATCCGGGTTTCTGCCTCCCCCCTGGGCCAGGGAGTTGGTGTTGCCAGATTTCTACCTCATTAATAGCCCCAAATCACTGACAAACTCCAAAAGGAGCCCGATCCGCATCTCTCCCATCGACACGGACTGGCTAAGGTTCTTGGGCGCTGCCGTTCTCCCTGAACGGGCTTCCTTTCACACGTCCTTCGAGAAATCTCTCGAAGGAGCTGAGCCCAACCCGCCTGTAGCAATGCAATGCCTCACCGGTGCGGCGCCTCTTTTGCCAGCCCAGAGCACCCTCTGCTGTCTGGTGTCTCACCAGCCGCTGGCCCTGTGTCCCTCCCGGACCCCGGTGCCCCTTTCCCTGGGGGTGCTGCCCCCTGGCAGGGCCCCTTTGTCTCTGGGTTCTGCCCACTGCAGTAACCCACAGATCTGGGTCTCCCCTCCCAGGGGAACCCCCAACCCTCCATCCCCACCTTGCCTCAGTGGCTACTGCCAGTCACCATCTAGCCCCCGCTCACTGGGGCAGACGGCAGTCCGTAATGGCCACTCATCAGTGGCAAGGGGTTAGGAGCAGCTGCCCCTGCCTAGCCCTGGGCTGCAACTCCGCAACCCCAGTACCTATTTACGCTCTCGCCAAGGCCTGCAGCCCGGGGGCTACCAGGCTGGAGCTCCCCTGCTGCCTTGGGCCAGGGGCCCTTGCTCTCAGCAGCCAGGCCCTCCTCCCTCCAAAGCTAGAGAGAGTCTCCTCCAGTTCCTGGCCCCAGCCCTCTTATAGGGCCAGCTGTGGCCTGATTGGGGCGTGGCCCCAGCTGTGGCTGCTTCCCCACTCGGCCTGTCCCAGCCTTACCCCTCTTCAAAGCCGCTTTTAACCCCTGTTTACCCAGGAAATGGGGCAGCCGCCCCACTACACTGCCTCAAAACCAGGATGTTTTCTCCTCGATGTCCCTTCGTTAATGTCCGGTAATCCAGCGCTACAAAGAGGCTCTGGAGACACGAGGGGCCGGTGTGCACAGTGCTGGAAGCGGCTCTGGTCAGTGGAGGCGGCTGCAGTGTTCGGTCCCCGGGCAGCTCCCCTGCTCCCGCCTGGCTGGGGCCTGGGGAGCCTGGGACTCCGCAGGTGGCCGGTGAAGGGCTTCAGGAGGGAGGGACAGACACACATTGTTGCTTCGCCCATCCGGGGCCGTCCTTGCCTCACCCCCAGCGGCCCAGGGCAGGCAGCAGGGAGTGGAGGGGCCGCTCCTGCCCGACCCAGAGCGTGGGCATGTGAGCCCAGCCGGGGCTGGCACCGAGCCCGCAGGATGCCCCAGTCCCAGCCGCTCTGAAGCGCCCAGCGCGGGAGGAGGCCGTTGGGGCAGCGGGCGGCGCTGGATCGATTGGCGGCAGCAACATGGTGACCTGGCGAGGAAGTCACAGGGGCCGGACCTGACCCGGCTCTACGGCTTCTGCTGCCCGGTGTTGGGCTCCTGCAGGACTGTGCTCGCCTGCCCTGGGCTGTGCGGATCTGGTGCAGCGAGCCCATGCCGGGCAGCGTGTCCTTCCCCGCCCTAGAGAGGAGCACGGAGCACGGACATCACCCACGTGGGGACATCTGGCCTGTGTTTCTTACATACGATGTTGGCAACGGCATATGACATTCATGGCTCCAGCATCTCTCCGTATCAGGGCTCTCGGTTTCTTCTCAGACTCAGGGCGCCCGGAGCTCCCCAGCCACAAGGCCTGGCCAGGAAGGTCTCCAGGTCCGGGCTCCCAGCCCAGCTGGCTCAGCAACCCTTGTGCTCAGGCTGCTCCCTGCCCTCTTTGGTGGTTTCATGAGCAAATGCAGCTGCCTCTGGGGCGCAGATCCCCCCATTGTAACACGAGCGCCGGGGCAGGGTTCTGCTGAGGTTCAGCTGCCGTCCTGGGTTAATTTCCTGCTGTTCAAGTGGTTTGTTTGTGAATAAAATCACCACGTTTGGCTGGAGCTCAGAGGTGCTGGGGGGGGGGGGGGGGGGGCTCAGCTGGCTCCACATGGGGACGAACAGCACCAGCAGCCCCCAGGCCGCGATCGTCCCCTCCAGACACAGATCCCAGGGGAGGAGCCTTTCCCCGGCCCCCGGGGTGGGACGGGGCAGCCCTAGATCTGTGGTTAGAGCTGGGCAGGTTCCAGGGCCGGGTGCCAGGTATTCTTGTTAGGAGGAAACAGGACGGACGCAGGGTGCCGGGTTCACTCCCTGCTCCAGGAGAATCGTCTCACAGGGACCCCGTTCCCCCCACTCAGACCCCGCTGGATGCAGGAGCAGCCGTAGGTCCGGGAGGCTCCCTCCCCAGCTTCTGACCCCCTCCCCCCTCCCCCCAGCTCTGCCAGTGCCCCTCACTCCTGACCCACAGCCCCTGCTAGCCCAGCTCTGCCAGTGTCCCCCACTTTTGACCCGCAGCCCCTGCTAGCCCAGCCCTACCCCCTCCAGCTCTGCCGGTGCCCCTCACTCCCGACCCGCAGCCCCTGCTAGCCCAGCCCTGCCCCCCCCCAGCTCTGCCGGTGCCCCTCACTCCCAACACGCAGCTGCCTGCTAGCCTAGCCTAGCTCTGCATGGGGCTGCGGGTCGGGAGTGAGGGGCACCGGCAGAGCGGGGGGGGGCAGGGCTGGGAAAGCAGGGGCTGTGGGTCGGGAGTGAGGGGCACCGGCAGAGCTGGGGGGGTGGGGGGGAGGGCTGGGCTAGCAGGGGCTGTGGGTCGGGAGTGAGGGGCACCGGCAGAGCGGGGGGGCAGGACTGGGAAAGCAGGGGCTGTGGGTCGGGAGTGAGGGGACCCCCACCCTGTGCCCAGCTCAACTGTCGCCCTGAGATGCCACCTTTACCCGCCCTCCCAGTGCCTAATGTACCAGGACAGACAGAGAGACAGATAAATGGACGAGGGCCCCCTGCCTCCCTGTGTCTCTGGCCAAGAGGTTGCTGTTTCTAAATCCCTCAGGGTGTAGCCAAGAAAAGGGCTTGTAGAACCGTGGAGCAATTCTGCAGTGAGAGCGTGCCTAAACTGCGCTTTACGTTTGCACCCGGCCTTAATCCAAATTGGGCTTCAGGTGTAGACAAATTCTAACAGAACCCAGGAGTCCTGGCTCCCAGCTCCCCCTGCGCTAACCCACTAACCCCCATTCCCCTCCCAGAGCCATGGATATAACCCAGGAGTCCTGGCTTCCAGCCCCCCCATCCTCTCCCGCTGTAACCCACCAGACCCCCTGGTCTTCCAGAGCCAGGTTGTCCACCAGCACCTGGGACCGGCACGAGGGACCGACGATGGATCCCTGTGCCTTGATTTCCACCCGCCCGGAGGTGCTGAGTGTGGAGAACATCACCAAGGTGCAGAATCGGTTGGCGTCCCTGGGTGGCCTTTCTTGCCCCATGGAGGAGTGTCTGGACCATGCGCTGCTGACGTTCAGCCGGGAGGCTAGCTGCCTGCAGGAGAACGCCCGGCTGGCGATCCGCTGCGAGGGGCAGCAGCTGGAGTTCATCTCAGGCCAGGGCGAGAGCACCATCGATGTCTCCTACGTCCAGAGGGTGCCCTGCTATAGGGTGCAGCTCCCCGACTGACAGTCCAGTGGAGAAGTTGCCCAGCGGGATGTTGGTGCTGAGCCTGGAGAACCTGGACAAAGTGATGGCCATGATGATCTGCTGGAGGGAGATGACCGAAGGGCTGAAGTCCTGCTTGGAGCAGGCAAAGAATGGGTTCTCCAGAGAGCCCCAGCGCATCCAGAACAATGCCAAGATGGTGGTGAAGAGCGATGGGCGGGTGCTGGGGTTCATCTCTGGGGAAGGGAGAAACACCATCCACGTCTTCCAGTTCCAAGACAGAAGCACCCAGTACACCGTCAACATGCCGAGGTTCTGGGATAAAATCGAGAGGCATTTCACAGTGGTCGATTGATAACTGATGGTGATCAAAGCCTGGATGGGTGTTGGTTGGGTCTGGTTAGGTCTTGGTTGGGCAGGGAGGGTGCTGGGTTAAAAATCTGGAGTCCACTGGAGTCAAAGAACTGACCTGCCTGGAATCCTGGCACAGCAACAAGGCTGCCATGAGCGTGCTCTGGAAACGAGATGTCTGTATGTGTGTAAATCCTTCATAGTCTTTGCCAGCGCCTTCTCCGTCTGCCTGGGCCTTGTTGGACCAATAAAACATCTTCTTGTGTGCTGCAAATGTCTTGTGCTGTGCGGGTCTTTGCAAGGACTTTATAACAAAGGTTTCCCATCCTAGATTGTACAGAGTGTTCGACATGTCGTGGGAGAGAGAAGGTAGCCCACGGGGAGGCCTATAGCGTAGAGGACCCTGTGCTCTAAGCTCATCTTTTCCACTCTCTGCTGTTGACAGGGACACAGGACTGGAAGGGAACTGATGATGGGTCACAAAACCAGTCCCCTGCAGGCGACCGCCACAGAGTCAAGGTCGTGGGACCTGTTTGTGAGGCATTTCGCTGCAGTTATTTTGTGAAATATCTACTGGGGAGGAAGAAATTAATGGGGTTGGGTTGGGGAGGGACTCTGCTGAGATGCAAAGGGAGTGTCATCTGAACATGCCAACACTAGCTGGTACAAGAGACCACCTAGTGGACTGTTATGGAATAACTTCCCCGTGGGGAAAAAGAAGAACAGGAGTCCTTGAGACACCTTAGAGACTAACAAATTTATTAGAGCATAAGCTTTCGTGGACTACAGCCCACTTGACTGTAGTCCACGAAAGCTTATGCTCTAATAAATTTGTTAGTCTCTAAGGTGCCACAAGGACTCCTGTTCTTCTTTTTGCGGATACAGACTAACACGGCTGCTACTCTGAAATCTGTTCCCCGTGGGGGAAATTTCTTCCAAATCTCCAGAAATCGTTTTAACCCTGACAATTTTAGATCCAGACTCATTTGTATTTCGAACCTTCACTATTCTAACTTTGGATGTTCATTGTCTCCCAATAAATGTCCAATCCTGTTTCATATCCTCCTAAACTATTGGTTCCAATGAAATCCTGTGGCCATGAGTTCCTCAGGCCAACTGTGTTTTGGCGGTGTAGCAGGATGCTGGTGCAGAGGCACCTAATTAGCCCCTGCTCAGCCAGCCCCAATCAGGGGAAATAGATTGGAGCTGGGGAGAAGTCTGGTGCCTGGCCTTTAGAACTGGCTGCACCTGTGGGCCTGAGGGTTCAAGGGCTATAAAGGCTGGCTGGCAGACAGAAGGGGGGGATGGCTAGGGGAAAGTCAGTCAGTCGGTCGCCAGGCTGAGGGCAGGCTCTGGGTGGAAGTGGAGATTGTAAGGCCTGCAAACTGTATATAGTATATCACTGGGGGTGGGAGAAGTCTGTAAATAAAGCCACGGGTGCTGAAGAAGGAAAAGCCTCTCTGTGCTTTATTGGGGCAGCCAGTGGGCCCCAGGAAGAAGGCCGGGCAGAGGACTTGTTATGGGGGGAAGATATTTTGTTTGATCCATTTTAAATTCTACAGCCTGACAGTTTCATTAAACACAGACCTGACTTTTTTTTCCTTCAAAAATAATCTTTTTGTGCTGAAATATTTTTCCACACACAAAAATTTGAGGTTTCTTTGTTATCATGTGAAAGGAAAATGCTCGCAGTCATTTTGGCGTAAGAGAGGGAAATAAGACAATTTTCTTATTTATAACAAAGATTCTCTAAATAAGACAATTAATTTATGAAACAAATTAAATTAAACAATTTATCCACTTAAAAATTCTAGCAATCAGATAATGTATCCATTTATGTCTATAAACTTGTCAATTTTTCTATTTTAAAAGGTCACTAGATGAGTGAATTTATGCAGTTATTTAAATAAAATATCAAAATTTATTTCTAGATATTTTTATAAATGGAAAATAGGACAATTTTCCCATTGATTAAAAAAAACCGATATGAGACAATTTCCCCATTTTAATAACATTTTAGAAATACAATTTCCTCATTTATTAAAAAAATCTCTAAATATGCCAGTTTCCTTATATGTGATAAAATCTCCAAAAATAACAATGATCACATTTTTTTAAAGAAAAGATGTCTAAATAATACAATGTATCAAATTTTGAAAAGTCTAGAAACAGCATAATTTATCCATTTATTTAAAAAGAACTCTAACTAAGATGCTAACAAATTTATTAGAGCATAAGCTTTCGTGGACTACAGCCCACTTCTTCGGATGCATATAGAATGGAACATATATTAAGGAGATATATATACACACATACAGAGAGCATGAACAGGTGGGAGTTGTCTTACCAACTCTGAGAGGCCAATTAATTAAGAGAAAAAAAAACTTTTGAAGTGATAATCAAGCTAGCCCAGTACAGACAGTTTGATAAGAAGTGTGAGAATACTTACAAGGGGAGATAGATTCAATGTTTGTAATGGCTCAGCCATTCCCAGTCCTTATTCAAACCGGAGTTGATTGTGTCTAGTTTGCATATCAATTCTAGCTCAGCAGTCTCTCGTTGGAGTCTGTTTCACTGAACAAAACCACTAACCCAGGAACCTATCCTTGTAACAAACCCCGATGCCAACTCTGTCCACATATCTATTCAAGTGACATCATCATAGGACCTAATCACATCAGCCATACCATCAGGGGCTCGTTCACCTGCACATCTACCAATGTGATATATGCCATCATGTGCCAGCAATGCCCCTCTGCCATGTACATTGGCCAAACCGGACAGTCTCTACGCAAAAGAATTAATGGACACAAAACTGACATCAGGAATCAAAATACTCAAAAACCAGTGAGAGAACACTTTAACCTGTCTGGTCATTCAGTGACAGACCTGCGGGTGGCTATATTACAACAGAAAAACTTCAAAAACAGACTCCAACGAGAGACTGCTGAGCTAGAATTGATATGCAAACTAGACACAATCAACTCCGGTTTGAATAAGGACTGGGAATGGCTGAGCCATTACAAACATTGACTCTATCTCCCCTTGTAAGTATTCTCACACTTCTTATCAAACTGTCTGTACTGGGCTAGCTTGATTATCACTTCAAAAGGTTTTTTTTTCTCTTAATTAATTGGCCTCTCAGAGTTGGTAAGACAACTCCCACCTGTTTATGCTCTCTGTATGTGTGTATATATATCTCCTCAATATATGTTCCATTCTATATGCATCCGAAGAAGTGGGCTGTAGTCCACGAAAGCTTATGGTCTAATAAATTTGTTAGTCTCTAAGGTGCCACAAGTATTCCTGTTCTTCTTTTTGCGGATACAGACTAACACGGCTGCTACTCTGAAATCTAACTAAGATAATTTTCCACTTTAAAAAATCTTAAAAGAAGATGAATTTTTTTACTATAAAAATATATTTAGAAATTAATTTTATGTTCATTTGGATGCCGCTAGTGTCAATGAAAAAATTGTTGAAGGAAATTTAAAGGAGTCAAAAATATTCGAATTGTCAGGATGGTTTCATTGTGGATAATAAACAAATGCTTTAAATTTCCCAGGGAAAATTTTTGATTAAAAATATAATTTTCCAATTCTGAAATTCAAAATATAAACAAATTTTTAAATCAGAATTTCACATTTTTTCAATTTCAACACTGAAAATGTTCAAATTTTCAATTAAAAAAAAATACAAGACTGACTACTCCTACCAGAGACCACTACAGCTTTAAGGAAAGTGGCTCTGAAAAAATGAAGCAACTGCCAAAACACTAGCATGCTACGGGCTTTTGCAGTTCACAAAACTATCCCTCTCGCAGGCGTATTATCTGCACACACAGCTCAGCTTTAAGATGCTAAACAGAGCTATGAGTCCACTAGAAATAGTCACGCTCTCCTCGCAAATATCCTGACTATTGTCTGATACTGGAAAGGAGAGTAAAAGGCATTCACGCAGCCTTACACAATTTCTCTGGGTCGTCAGCTCTTAATCTGATGAATACTGCACACGGAGAACAGTAAAAATAAGGAATCAAGCGACACAGACAGCAAACCAGCCCACAAACACACACGTGACAACACTGAAAATACGAAGGGAAGGAAAACATCAAGTGGTTGGTGATGGGTATTTTAAATGAGTGTCTAGGACCCAGGCTGTGCAAATACAACAGAGCCCTGTAGAAACAGAGAGAGAGAGAGAGTGTGTGTGCCCAACTCAAAAACTCAGAGGAGAAGCCCTGGAGCACATTGACAAATGGCTTCAGAGTTTGCAGACACATCCCTGCTTCAAAGAGCTTGCAAATAAAGTCTTGATCTTCCAAGTATCAGGGGGCAGCCGGGTTAGTCTGCATCCAACAACAAAACACCGAGCACCACAACTAATGCTTGGTACTTACGAGTCAATGGGAGCCCTCCGAAGAGCTGGAACTATACCAGATAGCAAAGATGTGTCCTTAATGGATTCCAATACCACACCCCAAACAAATTCAAAACTTAATGGAAATCACTTGTCTGGAATCCAGCTCTAATTGAAAGGCCGAACAAATAAACAGCCCCCTTGGTAAAGTTCCTCCAGTTTTAACAATTTCCCATGTATTAATTAGTAAAATTGGGATTTTTTTTTTTTAAATCATGAGGCTCACAGTTTTCAGCTGTCTACAACACTCCCCAAGAATTCTGTTGTTCAAAGAATCCTTTTCTCTCTTCCCTTAAGCCATGAACACCTGCTGTGGAAACCTGGTTTGAAATGTCCCCGTGCCAATGTCAGGAGCCAGGCCTGGCCCCATCCCGCAACGGCCTGTGCACGGGAGCCCCCCACAGGCAGAGCTGTCGGCGGGATCAGGATCTAGGACAGAGTCAATAGCATGAACGCAGCTTCTTAAAGTGACACCAAGCAAAATCCAATCACAGATTTCTGTTCACCGCGGCTTGCTGAGCTTTATCCTTCAGATCACCCCACGTAGCCACATCCCCCCATGCCCCAAAACGCCAGCAACTCGCCAGAAGTCTTGGCACCCCCTGCAAAGCCTGTTCCCCCCACCCCACGCAGCCTGCTCCCCCCCACCCCCTGCAAAGCCTGTTCTCCGCAACCCCTGCAGCCTGCTCCCCCCCCCCACAGCCTGCTCCCCCCCCCGCAGCCTGCTCTCATCCGGCCTAGCCTGTGGCTAGGACACCCCGAACGCCCCAACCCCCCTCACCTACTCCCTATTTCTCCCATCACTTCTTCTTCCACCTCTGCTCCAGGGCCCAGGTCAGGAGGCACCTAGTGAGTGGAGCCAGCCTGCATTCCCTCTTCCCTCCCCCAGGATCACCTTCTACTGCAGGGTCTCAAATTCCACCTGTGGCCTGCGAGCCTCCCCAGTGTGGCCCACGGGGCTCCAGGGGTTTTGGGGCCGAGTCTCTCACTTCACCCCAACTGCTGCCCCCAGGCACTCCCCCCCCCGGACCCCCGCAGCACAGCAAGGCTGAGCAGCGTCTGCCTGCTCGCTCCACCTGTCTGCCGGCCCCTTGGAGCCCCAGGTAAGAGCCGCACCCCTCGACCCCCTCCCAGAGCCTGCACCCTGACCCCTTCCCCACATACCCTCTCCCACCCCCAACCACCTCCCAGAGCCTGCACCCCCACCCCACGTACCCCCTCCAGCCCCCCAACTCCCTCCCAGAGCCTGCACCCCGACCCCTTCCCCACATACCCTCTCCCACCCCCAGCCCCCTCACAGAGCCTGCACCCCCACCCCCACCCCACGTACCCCCTCCCACCCTGAAACTCCCTCCTAGAGCCTGCATCCCCTCCCCCCATCCCCTCTCACCACACACACACCTCCCACCCCTGGCCCACAGATCAGTGTCCGATCCTCCCTTGCGTCTGTGTCAGGAACCACAGATCTCAAAGAGTTTCGGAGGGGTTGCCGTGTTAGTGTGTATCAGCAAAAACAACGAGGAGTCCTTGTGGCACCTTAGAGACTAACACATTTATTTGGGCATAAGCTTTCATGGGCGAGAACCCACTTCATCGGATGCATGGAGTGGAACATACAGTAGGGAGGTATAAACACACAGCACATGACCAGATGGGAGTTGCGTTACCGAGTGGGGGGTCAGTGCTAACGAGCCAATTCAATGAAGGTGGACGTGGGCGACTCTCAAGAGTCAACAAGACTCAAGCGCTGGCCCACAGGGCGCTTAGGAGCTCGTCTGTCCCAATCCACCACCCAGTGTCCTGCTCACGCTGCTAGAATAGCCGCTGAAGGGGAGCAGAGGACTCCAGTCCTGGGCTCTGATTGGTGGAACCCTGGGGGGCCCGACGGGTCCCCAGCCTCTGTGTCCCCCAAGCCAAGGGGCAGGACGTTGTCTGTGCAGCTGGGTCCTCCCTGCTCAGCTCTGCTTCCCCTGCGATACCTGCCCCTGATCTCCTGGGAACCTCTCCCCACATGACGCCTGGTTTGCCCTCTGGTCAGTCATAGATTCATAGATTATCGGACTGGAAGGGACCTCGAGAGGTCATCGAGTCCAGTCCCCTGCCCGCATGGCAGGACCAAATACTGTCTAGACCATCCCTGATAGACATTTATCTATCCCCCCCCGCCCCCCAGCCCCTTCAGCCAGGCCTCCCCCCTGCTCTCCCCTCCCCCCAGCCTCTTCAGCCAGGCCTCCCCCCTGCTCTCCCCTCCCCCCGGCCCCTTCAGCCAGGCCTCCCCCCTGCTCTCCTCCCCCCACCCCTTCAGCCAGGCCTCCCCCCTGCTCTCCCCCCCCCCAGCCCCTTCAGCCAGGCCTCCCCCCTGCTCCCCCCTCCCCCCAGCCCCTTCAGCCAGGCCTCCCCCCTGCTCCCCCCTCCTCCCAGCCCCTTCAGCCAGGCCTCCCCCCTGCTCCCCCCTCCTCCCAGCCCCTTCAGCCAGGCCTCCCCCCCTGCTCTCCCCTCCCCCCAGCCCTTTCGGCCAGGCCACCCCCCTGCTCCCCCCTCCCCCCCGGCCCCTTCGGCCAGGCCTCCCCCCTGCTCTCCCCTCCCCCCTGCCCCTTCGGCCAGGCCTCCCCCTGCTCTCCCCTCCCCACAGCCCCTTCGGCCAGGCCTCCCCCTGCTTCCCCCCTCCCCCCAGCCCCTTCGGCCAGGCCTCCCCCCTGCTCCCCCCTCCCCCCAGCCCCTTCAGCCAGGCCACCCCCCTGCTCTCCCCTCCCGCCCGGCCCCTTCGGCCAGGCCTCCCCCCTGCTCTCCCCTCCCCCCAGCCCCTTCAGCCAGGCCTCCCCCCTGCTCTCCCCCCACAGTGGAGGGGTCTCTCCCTGGCCCTCGGCTGCGTCCCTCCCACAGGGGGGCTCCCTCCTTCCTTGGTGGGACCCCCCCCCACTCCACACAGAGTTGGCCTCCCAGGATCATAGAGACCAGCCTAGAGCCTCACACAGACCTCCACAGGCACAGAGCTATGGGTAGAGCATCACCCCCCCCCAGCCCTGTCTGGCTGGGCTGGCTGAGTCCTCCAGGTCCTAGAGATCAGGGGGTCGGGGCTAGAGGAGCCGCACAGTAACACTGACCCTGAAGAACGGGCGGATTCTCTCCCCGGCGAAAGAGGCCGGCGGGAAAGTGAATATCGGGTCCCCGGTACCAGCATCGAAAAACGCCACCTGCCCCCGTTCATAGTCCAGATACACCCGGATCCTGCGGGGTGCCCGGCCTGGGGGGAAGGGGATGCGCTGCCGAGGAGACGTGAGAGCCCAGTACTGATCCCCCCAGCACTGCACAGCCCAGATCCCCTGCTCAGGGTTAAGGCTGATCCCTCCCTTCCTGCTCACAGACTCTTTGGCCACCCCCACAGCCCAGGATCCCCCCAACTCCACCTCCACCTCCCAGTAATGTCGGCCGGAGGTGAATCCCTCACAGCCCAGCACACAGAGCTCAGTGTCAAATCTCTCAGGTTTTTTGGGCAGATTCTGCCATGTGCCCCATCTCACACTTCTCCGATCCGCAGACAGGATGAGTCGGGGATTGGCCGTGTCTGGATCCAGAGTCACGTTCGCTGCAGAGAGAGAATCAGAGCGTGAGGGGCAGAGCTCAGCCCTGGGGCAGGGTCTGATCGTGTCAGTGACAGAACCTGCCCCAGCTGGGGAGAGAACCAGGCAACCTCCTGCCTCCAGGATTTACCCAGCTCTGCCTGGGGAGCAGCGCTGAGATCTCAGCCATGGGCAGGGGGGATTCACACCCCGACAGAGCCAGTTCAGGGACAGAGTGAAAGGATCAGCTCAGCTGAGCCAGGCCCCCAGACCCAGCGTCTGAGTCTCAGTGATTCCATCCTTGTGCTTGGGGGAAAGACAAGGAGGGTTAGAGGGAGGTGGGTTTAAGCCACCTCTGTCCTTCCTTTAGTCTCCCTGGACCCTCGTTACAGGGGCCTCAGGGCTGCAAAGCAGAGAGCAGCCAAGTGTGATGCCTCCTGTCTGTGCCCCCAGCAGAGCCGTCCCCTGGGGAGAACAAATCGGGGCAACCGCTCTGGGCCCTGCGCTTTGGGGGGCTCCACGGGGCTGTACGATTGGCTGTCGCTGTCGCTCCCAGAAGAGACAAATCCGTCACTTCCACCACGGTCCCCACACTCCGCTAGGGACAGCCCTGGCCCCCAGCATGGCCTCCAGCATGGCCCCCAACCCACTCCTACAATAACGGCTGGGAGCAGAGTTGCTGTGGAGCCCCTGTGCCAACTTCAAACGGATGGGGGTGTCTCCCTTGCACCGGAGCTATTTTCTGGGGTCTGTTTCCAGGCACATTAAGGCCCCTTTGCTCTGACAGAGCAGCACAAAAGGGCCTGACAATCAGGCCCTGGAATCTTTCCCCACCTGCACCCACCTCTCCCCACAGATGTGATTAGAGATCCTGGCATCATAGGAGGCTCCCAGCAGATTACAGGGAATCCAACGTCCCCCTGTGCCATGATGCGACTCTGCACACCCCGTCTCCCTGCAGAGCCCCCCCCCAACGATCAGCCAGCTGAGCACTAGAAAACCTGCTTTTACAGAGACCCCCCTGGTCCCCCAGGACTGTGTGTAGCTGCGGGGGGGTGAGGACACCGCACACTTACTGAACGGCTGCTTGTCTTGTGCTGGGCTATCGGGGACTTTCCAAACCCCACACTGCTGGCCCCAGGGCTATGCAATGGCTAATA
This sequence comes from Chrysemys picta bellii, assembly GCF_011386835.1. Classification (NCBI taxonomy): domain Eukaryota; kingdom Metazoa; phylum Chordata; order Testudines; family Emydidae; genus Chrysemys; species Chrysemys picta. The sequence continues at coordinate 2,644,977 of NC_088802.1, read as the reverse complement.
CAGTATTGCCGACTTCAAGGGATCAAATCTCAGGAGATTGGCCCAACAATCATGACATGTTTAAAAGGATTCTATTGTGGTTTCTAGGTCAGTCTCTGGATGTTTGAACTCCCCTGGCCCCTCCCCAGGGCGTGCGCATGTGACAATCAGTGTTGCCCACTCGCCCACATGTCCTGGGGAAGGGAATTTTGGCTCCTGCTGCAGGAGCTCTCACCCCCCATCTGCCCGTCTCCTGCCCAACAATTAATCCTGTTCCCACCCAGCCCCCATCAGTTCTGTTCCCATCGAACCCCTCTCAATTCACTCTCCCAGCCCCCATCATCACCGCCCCATCAGTTCAGCACCCCTACCCCACCGCCCTCAGTTCACCCTGCCAGCACTCACCCTATCTGCTCAGAACCCACCAGCAATACAGCCCCCCCAGCCCATCAGCCCCCCACTCACTTCAGGCCCCCTGCAGCCCCCAGGCCATAAGAAAGCCCTCCCAGCCCCACCTCTGCTCCTCCTGGGGTTCTTCACCCTCTCTAGGCCTGAGGGCTACAGTGGGGTTCCCTCTCCCACTTCCCAGGCTGGCAGGGGAGCAGCCGCACTGGGGTGGTGACAGCGGGAGCCCCAGCCGTGCCCAGGGCAGGTGACAGGATTTCTAAGTAACATTAAGCCTCATTTTTAGAACTCTCAAATGTCGGGATTTTTTTTCAGCCACGGCTCTATGGTGAGATCATGAGTGAGGCTTAATTTTACTCAGAAATCGCATCTCTCACAATTAATTCATGAGAGTTGGCATGTCTGCTAATAGGTGATGTCTATCTAACCCCTTTGGACATTTTGAACATTTTTACTTTTGATTTATAAAGTAGAGAGAGGAAACAGAAATGTCCATTTTTGTATGTTGAATTTTCCAATTCTTCACTGTACCACTTGTGCATTTGCTAATAATAATAATATTGCCAGGGGATGTGATGTATGGGCATAAAGAGTTCTGAAAATGAGGTGAGATGTTCCTCTCTGATTTTCCAAAAGGCTCATTTTTAAACTCTTAGAAATCTACGGAGATACACTGCTTGCCCCCTCTCCCGCACCCCAACCCGTCTGCTTAACCCAACCACTAGTTACAAATTCTAAATTCTAAGACAGAAAAAAATCGACTTTTCTCTTTTTAGGAAAGATTTGGGCAGCCACCAGTAATCAGCTCCTGTCAAATGCAAAATTGAAACAAAACCTCAACTATGGTGCTGCCAATGAGCAACCATAATTCATATGAAACTTTTCACTCCCCCTTTGATCCCAGAAATTTACCTTTGTCCCACTGAGGTTTAGAGGACAGTGAGTCTAGAGGGAGAAAAGGGTGAAAAAGACGAAATGTCAGGTTGTCATGTTGAGGAATATATTCACATTGTTAATGTTCTAACACAAAAGCAAAATGAAAACAAAACAAACTTTATGAAGTTCTAGTTAAGGAGGTTTAGTGCAATTCACACCAGTACAAACCATTACACACCTCACTAAAAATAACCCCAAACATTAAAAACTAAGGACATGACCTAAGGTTACATGACAGACCCAGAGATGTTTTACAAGCAATTCAACACCTGTGGCTGGCCCATGACAGCTGACTTGGGCTCGCAGGGCTCGGGCACTGGGGCTGTTTCATTGCAGGGTAGATGCTCGGGCTTGGGCAGAGGCCTGGGCTCTGGGACCCTGTGCCGGGAGAGGGTCACAGAGCCCAGGTTCCAGCCCGAGCCCGAACCTCGTGAGCCGGAGTCAGGGGACACGGGCCAGCCACAGGTGTTTAATTGCTGTGTAGAGAAACCCTCTGAAACCAACACGTCACTCACAGACAGACTCATACACAGACACTTTCTCACTGATTAGCATTCAATCAGCTTTAAATCTGCCCCTGTACCGTTAGTACTTAGTAAAACTGGCTCATCTTTCCTGACAGCCCTGGTGGTCTCATTCTCTCCAGCTCAGGAGGATAAAAGATGGAGAATCTCTAAAGCAGGGGTGGGGAACCTACGGCTCACGGGCTAGATCTGGCCTGTTGCTAAATTTCATCCGGCCCGCAGCCCCCCCGGTCCCCTCCCCCACCACGGGGCTGGAGCCGCAAGTGCCGACTGTCCCCGCCGCAGGGGGGAAGCCCCGAGTCTCTGCGCAGAGCCGCGGGAACTAGGAGTGCGGAGGGTGCTGAAGCACCCCCCAGGTTTTGCGTGGGGTCCCAGCCGCTTGCCCCACGCCCAGCGTCCCAGCTGGCTGTTGGACCCCTGCCCGGGGCTCTGCCCCTGGTACCGCACGCAGGGTCCTGTCTGCTGGCCCTGCACCTGGGGCTCTGCTCCCACCCCCAGATGTGGTTCCAGCCTCAGCCCCCTTACCCCTGTCCACATCCTGCCCCACCCTCCCAGAGCCATGGCCCAGTCTTGGCCCCAGCTCTGGGGAGAGGGGGCACAGACAGGGGTAAGGGGGGGTGCCAGGTAAAAAGTTTGGGGACCACTGGCTTTCAGCTCCCCCACCGGAAAAATTGTTCCAGCGCCACTGCCTAGACCCCCTGTGGGGCTGGAGCCACGAGTGCCGGCTCAGCCTGCTGCGGGGGGAAGCCCCTGTGCCCCTCTCTGTCCCCCTGCGGGTGAGTGGCCCGGGATTGATTTTTTTCCATGAGTCAATGGCCCGTGGTAGAAAAAATGTTCCCCAGCCCTGCTCTAAAGCAAGAGAGGGACTATAATGACACCGGAGGACTTGCAGACAAAAAATCCAAACAAACATACTTCAAAAACAGTGAATTCAGCAGGAAGCCCAAGCTCAGGTTAACGTTCATAGCTGCTAAGAAAGGAAACCCCAAGGGAGTGCGAATGTAGGCCCCAAACCCAGTGTGTATGTGCTGTATTGAGAGCTGAGGAGGGAATTCATAGCTTCCAAATGATTAGTTGACTATCTCCATCCACAATCATTGTCCCTAAGAGATTTCCCCAACTCTGTCAATTATCAGTGTAACATAGGTGAGAAAATTCCCCAGGTGACTGTTTATTACCTGTGAACTTCTTCATTATGGTCTCCAGAGGTACATTTCTTTGAGAAGATTCCCAGATTCTCCATTTCAGGTCAGAAGAAAAGGCCACTGGGTTCTGAAACTTCTCCCTCTCGCATCTGAAGAACAACCCAGTGTTACTCGTTGTGGAGTTCAGTCATATTTGTGTTTTACTAACATGTGTTTTACTCTAGTGAATGGTTGTAGCTCAGCAGACCCTGGAGGATTAAAGTCTCTATTGCCCCAGGAATTGGTCCAATCCCAGCTTGGACACTACAAGCTTCCCCTTCATTCTGGTGAGACCGATATTGGAAAACTGCCTCCAGTTCTGGTGTCCCCATTTTAAAATGGAGGTTGAGAAAGTGGAGACGGTGCAGAGAAGAACCAAAAAACTGATTTGAGGGCTGGTAAAAACGCCTTGCACTGAGAAAACTCCGGCACTTGAGTGTGGGGTATAAATACCGTCATGGGGAGAACAGAGTTGGTATTAAAGGGCTCCTCAGTTTAGCAAACAAAGGGATAACAAGGACCAACTTCTGGAAGCTGAAGCCAGAGAAATTCCAATGGGAAATCAGACAGGCATTGTTAACAGTGCGGGTGGATTAACCATTGGAAGAAACTGCCAAGGGAAGTGGTGGATTCTCCATCTCTGGACAGGGGCGCCAGAACACAGGGGCCGTGGCCCCATCACTTTTAAAAGTGGGAGAGCTCTGCTCTCTGCCTTTGTACCTGCCTTAAAGGCAAGTGATGGGGGGAGGGGGTGATCCACTTGAACCCCCAGATCTTTTTCCGCAGTCCTGCTGCCTAGCCAGTTATTCCCAATTTCATAGTTGTACATTTGATTTTTCCTTCCAACGTGCAGCACTTTGTCTTTATTGAATGTCCCCTTCAATTGATTTTAATCCTTCCTCCCTTCGCCCTGTGTCTCTTGTGTCTATTTGGACTGTAAACGCCCTGGGGCAGGGACTGTCTCTGTCTGTGTGTCTGTGCAGCACCCAGCATGTTGGGCCCTGGTTTTGCCTAGAGCCTCCAGGCACTGCCATAGTGCTACTGATAATAGCACATTATAAACTCCTTAGAGCTGGGAATGTCTCTTCCATCAGATCTCTTGCCACGCCCAGCACACGGATAGAGCTCACTGCATAATTAGAAACAATTAATAAACAGCTCAGAGGGAGACTGGGAACCAGCCCCACACTCTGCACTGCTGGACCATGGGGAGCCAGATCTCGTGTCCAAAACCCCTTCCCTGCATTGGGGAGTGAAAGGGAGAGTGAGAAGGAGCCACCTACCTGCCCAAGGTGCCTTTGATGTCCTAGAGAAGAAAGATAAAAGGAAATTCAGGCCCATCTCTCATACTAAGGATCCCTCCTGCTCTGGAGGGGACTCGCTTTGTCTTCACAGTTTGAGGTTCAAAGAGAAATGATTTGTTATTTATTAATGCAAACAAAACATTAAATGTGCTGCCTTTGCTCTTTTGGAGAAGTGCTCTGACTGCAGGATCTGGGCCCAGGACGTTTGTATAAGGAGGCACACAGTCTCTTTGTGTAACAACATTTCGATAACCACCCGGCACATGGAATCAGAGGGCTCAGGCTTGTGATGTGTTGAACAAGGATCTCCCTAACACTCACAGGTGTGGGGAAGATCCCCTCCTGCAGACTCCAGTGGGTCCAGAGGGAGGGATGCCCCCATGCTGTGCTGCCCACATGCTGTAAACTCTCTCCCCACTCGCCCACAAACATTCTGAAGACCCGTCCTGTGGGGTTCTTGACATCCACAGGAAGGTGGGGCTGGGTGAGAACAATGGGTGTGGGGTACAGAGTAACACAGGGCCATTCACCGTCCTAAGCCCTAGGATCAATGCAGGAAAGCTGAGGAGTGAAGAATGCTGCCCACAGCAGATACTGGCTCCAACAGAGAATCTGACCCTAGATATCAGCTAGAGACCTCCAGGATGCTACATTTTATGTCTCGCCTTTTTTTAAAATTTCCTAGTTAGAGGCATTTTTTGAAAAATAAAATCATTAGAAGGTTTTTGCAATTCTAACGACTACTTACACTTTCAGGCTACCATAAGTAACGAACAGCTCCTATCTAACGTCAGTTCTGGCAGAGAAAATCACCACAGCCTCAGACCTCATGGATCAGTTTTAAGGCCACTATTTTCCCTTTTTGTGGTGTGTAGGAAGAGTGGCAAAATGAGGCTTTAAAGTGAAACTCAACTTCAATCTTAGCTATTTCCATAATTAAAGACAGGTTCCATCTTTAATCTTTTGGAGTTGGCGTTTGGAACACAGGAAATGCCGGACTGGCTCAGACTTGACTCCATCTGATCAGTATTCTGTCTCCAAAGGTGGACAGTGCCAGATGCTTCAGAGGAAGGTGTGAGATAATCTGCCTCCCACATTCTCATCCTTCTCTCTAATAGTTAGTGACTGGCTGAAGCAATGAAGCATGAGGTTTAATATCACTCCGCATATTCCTGCCATTCATATAAATATCCAATCACTTTTGAGATTTGCTAAATGCTTGGTCTCAGCAACATCCTGTGGCAATGAGTTCCACAGTCTAATTACGTGATGTGTGAAAAAGTGTTCATTGGATCAGTTTTGAATTTGTCACCTAATTTGCTTGAATGTCCCTTTGTTCTTGCATTATGAGACAGGGAGAACAGAATTCAGAGTTTGCCATTTTTGGAGGAGTCTTCTCCCACTAGAATTCAAATAAAGAATTTTTTTCATTTAGGACTTGATCCTATGCCCATTGTACTCAAGAAGTATATTTCCATTGACTTTAATGGGTATTTTATCAAGCCCTTAAGGGAAAATAATGTATATTTTAGCAATACTGTATGTTGTGACCTTTCACTCTGTGATGCTCTGTACCTCGGGGGAACACCCTGCACCCCCATGTTCATCTTATAATATGATTGTGTCGTATCCAATGCAATGTTTGTCATGTCCAGTGTCTTCGGAAGGCTCATGATGCACTGAGCATTGTTGTTACAGTGATGTTATAGGTTGTAATTTCATGTATATAGTTATGGGGCTGAAAATGTGTCCTCATGGCTTAAAACAAGCCCAGGCAAAACTCTCCAGGAGCAGAGGGGCAGTTCACACCTCATCAGGTCATGTATGGGACAAACCCAGCCCAGCCTCACAGGAACAAAGGACACTGGCCTAGGCAGAAACAAAGGATCTGTTGGACTTTCAAGTGAGTCACCCCCCTTTCCTTGGACAGTTTGGGACTACGATGAGGTAATGCTCACCTGACCCTTTGCAGTTAATAAATTAGTTTATTCTACCTGAAGCAGTGCGTTTGGTTTGAAGCATGTCAGAGACTCCCCTTGGGATAACAAGCCTGGTACATACTGTGACAGGGTCAGGCCAGATGGATACAGGAGAGAAGGCAGATATATTAGTTCCAGATTAAGTAGATCCCTTTTCCCTGGGTAAGGTAACTGGGGCAGTTCCAGAATAAGCAGGAACTTGCTGGAACCAATTAAGGCAGGTAGGCTAATTAGGACACCGGGAGCCAATTAAGAAGAAACTGCTAGAATCAATTAGGACAGGCTGGCTAATCAGGACACCTGAGTTTAAAAAGGACCTCACTTCAGTTTGTAGCGTGCATGTGAGGAGCTGGGAGCAGGAGGCACTAGGAGCTGAGAGAGAGAAGACATATTGCTGGAGGATTGAGGAGTACAAGCCTTATCAGACACCAGGAGGAAGGTCCTGTTGTAGGATAAAGAAGGTGTTGGGAGGAGGCCATGGGGAAGTAGCCCAGTGAGTTGTAGCCGTCGCTCAGCTGTACCAGGAGTCACTCTAGACAGCTGCAGTCCACAGGGCCCTGGGCTGGAACCCAGAGTAGAGGGCGGGACCAGGTTCCCCCCAAACCTCCCAACTCCTGATCAGACACAGGAGGAATTGACCTGGACTGTGGGTTCTACCAGAGGGAAGGTCTCTGGGCTGTTCCCTGACCCACATGGTGAATCTCTGAGGCGAGGAAAATCTGCCAATAAGCGCAGGACCCACGAAGATAGAGGAGGAACTTTGTCACAATACCAATTTCTTTGTTAAATTGATGAACTCATATAAGCTTGCAGTGCCCAGGGAGCATAACTGGACACTGCAAGATGGACGTTCCTAGGGTTGTGTCTGGGACCGGAGATATTGGCTAGTGTCATTCGGTTACACAATCCAAGCAGCGGCTGGCCAAAAGTGCTCACTCACGTAGCTGGGAGCAGCTTACATGCTAGAGGCTGTGCGGGAACAGCCCAGGAGTGGGGTTCTCACAGCAGAGCAGGGCAAGGCTGGCTCTCAGAGTCGAGGATTGGAGTGACCTAGCAGACCACTGGTCCAGATAACACCAGGGGAACGTCACACACTCCTACACTCCAAAAGCGAAGGGTTTCTTGCCCTGTGAAAGGTTCTGGGGTGTTTCTAACACTGTCTCACCTGCAGGAAGTCACATGCTGGCTGCTGGCACTTCTGCTCCATCTCATTGATCAGGGAACTGAAAGAGGATAGTTCCTCAGATAGTTTGGCAACATAGTCATCCCTCCTCTTTTCAATTTCCTTATTCAGCTCTTCCAACTGGGCCAGCAGGAGTCGCTCTTGTTCCTCCAGAAACTGACGCAGTCGCTGAAATTCAGCCACAATCTTCTGCCTCTCAGTTTCCAGCTGTTTCTGAAATGAAGAGATACAAACAGGGAAAGCACAAGTCAAGGTCAGGAACACCGAGTGAGTTATGGGACATTTTGTAAAGCCTTATGTATGCACACGGGAGCATGTCATTGCAACCCCGTAGAACTTAACTCCTGATATTTTATGGAGAACAAACGCTATGCTCAATAGACAGATGATTTTCCAATGAATTCTGAAGAATCCTAACTGGTGTTTAGAATATGAATGTATCTTGCATTATTAGGATATTCTGTTATCAGTGGCATCTAGAAAACAAGAACCTTCAAACAACAGAAAGTGCAGCAGGTGCGGGATCCAGAACTGGACAGGCCAGAGTTACGTCTGGGGAGCAAACAGTAGAACCCAAACTCAGAAGCCCTTGACTTGAAGTGGGGAACAGAGGCTCTCCACAAAACACATCTAGATGAACAGGGCCATGTTTCTAAAACAGGCTTTAAAATTAGAGCACCAACAATTGCTCTGACGAGTTTTGAATGCACAGGTTAGGATACAAACATTTTGTCACGTCATAAATCTCCAATTTTAATCCACAGAGGGATTCTGAGCACAAACTGGGTGGCTGGCAAGACACCTTTTTGCAGGTTCAAATCTGAGTTTGCAGGGCACTTAGAAACATGTGCATATGAACTGGACACAAGCCCACCAATTCATGCTCTTTCTGGAGCACTCTAGCTCCTGATACCCCAGGAGCAAGAAACTTACATCATATTTAGAACCCAAATCTTCTTCATGGCAACGTCTAGCAGCGATATCACTAGGGCCTGTTCCAAAGCTCACCACAATCACTAGGAGTCTTTCCAGTGACTTCAGTAGGGTTTGGTGAGGTGTTAAGTGACCAGCCTTCCCTGGGGCAGCAGATTTCTCTAGTGGCTGCCCGCGCTATTCTGTTGTGGTTATTGTTCGAGGGCTTTCCCTTAGCCCCGCCCCTGGTTCTTGTCACGCAGACAGAAAGCAGAAGACCAAAAGTCTAAAGAGCAGGCAAGGTGATGTTTGCTGGGGTTAGTTCCAAGCAAGCATGTCCATAGCTCTACACGCCAGCAGAGACTTTACCCCACGTCTCCCTTCCCAGTTCTGAGCCTTGCCTGTGTCCCCGTTCCCCATTTCCTCCTTCTTAGCAGGTCCAAATATACCTGCAGTGCGCGCCCCTAGTCACATCCCTTACAACTTATGGGCATGTTCTGTTCTGGAGGGTCATGAGTCTGGGGTCTTCATCCCACCTCTTCTGTAACCCAGGGGAGGGTGAGGAGTAAGGTTGTGGCCTGGCCAAGGCCAGGATTTTCTTTGCTTTTTAGTATTTCTTATGCCTCCCGAATCCCCATTTGCCCCTCCTAATTGGTTGCTTGACCTTGGCTTGAAAGAGGAGCCAGGCAGCCTTCCCGTGTGTTCTCATATATTTTTATTAGGCCTGGTCTACACTACGGGTTTAGGTCGACTTTAGCAGCGTTAAACCGAATTAAGCCTGGACACGTCCACACAACGAGGCCCTTTCTTTCGACTTAAAGGGCCCTTTAAACCGGTTTCTTTACACCACCTCCGACGAGGGGATTAGCGATAAAACCAGCCTTTGCGGGTCGGAATTGGGGTAGTGTGGACGGAATTCGATGTTATTGGCCTCCGGGAGCTATCCCACAGTGCTTCATTGTGACCGCTCTGGACAGCGCTCTCAACTCAGATGCACTGACCAGGTAGACAGGAAAAGACCCGCGAAGGTTTGAATTTCATTTCCTGTTTGCCCAGCGTGGAGAGCACAGGTGACCACGCAGAGCTCATCAGCACAGGTAACCGTCATGGAGTCCTCCCAGGATCGCAAAAGAGCTCCAGCATGGACCGAACGGGAGGTACGAGATCTGCTCGCCATATGGGGCGATGAAGCAGTGATAGCTGAACTCCGTAGCAGTAAAAGAAATGGAAAAGTATTAGAAAAGATCTCCAAGGCCATGAAGGACCGAGGCCATAACAGGGACACACAGCAGTGCCGCGTGAAAATTAAGGAGCTACGGCAAGCCTACCACAAAGCCAGAGAAGCAAACGGAAGGTCCGGGGCAGAGCCGCAAACTTGCCGCTACTACGCGGAGCTGCATGCGATCCTAGGGGGTGCAGCCACCACTACCCCAACCGTGTGCTATGACTCTCTCACTGGAGAAACACACAGGGAAGACGGTTCGGGGAACGAGGAAGATGACGATGGAGGTACTGTAGGTAGCTCACAGCAGCAAGGAAGCGGAGAAACCGGTTTCCCCAACAGCCAGGATATGTTTGTGACACTGGACCTGGAACCAGTAACCCCCGAACTCACCCAAGACCCTCAGGGCACACAGGAGACCTCTGGTGAGTGTAACTTTGTAAATATTTGTAAACATTACAAAAAAAAGCAAGCAAGTCTGTTAACGTGTATGGGGATGGAGCGGAAATCCTCCAGGGACATCTCCAGAAAGCTCTCCTGGTTGAAATGGGGTGATTTTATTAAGGGGGACATTCAGAGGCGCCCGTTCCTGCTATTTGGACCAGAAATGTTCCCCGCTGTTAACCACGCGGTGGGGGGGAGGGGTGAAGTGATCATCCCAGAGAATCGTGTGTGTGTGTGTGGGGGGGGTGTGGTTTACTTGTGTTTGTGCCGCATGTTAACCGGGAAACCGCAGCCCCCTCCTTTTACATTGAAACCCCATTTTAAATGGACAACCCAATTCATCCTTGATATGGGAAATGCGCTGCTGTTTGCAACCTTTCCCGCATGTTAAGAAGGTTAAATAAGCCAAAACACTGTGGCCTACGATGGCTGCCTGCAAGCCGAAATATGCGACCTTGTAATGAAAGAGTGTACCCATTGTTCCCTAAAATGTGTCTTTTTTAAGCACCTCTCCCTTCTCCTCCACCAGCTGCAAATGTTTCTCCTTCGCAGAGGCTCGTGAACATTAGAAAGAGAAAACGTAGGACGAGGGACGAGATGTTCACGGAGCTGCAGATGTCCGCCCAGGCTGATAGAGCACAGCAGAATGCGTGGAGGCAGTCAATGACGGAGATGAGAAAAGCCCAATATGAACGAGAGGAGAGGTGGCGGGCTGAATCGCGGGAAGAACAGAGCAAGTGGCGGGCTGAAGACGATAGGTGGCGTCAGCTTGCAGACAGACGGCAAGAGGCAATGCTCCGTCTGCTGGAGCATCAAAGTGATATGCTCGAGCGTATGGTTGAGTTGCAGGAAAGGCAGCAGGAGCAGAGACCGCCGCTACAGCCCCTGTGTAACCAACAGCCCTCCTCCCCAAGTTCCATAGCCTCCTCACCCAGACGCCCAAGAACACGGTGGGGGGGCCTCCGTCCACCCAGTCACTCCACCCCAGATGATCGCCCAAGCATCAGAAGGCTGGGCTTCAATAAGAGTTAAAGTTTTAAAATGCAGTGTGTCCTTTTCCATCCCTCCTCCCCCACCCATCCCAGCTACCTTGGCAATTATCCCCCTACCTCTGTAAGGAACTAATAAAGAATGCATGAATGTGAAAAAACAATGACTTTATTGCCTCTGCAAGCGGGAGGGGAGGGGAGGGTGGGGTGGGGTGGTTGGTTTACAGGGAAGTAGAGTGAACCGGGTCGGGGGGGGGGTTGGAGGGTTCATCAAGGAGAAACAAACAGAAGTTTCACACAGTAGCCTGGCCAGTCACAAAACTCGTTTTCAAAGCTTCTCTGATGCGCACCGCGCCCTGCTGTGCTCCTCTAACCGCCCTGGTGTCTGGCTGTGCGTAATCAGCGGCCAGGCGAGTTGCCTCAACCTCCCACCCTGCCATAAATGTCTCCCCCTTACTCTCACAGATATTGTGGAGCGCACAGCAAGCAGCAATAACAATGGGGATATTCTTTTCGCTGAGGTCTGAGCGAGTCAGTAAGCTGCGCCAGCGCGCTTTTAAACGTCCAAATGCACATTCCACCACCATTCGGCACTTGCTCAGCCTGTAGTTGAACAGGTCCTGACTCCTGTCCAGGCTGCCTGTGTATGGCTTCATGAGCCATGGCATTAAGGGGTAGGCTGGGTCCCCAAGGATCACGATAGGCATTTCAACATCCCCAATGGTCACTTTCTGGTCCGGGAAGAAAGTCCCTTCCTCCAGCTTTCGAAACAGAGCAGAGTTCCTGAAGACGCGAGCATCATGTACCTTTCCCGGCCATCCCACGTTGATGTTGGTGAAACGTCCCTTGTGATCCACCAGGGCTTGCAGCAGCATTGAAAAGTACCCCTTGCGGTTTATGTAGTCGGTGGCTTGGTGCTCCGGTGACAAGATAGGGATATGGGTTCCGTCTATGGCCCCGCCACAGTTTGGGAATCCCATTTCAGCAAAACCATCCACTATTGACTGCACGTTGCCCAGAGTCACTACCCTTGCTATCACCAGGTCTTTCATTGCCCTGGCAAATTGGATCACAGCAGCCCCCACAGTAGATTTGCCCACTCCAAATTGATTCCCGACTGACCGGTAGCTGTCTGGCGTTGCAAGCTTCCACAGGGCTATTGCCACTCGCTTCTCAACTGTGAGGGCTGCTCTCATCTTGGTATCCTGGCGTTTCAGGGCAGGGGAAAGCAAGTCACAAAGTTCCATGAAAGTGCCCTTACGCATGCGAAAGTTTCGCAGCCACTGGGAATCGTCCCATACCTGCAGCACGATGCGGTCCCACCAGTCTGTGCTTGTTTCCCGGGCCCAGAATCGGCGTTCCACGGTATCAACCTGCCCCAGTAACACCATGATTTCCACATTGCTGGGGCCTGTGCCTTGTGAGAGGTCTATGGCCATGTCAATTTCCTCATCACTCTCGTCGCCGCGCTGCAATCGCCTCCTCGCCTGGTCCGGGTTTCGCCTTGGCATGTTCTGGCTCTGCATATACTCCAGGACAATGCGCGTGGTGTTCATAGTGCTCATAATTGCCGCGGTGATCTGAGCGGGCTCCATGATCCCAGTGCTAGCTATGGCGCCTGGTCAGAAAAAAGGCGCGAAAGTAGTATCTGATGGACCAGGAGAAGGAGGGCGGGAGGGAGGGAGGGCCGAGTGACGACATGGCGTACAGGTACAGGAACAGGGAGAAACACAAACAACTGTCACACAGAATGGTCCCCCCAAAGATTAAACTGGAAACCCTGGGCTTAGCAGGCCATTGATTTCACGGAGGAAGGGGAAGCAAATGAACACAGAACAAATCTATTTTTTACATCTTAAGGTGGCAGCCGATGCTGCAGCATGAGTGACAGCCATGCCAGTACGATGATGATGGATACCAATCATAATATGCCATCATCTGCCAAAAGGCAAGGGGCTGCTGCTGTGTAGCAATGCAGCCCCACGTCTGCCAGCCCCACGTCCGCCAGCACCCAGCATCGCCCTCGGCCTCTTCTGGGTGCTTAGCAGACAATATTGGGCAATTGGCAGAAAATAGTATATTATGACTGGTAACCGTCATCATCGAAACAGTAGCATGTCTGCCCAGGTGGCCATGATTGACAGCCATACCAGTACGACGATGACGGGTACCAGTCATAATATACCATCGCCTGCAAGGGGCTGGTGCAATGCAGCCCTACGGCTGCCAGCCCCACGGCTATCACTCATGCTACACCGTCTACCGCCAAAAGGCAGTTAGCAGCTGCTGCTGTGTAGCAATGCAGTCCCACGTCTGCCGGCACCCAGAGGACATATGGTGACGGTGAGCTCAGCTGAGCTGAGCGGGCTCCATGCTTGCCGTGGTATGTTGTCTGCACAGGTAACCCAGGTAAAAAGGCGCGAATCTATTGTCTGCCGTTGCTGTGACGAGGGGGGAGGGGCCTGACGACATGTACCCAGAACCACCCGCGACACTGTTTTGCATCATCCGGGCATTGGGATCTCAACCCAGAATTCAAAGAAAAGGCGCGAACCGCTTCTCGGCTCGAGCTGTGGCGCAAACGTAGTATCTGACGGCCTAGGGGAAGGAGGGAGGGGGGCCGAGTGACGACATGGCGTACAGGCACAGGGAATTAAAATAAAGAACGGTGGCTGTGCATCAGGGAGAGACACAAACAACTGTCACAGACTGGTCCCCCCCAAAGATTAAACTGAAAACCCTGGGTTTAGCAGGCCGTTGATTTGACGGAGGGAGGGGGAAGCAAATGAATACAGAGAAAATCTATTTTTTACATCTTAAGACGACGGTGCAGCGTGACTGATAGCCCTCGGCATCTTTCTGGGTGCTTGGCAGCAAATACGGGGCGGTGTATGACGATGGTCTTCAGGCCTATTGCACAATCGGCTGCTCGGGGAAGACTCTGCTAACGTGCGATGACCCGACTTGTAATAGGCCGGCTAACAGTCATAATACACCATTTACTGCCAAAAGGCAAGCCCCACGGCTGCCAGCACCCAGATCGCCGATGAAGGCTACCAGTCTACTGCACCGTCTACCGCCAAAAGGCAGTTAGCAGCTGCTGCTGTGTAGCAATGCAGTCCCACGTCTGCCGGCACCCAGAGGACATATGGTGACGGTGAGCTCAGCTGTGCTGAGCGGGCTCCATGTTGTCTGCACAGGTAACCCAGGTAACCCAGATAAAAAGGCGCGAATCTATTGTCTGCCATTGCTGTGACGGGGGAGGGAGGGGCCTGACGACATGTACCCAGAACCGCCCACGACACTGTTTTGCATCATCCGGGCATTGGGATCTCAACCCAGAATTCCAAGGGGCGGCAGAGACTGCGGGAACTGTGGGATAGCTGTGGGATAGCTACCCATAGTGCAATGCTCCGGAAGTCGACGCTAGCCTCGTACTGTGGACGCGGTCTGCCGACTAGAGCACCTAGAGCATTTTATTGTGTGGACATACACAATCGGCTGTATACAACCGATTTCAATAAAACCGGCTTCTATAAATTCGAACTAATTTCGTAGTGTAGACATACCCTTATACTCCCACCTTACTCTGTAACACTTTCTCTGTTCTTATCTGTTCCCATTATACTAACAAACCCATCTGGCCAGGCAGAAGCGACACACAGTGTCTTTGTCCTTTTATCTTCACACATATTAGTAAAGATGTATGAATATCAAAAGTCAAACCCAAAATTCTATCTCAGGTTAACAAACAGGCTTATATGCGAACAGTTGTGTCTGTTGAAAGTAAAGCCAAAAATGGGGGAGGAATTCGCAAAAAAAAAAAAAATGAAATTTCAAAGTTGTTTCCATTTTCAGTGTTCAAAATGGGACTTTTAGTTTGTTTGAAAAATATCATGAAATAACTTGAAAAAAATTCACATTTCTGTTTCCCCTTTTTCCTAAAATGTAATAAAATAATGTCCATTTCCACCACCACCCCATTTGTTCCTTTTATTCCATTCTCTCCGGAATGCTTCAAAAGTTCTCCCATTTTAGAAAAATTGGCAAAAAGAAAAATTAAAATCTAGGAGAAAAAACCTGGAAATTATTCATGTTATTGTATCAGTGGCAAAATGGATGAAATGGGGAAACAAAGGAATAAAAAACATTTGAAATTTTGAAAAAAATGTCAGCTTTTTAAAACCAAAATGAAAACTTCAGTTTGAAATGAAAATAAACATTTTTGTTCATTCTGAAATTTCCTGTCAAAAAACTGATTTTTATTTATTTATTTGCAAAAGACAGTTTCCCATGGAAAAAATTGTTTTCTACAAAATCCCATTTTCCTACAGGACATTTTTGTGGTTGAATTTTGACCAGCTCTAGCTGAAAGATAAAGGAGAAACTACTGTTAGCTAAACAAATTACACTCACATTATGAATGGAAATATCTGGATTATTAAAACTCTTTCCTTAATGCTCCATTTTCCTGTTTATACTCAATTAAAGCAGAACAGTTTTTCTTTCCAATGAGAATAAATAAGTAACAATCTTTCATGGAAGAGAAGATGTTGCTAAATGTTCTTCTTCTGTTAGACTAAGCAGAGTATCAATAATGTCCCTGTGCACGTTTGTCTCTGAGTAAGAACGGCACCTACCAGCAGTTCCTGGCTTGTATTTTCCCCACTCGATTTATACAACAGAATCTCGTCTCTCTCTTTTTTCAAAATCTCCAAACGGCTCCGAATTTGTTCCTAACAAAAGAAAAACTGGTTTAGTTTCAGTTGCTTTTGGAGGATTTTCCCCCATTTTATTTTTATTTTCAGGAATATTAAATGCATAATAAAATGGGTGAGTGCTCCAGCCACATGACTATAGAGTCCTTCTCATGCTTGCAGTCTCTCTCTCTCCTGCAAATGACTCTCTAAGTATTCATCCCCAGTGGAACAGCTTCAGCAAGAGAGATGGAAGGAGCCCCACCTCAGAATATCCCATAGAGAGATGGCAGATCCCTGTTCAAATCCCGTCTCCTCATCACGTGGAAGAGGGACTTGAACCTGTGGTCTCCCATGTCCCAGGTGAGTGCTCTAAACACCCGGCTAAAGACGATGAGGGAGAGCGTTCTGTGAGTGAACTCACCTGAGGGGCCTCAGGCCGCCTACCAGCTTAGGCCCCACACAGGAGTTAGACGGCCTAAGGCTGATCTTCCCTGGGGCTTAGGTGGGAGACCGGCATCGAGATGCCTTGAGCGAGGCAGCAGTGCGCATGGCCAGGGGCAGAAACACAGGTGCTGAGGGAACTAGTTACTGAAAACACAGAGGCCGAGGGAGTTTAGGCACCGACAGGGCTCAGCCAGAGTTTTGTGAATGGCAGTGGAGGCTCAAATTGGGGTTTAGGCGCCTAAGTAAATATTGTGAATCGAGGCCTCACTGACAGAGAAACTGAGCTAAGGACGGGGCTGGACTGAGGCTTCACTTCCTCACTTCACACGTGTTCGCTCTGCTCATGCTCACTGCGAATTTTCTGAGCAGTCTCCGAACCACACTGTCACCCAGGGCATGTTTTGATACATCACCGGCCTTGGCATTTCTAAGTGGGCCTGAGAAATAATCTTCCCCCCTCCCCCTATGCACAACCAATTCCTGATGCCCCCGCCCCCCACCAAGCACTGGGATTGCTGGAGAACGTAGGGGAGAGTCAGTGAGATGAGTCACTGGGACACCGTCCAAACAGAACTAACCCAGTGACACACACAAACTGTGGGCATGTGGCAGCTTTCATTCTTCTTTACTCCCAGCCTCCCACCCAAAAAGTGCAGCCGAGCTGCTTGATCCTTGTAACCAGAGTGATAGATGAACATCCGTTACATTTTCAAGACTCCCTGCTATAAAAGATATTTAACGTGTCTTGGTTTTCATTATGGAGAGGGACGAGAAGGAGAAAGGGGGCTGTTGCTTGGCTGAGGAGGAAAAGATGGTAAGGAACGGACATAATTCTTTCCCAGTTGCCAAAGCCGGTGTGTTCTCCTCCCTGATCCTCCATCTCCTTCCCCCCTGATAACAGGACCCTGGATCTTCATTTTGAACATATGGTCACCCTACCCTGCCTCCGCAGATTTCAAGAAACCTGCTGGAATGGGCCAGGCCCCCGCAACTGTTGTCCATTGTGTCTGAGAAGCAAACCCTGTTCCCACTCTACAGCGATTAAAAGGAAGCTGTGTGTGAGCTGGAACTTGTGGAGTTTCCTGCCCCCGTGTGGATTTTTCCCTGCACAGGGGCTGCCCTTGCTCTAGGGCACACAAATCATACCCTGCTTTCCATCTCCTGGTACTATTAAAGCCATACAGCCCTGCTAGCGTGGGTGTAGTTACACCTGTATAACCGGGTGTAGCTTATTCCTGTATGGAAAGGGAAACAAGCGTTCCTGGCATCAGGCACCTTTATACCAGTACAACTTGTATTCACACCGGGGGGGGGGGGGGGGGGGGGTTGCTGATATAACTCTTGTTTTAAAAAAAAAAATCCCAGCCCTTCCCAACACAGATTGGTGCAAAAACTGTATGCAGAGCAGGCCTTAAAAACATGTCTCCTCAACGTTCTTCCTGTATGAAATCCCTTCTGCTTTTCTACCTTGTCACTGTAGGAAGCCAGTTTTATTACGTTGCTGGTTTTATAGTTCTCAGATGGCTGTTCTGATTGTTCGAGCAGGTCTGGGCTGGGATCAGGGCCGGCTCTAGCTTTTTTGCCACCCCAAGCAAAAAAAAACCAACAAAAAATGACGGAGCGGTTGGAGCCGCAAAGTAAAAAAGAAACAAACAAAAACCACAACTGTGTGGGGCGGCCGGAGCATGGGTGGAGAGGGACTCCCGGCGCTGCCTACGTGCCCCGGGCAGCGGGGTGCGCACCTGAGCTGGGGGGGAGGAGGGAGCAGGGGGAGAGAGAGAAGGGGGGGCATCCAAGGCTTCCTTAAGCGGGGTACTCGCCCTGCAGCCCCGACCACCGTGCCGCCGGGAGGGCTCCGCGCCATACGCGGCGAATTATATGGGCCCGTGGTGTCTGAGCACCAGGAATATTCAGGGCTGGGGGCTGTGCTCCACCAATATCTGGAGCTGGGTCCCGGCCCCCGCCAACCCGGAGCATCCTCCCCCCGCCCCAGAGCTTCCCTGCCTGAAAGAAAACAGCTGGTGCCTCCCCCTTGCTTGTGCTGCCCCCTACCTGCCGCTGTTTGCCTAGGGCTATCGCAGCACAGGAGGAGGGGGAGGGGGCCAGCCTGGGGACGGGGGAGGAGGGAGGATGCACACTCACACATGTTTTGCAGCCCTCCCCTCCCCTCGGACATCTGGAGTGGACCTCACTCACCTGAGCAACTGCTGGGACTTTGGTGAGTGTTTGATCCTGTGATCCACACCCCTGGCAGTCTCCTTCACCCCCCCCCCAGCACCCACCACAGGGGAGATGGGGGCTTCCTAGACCTGAGCACTGGGGCTTGGGTGAATTTTGTGACACCCTCTCTCCGCCCCCCAGCCACCACCCTGCAGTCCCCACTCCTGCCCCATGCTGGGCAAGGGGCAGCCCCATCCCCCATCCCCAGTGAGGCTATGGTGAGGGGCAGCAGCAGGGGAGGCCACACGTGATGGCAACCCCCCCCCCGGTACCCACCATAGGGGGGCGAGTGGGCTTTCTGGAGCTGAGAGAGGCCCTAGGAGCATGTGCAGCGACCGTGGTGCAGAGTGAGTGTGCTGCGGGGAGGACGGGGGGGGGGGGAAGAGGAGGGGTCCCTCCCCCAGAGCTTGCTGCTGCCAGTGGGATGGGGAGGAGTCCTCTCTGGCCCTAGCCCTGGGGCAGCCTGTCTGCACCCCAAGTTCCTTATCCCCAGCCCTGCCCCACCCCAGAGCCTGTGCCCCCAGCACCCCAACCCTGAGCCCCAGCCCTGAGCACCCTCCTGTACTGTGAACCCCTCATCCCCAGCCCCACCCCAGAGCCCTCACCTGAGGGGAAAAACACACAACTTAAATTTGGAGGTCAGTTTGGAGTATCATTGTGTTTAGCACAATACTTGATTATTTTACACCCTTTAAAGTATGTAACTAGTCATATACAGGTGTTATGAAGTGGGAATGTTCTTAATGTTTTCTCTGAATACTGTGCGGGTGCCTCAGTTTCCACTATGCATTTCTTAAGGATCTAGATGGTGGGATAAGGGGGTGTGACTGTTGCAGAGCCCGAGAGGGCCAGTGTGATGGTGTCTGCACAGAGAATGGCCAACACCCTGTCTCCTGGCAACTGATGGCCTGGGCCGCTCTCCTGCAAGGTGCCAACTGAAGATGTTGGAGAACAAAGAGATCAGGTGGCCTCCTAATGCCTGGAAAAGAGACAAAGGCCAGAGGAGGGAGTGTCAGTGCTTGTGTGGACTCCTGGGAAGCGCATGGTGTGGAAGGGGATGCTCGGATGCTCTGGAACTACTCCATACAAAGCCAGTCAGGACTCTGGGGGACCCTCCTCTCTCTGAGCATACTGTCTCCAGGGCAAGAAGCTTACACCTTCCTGGGTCTGACCTCGGAGCATTCAGCATCCCCTTCCACACCGTGCGCTTCCCGCAGCGAGTCCGCCCAGGCGGGGTCCTGGGGCAGCCAGAGGTCCCCGCACCCCAACTCTGCAGTCAGACGTGACTCTCAGCCAGCCGGGAAAACAGAAGGTTTATTAGACGACAGGAACACAATCTAAAACAGAGCTTGTAGGTACAGAAAACAGGACCCCTCAGTCAGGTCCATCTTGGGGTGGGGGTGGAGAGCCCAGACCCAAGTTCTGGGCCTCTTCCCATTTCCCGAGCCAGCTCCAAACTGACACTCCCTCCTCTGGCCTTTGTGTTTCTTCCGGACAAGGAGGCCACCTGATCTCTTTGTCCCCAACACCTTCAGTTGGCACCTTGCAGGGGAAACTGAGGCACCCACACAGTATGCAGAGAAAACATTAAGAACATTCCCACTTCGTCACAACAGCTGCAACAAAATATAATACTGTATATTGAAGCAGGCAAGTGCTGCTTCTGACTTTCCACTTTTAACTGACCCTTGTCATCTTGTGGCGCCGACGTGTTGTAGCTTCATTTTATCCCAGCAACTAATTCTTGATTTGTAGGACCACTAATAATCAACAATGGATTTTTCTGATAGTGATATTGTGCGATAAAGAGAAACTTAAATGCTTATGGCTTCCAGTCTATGTTTACACTATTTAATAAAATATATATATCGGCTTACAGGGCGAGAGCGGGGGGGCACCACCAAAAATTATACAAACCTGCCGCCTATGCTCCGCGCCGCTCCGGTCGGCAGGCAGGGAAGGACGTGGGCTGCCCTGCCGGGCTTGCTGCAGGGCGCTCCCCTCCTCTATGCCACCACCCCCTACAGGACAGCCGGAGCAGCAACCAAAAAGAAAAAAGAAAAAAGAAAAATCCTGCGGGGCGGCCGAAGTGGCAAAGCGCAAAAAAAAAAAAGGATTGGAGGCAATGCCGCCCCTTCGAATCTGCCACCCCAAGCAGGAGCTTGCTCGGCTGGTGCCTGGAGTGGGCCCTGGCTGGGATGCCTCCAAATGCAAACATTACCTGGTAATCCACAGCAGCCTCATCAAGAGGAAGCACGGTGTGGTCTTTGTGACTGCGGGACTCTCTGCACACCACACAGATGGGGGTTTGATCCACTTCACAGAAGAGTTTCAAAAGCTCCTCATGTTTTTCACACGCTTTCTTCCCCCTCGGCTCTGGGATTTTTTTGGCTATTTCAACTACATTCCTCAGGTCCCGGTTAGGCTGAAATTCTCCTTCCTGGAACGGTTCTCTGCACTGAGGGCAGGGATAAGGGGGGGAGACTTTGGACTCCTTGCAGTACTGAGTGATGCAGGATCGGCAGAAATTGTGCCCACACTTGATGAGAATCACTGGATTGTCAAAAGAAGCCAGGCAAATGGAACAGATAACAGCCTCTTGGAGATCTTTTATCCCCCCTCTTGCGGCCATGGCACCTACGAGAAATAAGAAAGTAAGTTTTATTTTCACTTTACTCAGAAATGTGTCTATTCCCGATAGAAGCTGGCCTCCGCCCTTCCTGCAGCCTACTGCAGCTGCCTGCTTCCTGCCTCATTGCTGATCTGTTGTGAATGTTTTTGCTGGACCCTGGGATCCTTCAGTTCTGGAAAGGAGAAAATATAAGAAGATAGGACTCAGGGGAGAGGTCTATAAAATAATGACTATATTGAACTCCTACATTTGTACAGATTAGACTTTAAACAAATATTTCCCCATGCAGTCATAAAACAGAATTAAGTAAATCAAGTCACTGAAGAGATACAAGTATCAGGGGGTAGCCATGTTAGTCTGTATCCACAAAAACAACGAGGAGTCTGGTGGCACCTTGAAGACTAACAATTTATTTGGGCATAAGCTTTCTGAAGAAATGGGTTTTTTACCCATGAAAGCTTATGCTCAAATAAATCTGTTAGTGTTTAAGGTACCACCGGACTCCTTGTTGAAGAGATACAAGCATTTTCTAAATAAAAGAGCCGGTCATAAAATCCCTCATTCCATGCCCACAAAATCTTTATAGAGGCCAACAGTATTGGCAGAATTATGGCAAAAATATGCCATTATACTTTCCTTCAGCCATCATAGTTAGAAATAATTTTTTAAAATTTCAAAACAGGATCTGATGTGAATTAGAAATAGATCAGAGTTGCAATGTTCGTTTGATTGGGACTGGAACTGTGCCAAAGTTCTGGAGTTCTCGATCTAATCAGCTCCATTCTAATACAAATAACAGATGTAATTTTATTATTACTGTATGTTGCAACTTGTAAAAACTTCCTACGAGTTATCTAAACAATTAAATTAAAAATCCAGAACTACAGAGTGCCATGTTAAATCCGCTTTTTAATTTCTTTGAAACATTCAACTACATTCAGCTGGGACTGGACAGCTTCCTCCCCGCAAACACTGATGAGGTCCAACTCCTCGCCATTGCTCCATACTGGGGATCTCCTGGCCCATGGAGGCATGGTCACCTGGAAAGATGCACTGAGAACACTCCATGCCTGGCTGAGCAAACAGGAAGGGGATTTTCAAAATTCCCAGAGAATTTAAAGGATGGGTCTGATGGTTGGTCACCTGATGGCAGGGCTGTAGAGTTCAAAGTGATGACCAGAGTGGCTAGAACAGGCATTGTGGGACACTTCTGGAGGCCGATCAGAGCGCATTAACAGACCAGGGTGTACACACTGGCTCCGCAGTGCTCCAGCGGGGGCACATCAAATGTTATTCCACTCGCTGAGGTGGAGTACCGGGAGCACTCTATCCGCGGAGTCAGAGCGCTCCACGTGCCTTGCCAGTGTGGACGTGTCGTGAGTTAGAAAGCACGGATCGGCTGATAAGCATCATGGAGCACCAAGCGGACTCGATCGAGGCGCTCATGCAGACGGAGCACTACCGCGCCCCCTGCAGCCCTTGTCCCACAACTCTTTCCCTTGTGCCCCCATGTCACCTCCACCCACTTTCCCCAACATCCTGGTTCTTATCGCCACCAGCTGCCTCCACCACCTGTAGCTTCACCACTCAGCTCTGAAAACTACGACCCTCACCCACGGCACTCAACCCCCATCACCATGCAGTACAGCCAGCCTGAAGTGCAGCACTCATTGCACATCACTCCAGACAGGGAGGCTGAGTGTGATAACAGGACATACGCAACTCTGTGATTGTGCCGTTCCCCACCCCCTTACCCTTTCTGTTTCCCAAGCAGTTGTGTTTCTTTTCAATAAATGAATTTTCTTTTCAATAAATGGATTTTTTGGCTTTGAAAACATTCTTTATTATTGCATAAAGTAAAAGATACCTTAGCCCAGGAAAGCAACAGGCACTGCAAGTCAGTGTAGCAAACACAGATTCCTACTCACATTGGAACCACTGCACTTCACTCCCTGTGACGAACTGGGCCTGTTCTCACTGTGGTCTGTGAATGCTGACAGGGGAGTGTGGCTGGGATAGTCTGCATTGCGGGATGGGAGTCTGCCCGAGGGAACATACCTGAGTGTGTAACATGAGAACCCAGGAAGGGGTTGAAGGCCAGGTGACTCCTTAGCCTGGGAAACTGAACAAAGGCTGTGGGAGGGGTCGCTGAAGGCAGAGTGCGGGAAGCGAGCTGGAGAGATGGCTGGGAGGCAGAGATGGCTCTGACCCCCCAAAGGGGGGTGGGCTGGGATGCCCTGGGACCCCAAGCTGGACCTAACTGAGGGGGGCCCTGTTGTCTGTGCCTGCAAGACCTGTCTTGGACTGTATTCCTGTCATCCAAATAAACCTTCTGCTTTACTGGCTGGCTGAGAGTCATGGTGAATCGCAGGAAGCCGGGGGTGCAGGGCCCTGAGTCCCCCGATACTCCGTGACAACTGGTGGCAGCGGTGGGATCTACTGCACCCCATGGACGGCGCTTCCTGCAGTAAGTGACTGGGGAGCAGTAAAACGAAGGGGGATTGACGGGGACCAGGCGTGCTGGAGAGTGAGAGAGAGACGGTTATTACCCCTGGGAGTGTGTGACCAGCGAGAAGGACTTTTGCAGTAACAGGGTCCCCCGGGGGGATCGCAGCGAGTGGTCCCAGGGGCGGAGGAGTCTGCAGCTCGACCCTGGCAGAGAGGTGGTGACCTCGAGAAGGGCTGGCACACTAGGGGGCCCCCTGGGAACTGTGGGGAGCTGTGAGCACACAGGCCGGTGAGTGGCCAGCAGGAAGATGTATGCCAAGCGGCTTAAGAGCGACCTGGTGGAGCTGTGCAAGCAGAGGGGGCTGTGCATTGGGAGGCTCACCAAAGAACAGCTCATTGCCCGGCTGGAGGCGGAAGATCGCGCGAATGAACTGATCCCTGTGCCTCAGGGAAGCAGCCGGGCAAATGCAGCGCAGGCACCAGTGTCTGTCCCAGCTGGGAGTGGTCAGCCGGCTGCTGAGGGCTTCCCGAGACCCCTCCTTCCTATGCCTAGGGGAAGGGTGGGGAGGAGCTCAGCAAATACCGAAGGCGCCGTGACCCCCCCGGCCAGCAAGGGACCCTCCCGGCGAAGCTCGCCGGCCAGCAGAGGATCCTCCCGGCGACGTTCGGCATCCGTGGAGCGGCATTGGCTGGAATGGGAGAAAGAGCTAAAACTGAGAGAGCTGGAGGATCGTGAACAACAGAGACAGCAGGAACGGGAGGAGAAAGAGAGACAGAGACAGGAGAATGAGAAACAGCGTCAGCATGAACTGGAACTGGCGAGATTGAAGGGCAGCGAACCCCCGGCTGCGGTGAGTGAGGGGGGACCCAGGACTGCACGGAGCTTTGATAAGTGCATCCTGGCCCCACGCAAGGAGGGGGAGGACATGGATGACTTCCTGGAGGCCTTTGAGACGGCCTGCGAGCTGCACCGGGTTGATCCCGCGGACAGACTCCGGGTCCTTACCCCCTTACTGGACCCCAAAGCCGTGGCATTGTACCGCCAACTGGAAGAGGCAGAGAAAGGGGACTACGAACTATTCAAAAAGGCCCTGCTACGT
Organism: Chrysemys picta bellii; assembly: GCF_011386835.1. Lineage (NCBI taxonomy): Eukaryota > Metazoa > Chordata > Testudines > Emydidae > Chrysemys > Chrysemys picta. The sequence continues at coordinate 2,620,372 of NC_088802.1, read as the reverse complement.
GAGTTTGGGCTGACCCCTGAGATGTACCGGGAAAGGTTCCGGAGTCAGGATAAAACACCTGAGATCTCATATCTGCAACTAGCCGTCCGCATGGAAGGATACGCCAGCAAGTGGGCTGATGGGGCCCAGACGAAGGAGGACCTGGTCAAACTGCTGGTACTGGAGCAACTGTATGAGCGGTGCCCATCCGACCTGAGGCTGTGGTTGGTGGACAGAAAGCCAGAGAACCCGCGACAGGCAGGCCGGCTGGCCGATGAGTTTGTAAAGAGCCGGTCAGGAGATAAAAGGGAGGAGTCCCAAAGGAACAGTCCCACCACAACGCAGAGAGAGAGTCACCATGGGACCTCCCCGTGGGAAAATACAGAAAAAACCCATCAGAGGGGAGCATCCGGCATCAGGACCATCCGACCTACTCAAGGGGACCCATGGGACATGGGCTGCTACCACTGTGGCCAAAAGGGCCACATACGGGCCCAGTGCCCTAGGCTCAGGGACAGACTGAGCAGACCGAACCCACAGAGGGTTGACTGGGTAGAGACCCAGCCCGGCGAAAGGCAGCATTCCCAGGGAAGGGGGGCTGGCAGAGTACCACCTGCTAAGGAGGGAGGAGAGCTCCAGGCCAGCTCCTCTAGGGGGCTGGATGCTCCAGACTCAGGGTTTTTGGTTTATATGGTAGGCGCGGGGGTGTCCCTCCGGAGAGAGTACCTTGTTCCCCTGGAGGTGGATGGGAGGAAGGTCAATGGATACTGGGATACGGGCGCAGAGGTGACGCTGGCCCGGCCCGAGGTGGTGGCCCCAGATCAGGTGGTGCCCAACACCTACCTGACCCTGACGGGGGTGGGCGAAACACCAGTCAAAGTGCGCGTGGCAAGGGTACACCTGAAGTGGGGGGCCAAGGAGGGCCCCAAGGATGTGGGGGTACACCCGTATTTGCCCACTGAGGTGTTGATGGGGGGGGACCTGGAGAACTGGCCAAGCAACCCCCAAAGGGCACTGGTTGTGACCCGCAGTCAGAGCCGGCGAGGGGCACTGCGCCCTGGCCTTGGGGAGGGTGCCTTGCCTGAGGCGCAGGACCCTAACCTGGTGGGGAGGGAACGCCCAGGGACACGGCTCAGGGAGGCTGCAGCTTCAGACCCAGCGGGCGAGGAAGAGCAGGTGGCCATCCCTGTCCCAGCTGCTGAGTTCCAGGCCGAGTTACAGAGAGACCCCTCCTTGTGGAAGATAAGGGACCTGGCCGACCTTAATGCGGTACAGACCATGGGACGAGGTGGCCGGAAAAGGTTCCTGTGGGAGAAGGGGTTCCTGTACCGAGAATGGGCTCCCCCAGGGAAAATGGAGTCGGGGGGGATCAGGAGGCAGCTGGTGGTACCCCAGAAGTATCGCCGCCAGCTGCTGTACCGGGCCCATGACATTCCCCTCTCAGGGCACCAGGGAACCTGGCGTACCCAGCAGAGGCTGCTACGGAGCTTTTACTGGCCTGGGGTCTTTGTTACTGTCCGACAGTACTGCCGATCCTGTAACCCCTGTCAGAGGGGGAGGAAGGCCTGGGACAAGGGGAAAACAGCTTTAGGACCCTTGCCCAGCATAAAGGATCCTTTCCGGAGGGTGGCCAAGGTTAAAAGGGCGGCTCTAAACCAAGAGAGCCCAAAGCACAGACCTCCAGACTGGAGCGCTGGGAGAAGACCACAGCCCAGTTGGAGCCCCAGAGGGATGGGGGTGGGGAAAGGGCACAGGCCGCATAAACCTTCCCACATGCGAACTGCGAGTGCCATCAAGCACCCCCAACCTAAGGGGGGGCGTGAAACTGGAGGGGCCTGGTGTAATTCTCACCAAGGAATGGGAGGGATGCGGGGGCATCCATGGGAACGGGGGTAGGTTCGAACTTCCCCGGGTCACTGGCTAAAGTGACCCTGCTCAGTTCGGTCTCGAAGGGGGGAGATGTGACGAACTGGGCCTGTTCTCACTGTGGTCTGTGAATGCTGACAGGGGAGTGTGGCTGGGATAGTCTGCATTGGAGAATGGGAGTCTGCCCGAGGGCGCATACCTGAGTGTGTAACATGAGAACCCAGGAAGGGGTTGAAGGCCAGGTGACTCCTTAGCCCGGGAAACTGAACAAAGGCTGTGGGAGGGGTGGCTGAAGGCAGAGTGCGGGAAGCGAGCTGGAGAGATGGCTGGGAGGCAGAGATGGCTCTGACCCCCCAAAGGGGGGTGGGCTGGGATGCCCTGGGACCCCAAGCTGGACCTAACTGAGGGGGTCCTGTTGTCTGTGCCTGCAAGACCTGTCTTGGACTGTATTCCTGTCATCCAAATAAACCTTCTGCTTTACTGGCTGGCTGAGAGTCATGGTGAATCGCAGGAAGCCGGGGGTGCAGGGCCCTGAGTCCCCCGATACTCCGTGACACTCCCATGCAGTGCACCAAACATCACTTGTGGCTTTCAGCCTCAAATTGCTCCCTCAAGGCATCCCTAATACTTGCAGCCCTGCACTGGGCCCTTCTAATAGCCCTGCTCTCTGGCTGTTCAAATACAGCCTGCAGGTGTGGAATCTCCGTGGTCCATGCCTGAGTGAATCTTTCCCCCTTCCCTTCACAAATGTTATGGAGGGTACAGCATGCAGATATAACCACGGGGATGTTGTCATTGGCCAGGTCCAACTCTCCCATACAGAGAGGGCCAGCGGCCCTTTAAACGGCCAAAAGCACACTCCACAGTCATTCTGCACCGGCTCAGCCTGTAGTTGAACCGTTCCTTGCTGCTGTCAAGGCTCCCTGTGTAGGGTTTCATGAGCCACGGCATTAAAGGGTAAGCGGGGTCTCCAAGGATCACAATGGGCATTTCGACTTCCCCTACGGTGATCTTCCGGTCTGGGAATAGAGTCCCGGCTTGCAGCTTCCTGAACAGGCCAGTGTTCCAAAAGATACGTTTGTCGTGCACCTTTCTGGGCCAGCCTGCGTTAATGTCAATGAAATGCCCACGGTGATCCACAAGCGCCTGGAGACCCATAGAGAAATACCCCTTCTGATTAACTACTCGGAGACTAGGTGGGCTGGTGCCAGAATAGGAATATGCGTCCCATCTATCGCCCCTCTGCAGTTAGGGAACCCCATTTGTGCAAAGCCAGCCACAAAGTCATGCATGTTACGCAGAGTCATGGTTCTCCTGAGCAGGATGCAATTAATAGCCCTGCAAACTTGCATCAACGCGATTCCAACAATTGGATTTTCCCACTCCAAACTAGTTAGTGACCAATTGGTGGCTGTCTGGAGTTGCCAGCTTCCAGATTGCAATAGCCACCTGCTTCTCCACCGTCAGGGCAGCTCTCAATCTCACGTCCTTGTGCTGCAGGGTGGGGGTGAGCTCATCACACAGTCCCATGAAAGTGGCTTTTCTCATCCAAAAGTTCTGCAGCCACTGCTAATCATCCCAGACTCACATGATGATGTGATCCCACCACTCGGTGCTCGTTTCCCGAGCCCAAAAGCGGCGTTCCACGGTGGTGAGCATGTGCGTAAATGCCACAAGCAATCTCGTGTCATATACGTTATTCGAGTCGATATCCTTGTCGGACTCCTCACTGTCAGTTTGGATCTTAAGGAGTAACTCGACTGCCAAACGTGACGTGCTGGCGAGACTCGTCAGCATACGCCTCAGCAGTTCAGGATCCGTTCCCACAGATCAAAAGGGAAGACAGAGCGTGCAGTATAAAAAATGTTGAAAGATGGCGCCAAATGTGGATGGAAGCACTGAAATTATTGGGATGCGAACCGATGCATCATGGGGCATTGGGACAGGACCCAGAATGCCCTGCACCCCCATCCCACAAGCCACGGCACCAGAATGGGAAGAGGTGCTCTGTGGGATAGCTGTCCATAATGCTCCATTCCCAATGCTGCTGCAATTGCCGGAAAGGTGGCCACGACAGTGTGCTTGCAGCTGTCAGTGTGGACAGACCGCAGCGCTTTCCCTACTGCGCTCTCCGAAGGCTGGTTTAACTCAAGGCGCTCTACATCTGCAAGTGTAGACATGCCCTTAGCCTTCCTAATTTTATCCTTACATGCGTGTGTTGGTTTTTTATATTCATCCTTCACAATTTGACCTACTTTCCACTTTTTGTAGGACTCTTTTTTAAGTTTCAGGTCAAAAATGTTGAAATGTTCCTTTTGAGATTTCAGAATGGCTTGGTTCACATTTTTGTTTCAAAACATCTTTTTGTTTTGAAATTTTATCTTACTTTTTAAATCAAAAGCAGAATGAAACATTTTGGTTTCATCAAAATGAAATGTGTTGATTGACCCAAAATGATTTTTTCCTACATTTTCATTTAATGGGAAATTTCAATTTTTTTAATTCTGATTCAGAATCAAAATAAATTTTGAAATGTCAGAACTTCCCCTGGAACAGAAATTCTGTTTCAGCCACCTCTGCTGAAAACATGACACAAGTGTTATCTAATGGCTCAGTAACCACAAAGTAAATAAAAAAATGTATTCTTTTTTAATCTCTCCTTTTTTTTAGGGCTTATTCATGATTTTTGAATGCATGGCATTAGCAATACTGAATGTAGTTGAATGTTTCAAATAAATTAAAAAGTGGATTTAACATGGCACTCTGTAGTTCTGGGTTTTTAATTTAATTGTTTAGATAACTCGTAGGAAGTTTTTACAAGTTGCAACATACAGTAATAATAAAAATACACCTGTTATTTGTATTAGAATGGAGCTGATTAGATCGAGAACACCAGAACTTTGGCAAAGTCCCAGTCCCAATCAAACTAACATTGCGACGCTGATCTATTTCTAATTCACATCAGATCCTGTTTTGAAATTTCTAACTATGATGGCTGAAGGAAAGTGTAATGGAATACTTTTTGCCATCATTCTGCCAATACTGTTGGCCTCTATAAAGTTTTTGTGGGCATGGAATGTGGGATTTTATGATCAGCTCTTTTATTTAGAAATGCTTTTATCTCTTCAGTGACTTGACTGACTTAATTCTCTTTATGACAGCACGGGGAAATATTTGTTTAAAGTTTAATCTGTACAGATGTAGGAGTTCAATATATTCATTATTTTATATCTCTCTCTCCTATCTCCTTATATTTTCTCCTTTCCGGAACTGAAGGATCCCAGGCTCCAGCGAACACGTTCACAACAGATCAGCAAGGAGGCAGGAAGCAGGCAGCTGCAGTAGGCTGCAGGAAGGGCGGAGGCCAGCTTCTATCGGGGATAAACACATTTCTGAGCAAAGTGAAAGTTCAACTAATTTTCCTCTTTCTAGTAGGTGCCATGGCCTCGAAAAGACAGGAAAAAGATCTCCAAGAGGCTGTTATTTGTTCAATTTGCCGGGATGATTGTAACGATCTGGTGATTCTCAAGTGTGGGCACAATTTCTACTGATCCTGCATCACTCAGTACTGCAAGGAGTCCAAAACCTCCCCCCGGTATCCCTGCCCTCAGTACAGAGAACCGTTCCGGGAAGGGGAATTCCAGCCCAACCGGGAACTGAAGAATGTAGTTGAAATAACCAAAAATTCCCAGACCTAAGAGGGAAGAAAACGTGAAAAACACGAGGAGCTTTTGAAACTCTTCTGTGAAGTGGATCAAACCCCCATCTGTGTGGTGTGCAGAGAGTCCCGCAGTCACAAAGACCACGCCGTGGTTCCTCTCGATGAGGCTGCTGTGGATTACCAGGTAATTTTTGCATTTGGGAGGCATCCCAGCCCAGACATGCTCGAACAATCAGAGTAGCCATCTGAGAACCAGAAAACCAGCAACGTAATGAAACTAGCTTCCCACAATGACAAGTAGAAAAGCAGAAGGTACAATAAACATGGTACAGTCCCACACGTGTATCAACAGGAGTGTTGTATGTCACACACGGGAGGTAGTTGTTCTGTTCCACTCTGCACGGGTGAGGCCTCATCTGGAGTACTGTGTCCCATTCTGGGCGCTACACTTTCAAAAATGTGAACAAAAAGGAGAAAGTTTAGAGGAAAGCCACAAAAAGAAGAGATTTAGAACACATAAGGTTGAAAGAACCGGGCATGTAAAGTCTAGAGAAGAGAAGGCTGAGGGGGGACCCGATAACAGTCTTCAAATATGTCAAAGGTTGTTACAATGAAGAGCATGGTCAGCAATTGTTTTCCATGGCCACTGGACTGAGTTTGCAGCAAGGGAGATTCAGGTTCGACATTAGCAAAATTTTTCTACCCATAAGGCTAGTTAAGCATTGGAACAAATTGCCAAGGGATGTTGTGGAATCTCAGCCACTGACGGTGTTTAAGAACAGGTTTACTGGTCCTGCCTCCGTGGCTCGACGAGGACCTCTTGAGGACACCTCCAGCCTTACATATCTATGATTCTATTATATGTAAAAGAAAAAAAGGCCTGAGGTGGTTAGCTTTTTTCCATCTTTATCATGGATAAAGAAGGATTTTTATTTTTTAAAAATCTTTTTATTTTTCAGCTTGGGGTGGGAGAGGTTGGTTGTTTTTGTTTGTTTTTAACTTTAAAAATATCAGGAATATGAAGTTTGATCATCTTTGGTTTTGCTGAGGGACTTGTCGGCCACTTTGAAAATGTGTATCCTGCGTTTTCTCAATCCTTAATTAAAGGTTCAAGTGTATTGAACCTTTACAATACAAAACTTTCCTCCAAAATTGTTCATAGGCATTTGAGTTAAATGGGTTTTAGTAGATGCAAACAAAACCAGGCTTACCAAAGACCAACCAAATTGCTGATCTCTACAGCAATGTGGTACAACTCCCTATCGTGGAAGCAGTTGTACTGGTATAAAGGTGCTTGTACCACTATAGACACCTTTATACCGGTATAACTCACTCTCCATTAGGGGTTTCTACTTTAACTGTATTGGCTCCTAAAATGATACAATTGAGGCAGTACAAAAACCTCGTGCCGTCCTCCCGGGGAGTTCTAAACAGAATTCCCCTCTCAATTAATCAGCTCTCATTTCTTATTATCAAGCTGTTATAATCACGCCAATTCTTCAGTGGTTCAGAATCCTTTAGGGCAGACAAGATTTGAATCTTGAATGTGAAAAGGACATGGAGCATTCAAAACAAAACTTTCAGGCTCTCTTTATTCATCATTGGCACAAACCCATTTCTTTTCCAGTTTAGCTACATTTCTGCAGAAGTTGATAATGCTAAGAAAGTGCTAATGCTTAGTACTGCTAGCTCCTGGCTTATGTCCTTGCCCTTTGTGCTTTGGGGACTCCCCCTCCCCTCCCCCTCTGTTTCCAGTGAGTTGTTGGAGAAGGCTTGCATTGCACCCGAACATCAACCACCAAAAAGAGGTTGGGACTTGGGAGTTATTTCAGAGTGAACAAACAACTGACTTCCTCCTTGATATCTCAAACATGAGAATTACAAAACCTAATTTCCCCATACTAATTTCCCCCTACTGTTACTCACACCTTCCTGTCAACACTAAACTGGGCGGAGTGGTAGATACACTGGAGGGTAGGGACAAGATACAGAGGGACCTAGACAAATTAGAGGATTGGGCCAAAAGAAATCTGATGAGGTTCAACAAGGACAAGTGTCCTGCACTTAGGACGGAAGAATCCCATGCACTGCTACAGACCAGGGACCGAGTGACTAGGCAGCAGTTCTGCAGAAAAGGACCTAGGGGTTACAGTGGACGAGAAACTGGATATGAGTCAACAGTGTGCCCTTGTTGCCAAGAAGGCTAACGGCATTTTGGGCTGTATAAGTAGGAACGTTGCCAGCAGATCGAGGGACGTGATCATTCTCCTCTATTCTGCATTGGTGAGGCCTCATCTGGAGTACCGTGTCCAGTTTTGGGCCCCACACTAGAAGAAGGATGTGGAAAAATTGGAAAGAGTCCAGCAGAGGGCAACAAAAAAGATTAGGGTGCTGGAGCACATGATTTATGAGGAGAGGCTGAGGGAACTGGGATTGTTTAGTCTCCAGAAGAGAAGAATGAGGGGGGGATTTGATACCTGCTTTCAACTACCTGAAGGGGGATTCCAAAGAGGATGGAGCTCGGCTGTTCTCAGTGGTGGCAGATGACAGAACAAGGAGTAATGGTCTCAAGTTGCAGTGGGGGAGGGTTAGGTTGGACCCAGCTGGCCCTATAAAAGCCAGGGAAGCCAAGTGCTGAAAGAGCTCTCTCTCTAGCTTGTTGAGAGGGTGGGACCTGGCTGCTGGGAGTGTACCAAGTGTAAGTGGGGGAATGGTCCCACTATTGTGGGGAACTTTCCTGGCTTCTGCACTATCCCGGTGAAGTGGGCTAGCGAAAGGATGTGAGTCCTCGCTCCCACTTCCTTTACCCAGAGGCCTCCCTGCCCTTCAGGACTCCCCTTCCACTCTCCTGTCTGGCAGAGTCCTCGTAAACCCCGACAAGGCTGGGCCCAGGATTCCTGGGGGGCTCGACCCCCAACCCTGCTTTGGTCACCCAGGACAGGGGCTAGGGTGTCCCCACTCCGGGGTGCTCTCTCTGCACTGGGCACCTCCCTGACCCACTGATCATTTCATACAATTTAAAGCAAATACAAGTTGTTTATTTAACAGTTAATTTAAAAAGAATAAGGAAAAGTGGGAAAGGTTAAAGGAAACACATCACCGCGCTCTGTGGCCGGGAACATCACAACCAGTGTCTTTGGTACGTCAGGGCAGGTCACAGGCTGTTCCTTGTCGGTCCCAGGCTCCTTCTCAGGCCCTGGCCGTGCTGCAGAGACGCTGCAGGTCGGACACGTGCTCGGCAGTGGCCACACGCTCTCAGGCTCTGGGGGGCAGGACCCTTCTTCCCAGCGTCGCCCCCGCCCGGTCGGGGTTATGATCCCCCTCCAAGTCTGGCCTGCAGGGCCTCTTGGCTGAGGCGTCTCCCTGCGCTGGGCCCACTGCCCAGGGTCCCCCTCGCTCTCCCCAGCTGCTCCCTGCACCCAGCTCCGGACGGCTCCAGCCCCAGCCCCAGCTCCAGCCCCAGCCCCAGCTCCAGCCCCAGCTCCAGCCCCGGCTCCGGCTCCAGCTCCAGCCCCACCTCCAGCCCCACTCGGCCTCAGCCCGGCTGCTGCTGCTGCTCTGCCTTCAGCCCCTGGGCTGCTTGTCTGGCCCCTCTGGCTTTGGGGCTGCAGCTCTGCTCCCAGCAGCTCAGCTCGGGCCCCTGCTCTCTCCTTAGCTCTGCCCCACTCTGTCTGACTCAGGCCATTCCAGCTCACAGGAAGGAGGACGGGACCCCCCCACAGCCTTCTGACTCCCTGATTAGCTGCCCGCCCTGTCAATCAGGCTGACCTGAAGCATTGGCCTCTCCCCATTGTGCTGGGAGCAGCCAACCAAAACACCCCCACTGCAAGTTACTAAGGGGGCAACAGTCCCCTTACACAGGTACCTGCAGAGGAGCAGGGCTGGGGGAAGGCCGGGGGAGCTCCGGCCTGGAAACCCCCCAGGCTGCGGCCTAGTGGAAGGCCACATAGGTACTGGGGGTGGCAGAGGGCAGCCCACGGGTAGGCAGCCCCTTTAAATCCCAACCCCCCTTGCCTATGATGAGTGGCACTGAACTGCAGTCTGCCCCAGGGCATGTGGTTATTAGGAGCTGCTGAGTAATCCATCCTGGGGGCAGGGATACAGTCTAGGCCTGGTCTACACTGCTGCTTAAGTCACTTACTCCCTCTGATCGACTTATCCAACAGATTGGCTAAACCGCTGTGCTAGTGTAGACAAGCACTACCCAGTGTCTTAAAGAGAAGGAGCCAGGAGCTGGTGTCTTTCCTTTGGGGATCATCCCTTGGAGTTGGACAGACGTTACAAGGCAAAGGGCTCCCGCGATAATCAGGGGTAACACGCTTTGGAACCAGGCTGGGTTGATGCTGCCTGTGCTCCTGGGGCAGGGACCTCAGAGCAAGCTAACGCTGGGCACTGGGAGAATAGCCCTGCCCCACTTTGCTCGAGTGCAGCAGGGCCAGAGTGGGGCCTGGAGGGATCGGCGGGGGCTGGAGCGTGGGGCCTAGAGTGCGGCCTGCACTGGAAGTTAGAGCTGGGGGCTGGAGTGCAGCTGGGCTGGAACAGGCAGTGACTCAAAGTGGAGTCAGAAGGGTGGAGGGCAGCAGAGCAGGACTTGATTCATAGCGACTGCCATCCTCTCCCACAGCGATAAGCAGTTTCAGACATCGTTGTGGTGCAGTATTTAAAAGAATCTCCTGCCTGCATCCATTTCAAAGAAGCACATTTCTTTTCCCTCTCTGGAGCAGGGACCGTCACTTACTGGATGTTTGTTCGGGATCCAGCACATTGAACTCTGGCCTGCTTTGCCTCTAGTAATACGGACACTGGACAGTGATGATGGGAAAGGGCATTACCAGTTAGATCCAACAAGGAACAAGTGTCAGAATCCAGCGGTTGCACTTTACTCTTCCCAACAGCATTTCATTTCTGATCAGAATTACAGTAAATAGTGGTAGAGATGTAATTTTATAACTCTCTATACTTTCGGACAAATCCTGCTTGTCTTCACCATAGCTCTGTGAACTCTGCATTTTTAAAGGTGACCTACAAAGCAGAAAAAGTGGCTATGTACCTCTGTTTGCTTCTCTGATGAAGAAAGAAAGCCAAAAAGCTTTTTTACTTACTTTCACTCTGTTAGAAAATCAAGCCTTGTGTATATATATTTTCCTGACAATACTCACTGAATAGGGTGACCAGGTGTCTGGTTTTTGACTGGAACACCCGGTCAAAAAGGGATACTGCCGGCTCCGGGCAGCACCACCAACCGGGCCGTTGACCGTCCAATTGGCGGTGCCGCACAGTGGGACTGGCAGGCTCCCTGCTAGCCACCACGCCGCGCAGATCCTGGGAAGCAGCTGGCATGTCCCCCCTCCCTCCGGCTCCTACACCTAGGGATAATCAGGAGGCTCCGCATGCTACCCCTGCCCCAAGCACCACCCCCACCACTGCCATTGGCCAGGAACTGCAGCCAATGGAAGTGGCAGAGGTAGAGCCTGCAGTCGGGGCAGCATGCAGAGCCCCTGGCAGCACCAGGGCCGAATTAATCTTTTGTGGGCCCTGTGCCAAACATATCTGTGGGCCCCCATGTGGTTGTGACAGGCCCATTCCCCACTCAGCCCGCTGCCAGCCGGGGTCCCAGCCGCCAGCCCCGCTCAGCCCACTGCCAGCGGGGTCCTGGCCACCGGATCCTCTCAGCCTCCTGGCAGCCTGGGTGAACGGAACCCCAGGCCAGCAGGAGGCTGAGTGGGGCCTGTGGCCGGGTTCCCGCCTGGCAAGGGGCTGGCAGCCAGAATCCCAGACCGGCAGCGAGCTGAGCAGGGCCAGCGGCTGGGACCTTAGCCCGCTGCCAGCCGGGGTCCCAGCTGCCAGCTCCGCTCAGCCTCCCGCTGGCCTGGGTGAATGGAACCCCAGGCCCGTGAACGGAACCCCAGACCATTCACTCAAGCCAGCAGGAGGCTGAGTGGAGCTGGCTGGGACCCCAGCAGGCTGAGCAGGGCTGGCGGCTGGGACCCCGGCTGGCAGGAACCGGCTCACTGCTGGCTGAGTGAACAGAACCCCAGGTCGGCAGCAGGCTCAGCAGAGTGGGTCGGGGCCCCTTTCGACCATGGGTCCGGCCCCAATAGAGCCATTGTAAATCCAGTACTGTTTCCCCGTCTCCCATCTGAGAAGGGAAGGAGAAAAGGGCCTGCTGAAATGTGGAGTGAGTCTGCAGTGAGAGCGTGCCTAGACGGAGTCAGGAAGAGCAACTGCCCTTTAGATTTGCACCCGGCCTTGATCCAAATTGGGCTTCAGATGTAGCCAAATCCTAACAGAACCGAGGAGTCCTGGCTCCCAGCTCCCTCCTGCTCTAACTACCAGCTCCCACTCACCTCCCAGAGCTGGGGAGAAAACCCAGGAGTCCTGGCTCCCAGACCCCCTGCTCTAACCATGCTCTAACTAACCCACCAGACACGATTCCCCTCCCAGAGCCAGGGAGAGAACCCAGGTGCCCTAGGAATGGAGATCAGGGCCAGATTCAGATCTCAGTGACTCTCGTGTAAATCCAGAAGCCAGTGGAATTGCTCCAGTGGAACTCCAGGTGAAGTCAGATCCAACTTTCCATTTTCCACTGCCTCCATTCTCCCAATGAAGCTGAGTCATCCACACACTCATCTCCCCTGTGCCTCAAAGGGAGATCTCAGACCCCAAGACCTGTTTCCTCTCCCCCTTTCAGAGCCAGTAAATTTGTTACCAAGCCTCCATCGACCCAAGTATCCATCTGCACCTGGGACCGGCACAAGGGACCGATGATGGATCCCTGTGCCTTGATTTCCATCCCCCCAGAGGTGCTGAATGTGGAGAACATCACCAAGGTGCAGAATCGGTTGGCGACCCTGCGTGGCCTTTCTCACCCCATGGAGGAGTGCCTGGACCATGCGCTGCTGACGTTCAGCCGGGAGGCCGGCTGCCTGCAGGAGAACGCCCAGCTGTGATCTACTGTGAGGGGCAGCAGCTGGAGTTTGTCTCAGGCCAGGGCGAGAGCACCATCGAGGTCTCCTACGTCCAGAGGGTGCCCTGCTATAGGGTGCACCTCCCTGACTTTGACAGTGCAGTGGAGAAGTTGCCCAGTGGGATGTTGGTGCGGAGCCTGGAGAACCTGGACAAAGTGATGGCCAAGATGATCTGCTGGAGGGAGATGACCAAAGGGCTGAGGTCCTGCTTGGAGCAGGCAAAGAATGGGTTCTCCAGAGAACCCCAGCGCATCCAGGACCACGCCAACATGGTGGTGTGGAGAGATGGACAGGTGCTGCGGTTAATCTACGGGGAAGGGACAAACACCATCTGCATCTTCCAGCTCCAAGATGGAAGCACCCAGTATACCGTCAACATGCCAGGGTGGTGGGATAAGATTGTGAGGTGTTTCACAGTGACCAATTGATAACTGATGGTGGTCACAGCCTGGATGGATCTTGATTGGGTCTGGTTAGGTCTTGGTTGGGAGGGAGGGTGCTGGGTTAAAAGTCTCGAGTCCACTGGAGTCAAAGAACTGATCTGTCTGGAATCCTGGCACAGGAACAATGCTGCCACGAGAGTGCTCAGGAAACTAGATGTCTGTATGTGTGTAAATCATTCATAGTCTATGCCAGTGCCTTCTCTGTCTGCCTGGGCCTTGTAGGACCAATAAAACATCTTCTTGTGTGCTGCAAATATCTTCTGCTGTGCGGGTCTTTCCAGGGACTTTACAACAAATGTTTCCCATCCTAGATTGTACAGAATGTTCGACATGTCATGGGAGAAAGAAGGTAGCCCACAGGGAAGCCTTTAGCATAGAGGACCCGGTGCTCTAAGCTCATCTTTTCCACCCTCTGCTGTTGACAGGGATACAAGACTGGAAGGGAATTGATGGGTCACAAAACCAGTCCCCTGCAGGCGACCACTACAGAGTCAAGGTCGTGGGACCTGTTTGTGAGGCATTTCGCTGCAGTTATTTTGTAAAATATCAACCGGGGAGGAAGAAATTAATGGGGTTGGATTGGGGAGGGACTCTGCTGAGATGCAAAGGGAGTGTCATCTGAACATGCCAACTCTAGCTGGTACCAGTCACCACCTAGTGGACAATTATGGAATAGCTTCCCAGTGGGGGAAATTTATTCCAAATCTCCAGAGATCGGTTTAAACCCTGACAATTTTAGATCGAGACTCATTTGTCTTTGGAACCTTCACGATTCTAACTTTGGATGTTCATCTTCTCCCAATAAATGTCCAATCCTGTTTTATATCCTCCTAAACTATTGGTTCCAATGAAATCCTGTGGCCATGAGTTCCTCCGGCCAACTGTGTTTTGGGGGAAAAGGTATTTTGTTTGATCCATTTTAAATTTTACAGCCTGACAGTTACATTAAACACAGAGCTGACTTTTTGTGCTGAAATATTTCTCCACACATAAAAAATTGGGGTTTCTTTGTTATCGTGTGAAGGGAAAATGCTCGCAGTAATTTTGGGGTAAGAGGAAAATAAGACCATTTTCTTATTTATAACAAAGAGTCTCTAAATAAGACAATCAATTTAAGAAAAAAATTAAACAATTTATCCACTTAAAAGTTCTAGAAATCAGAAAATGTATCCATTTATGTCTATAAACATGTCAATTTTTCTATTTTAAAAGGTCACTAGATGAGCCAATTTATGCATTTATTTAAATAAAATGTCAACATTTATTTCTAGATTTTTTTATAAATGGAAAATAGGACAATTTTCCCATTGATAACAAAAATCTATAAATGAAACGATTTCCCCATTTTAATAACATTTTAGAAATACAATTTCCCCATTTATTAAAAAATCTCTAAATAAGCCAGTTTCCCTATATGTCATAAAATCTCCAAAAATCATAATGATCACATTTTTTAAAGAAATGATGTCTAAATAATACAATGTATCAAATTTTGAAAAGTCTAGAAACAGCATAATTTATCCATTTATTTAAAAAGAACTCTAAATAAGATAATTTTCCACTATAAAAAATCTTAAAGCAAGCTTAATTTTCTTACTATAAAAATATATTTAGAAATTAATTTTATGTTTATTTGGATGCTACTAGTGTGGATAAAAAATTGTGGAGGGAAATGTAAAGGTGTCAAAATATTAGAATTGTCAAGATGGTTTCATTGTGGTTAATAAACAAATGCTTTAAATTTCACAGGAAAAATTTTTGATTAAAATATAATTTTCCAATCCTGAAATTCAAAATATAAAAAAAAATTTACATCAGAATTTCATGTTTTTTTTTCAATTTTAACACTGAAAATGTTCAAATTTTCAGTTTTTTAAAAAAAACTACAAGACTGACTACTCCTACCAGAGACCACTACATCTTTAAGAAGAAGAACAGGAGGACTTGTGGCACCTTAGAGACTAACAAGTTTATTAGAGCATAAGCTTCGTGGACTATAGCCCACTTCTTCGGATGCATATATGCATCCGAAGAAGTGGGCTATAGTCCACGAAAGCTTATGCTCTAATAAACTTGTTAGTCTCTAAGGTGCCACAAGTCCTCCTGTTCTTCTTTTGCGGATACAGACTAACACGGCTGCTACTCTGAAACCTTACATCTTTAAGGAAAGCGGCTCTGAAAAAATGAAGCAACTGTCAAAACACTAGCATGCTACGGGCTTTTGCAGTTCACAAAACTATCCCTCTCGCATGTGTATTATCTGCGCACACAGCTCAGCTTTAAGATGCTAAACAGAGCTATGAGTCCACTAGAAATAGTCACGCTCTCCTCGCAAATATCCTGACTATTGTCTGATACTGCAAAGGAGCGTAAAAGGCATTCACGCAGCCTTACACAATTTCACCAGCCTCTTCAGCCAGGCCTCCCCCCTGCACCCGCCTCCCCCAGACCCTTCAGCCAGCCCTCCCCCCTGCTCTCCCCCCCCCAGCCCCTTCAGCCAGGCCTCCCCCCTGCTCTCCCCTCCCCCCAGCCTCTTCAGCCAGGCCACCCCCCTGCTCTCCCCTCCCCAGCCCCTTCAGCCAGGCCACCCCCCTGCTCTCCCCCCCCCAGACCCTTCAGCCAGGCCTCCCCCCTGCTCTCCCCTCCCCAGCCCCTTCAGCCAGCCCTCCCCCCTGCTCTCCCCCCCCCAGACCCTTCAGCCAGGCCTCCCCCCTGCTCTCCCCTCCCCCCCAGCCCTTCAGCCAGGCCTCCCCCCTGCTCTCCCCTCCCCCCCAGCCCCTTCAGCCAGCCCTCCCCCCTGCTCTCCCCCCCCCAGCCCCTTCAGCCAGAGACTGGCTGAGTCCTCCAGGTCCTAGAGATCGGGGGGGTGGGGGCTAGACTAGCTGTACGCTAACATCAACCCGGAAGAACGGGCGGATTCTCTCCCCGGCGAAAGAGGCCGGCGGGAAAGTGAATATCGGGTCCCCGGTACCAGCATCGAAAAACGCCACCTGCCCCTGTTCATAGTCCAGATAAACCCGGATCCTGTGGGGTCCCCGGCTCGGGGACAAGGGGATGCTCTGCACAGGGGATGTTTCAGCCCAGTACTGATCCTCACTGCACCCCACAGCCCAGATCCCCCCCTCAGAGTTAACGCTGATCTGTCCCTTCCTGCTCGCAGACGCTCTGGCCACCCCCAAAACACAGGTTCCCCTCCCCACCTCCACCTCCACTTCCACCTCCCAGTAACGTCTGCCTGAGGTGAATCCTTCACAGCCCAGCACACAGGCCATAGTGTTAAATCTCTCTGGGTTGTCAGGCAGATTCTGCCGTGTGCGTTCCCATCTCACACTCCTCCGATCCGCAGACACGATGAGTCGGGGATGGGCCGTGTTTGGATCCAGAGTCACATTCACTGCAGAGAGAGAATCAGAGCGTGAGGGGCAGAGCTCAGCCCTGGGGCAGGGTCTGATCGTGTCAGTGACAGAACCTGCCCCAGCTGGGGAGTGAACCAGGCAACCTCCTGCCTCCAGGATTTACCCAGCTCTGCCTGGGGAGCAGCGCTGAGATCTCAGCCATGGGCAGGGGGGATTCACACCCCGACAGAGCCAGTTCAGGGACAGAGTGAAAGGATCAGCTCCGCTGAGCCAGGCCCCCAGACCCAGCGTCTGAGTCTCAGTGATTCCATCCTTGTGCTTGGGGGAAAGACAAGGGGGGTTAGAGGGAGGTGGGTTTAAGCCACCTGTGTCCTTCCTTTAGTCTCCCTGGCCCCTCGTTACAGGGGCCTCAGGGCTGCAAAGCAGAGAGCAGCCAGAGTGTGATACATCCTGTCTATGCCCCAGCAGATTATTGACAATTACAATGGCTAATACACTATTGCCAACTTCAAGAAATCAAATCTCATGAGATTGGCCCCAAAACCATGATATTTTAAAAAAGGATTCTATTGTCCTTTTTTTTTGTCAGTTTCTTGATATTTGAACTCCCTGGCCTCTCCCCAGGGCGTGCGCATGTGACAATTAGTGTTGCCCACTCGTCCACATGTCCTGGGGAAGGGGATTTTGGCTCCTGCTGCAGGAGCTCTCACCCCCCATCTGCCCGTCTCCTGCCCAACAATTAATCCTGTTCCCCAAACCCCATCAGTTCTGTCCCCATCCAACCCCCCTCAATTCAGTCCCACAGCCCCCATCTGACAGTGGAAGCCCCAGCTCCACCCTGGACAGCTGACAGGATTTCTAAGTAAAATTAAGCCTCATTTTTAGAACTCTCAAATGTTTTTTTTTTCTTTTAAGCCACGGCTCTATCATGAGATCATGAGTAAGGTTTAATTTTACTCAGAAACAGCATCTCTCATGATTAATTCCTGAGAGTTGGCATGTCTGCTAATAGGTGATGTCTACCTAACCCCTTTCGACATTTTTAACATTTTTTCTTTTGACTTATAAGTAGAGAGAGAAAACAGAAATGTCTATTTTTGTATGTTGAATTTTCCAATTCTTCATTGTACCACTTGTGCATTTGCTCATAATAATAATATTGCCAGGGGATGTGATGTATGGGCATAAAGAGTTCTGAGAATGAGGTGAGATGTTCCTCTCTGATTTTCCAAAAGGCTCATTTAAAAACTCTTAGATCTCTGCGGAGATACACTGCTCACCCCCCTCCCTCACCCCAGCCCATCTGGTTACCCCAACCACGAGTTACAAATTCTAAATTCTAATACAGAAAAGAATTGACTTTTCTGTTTTTAGGAAAGATCTGGGCAGCCACCAGTAATATGTTGCTCAGCTCCTGTCAAATGCAAAATTGAAACAAAACCTGAACTATGGGGCTGCCAATGAGCCACCATAATTCATAGGAAAGTTTTCACTCCCACTTTGATATGAGAAATTTACCTTTGTCCAACCGCTGTCTAGATGACAGAGAGTCTAGAGGAAGAAATGGGTGAAAAAGATGAAATGTCAGGTTGTCATGTTTATGAATATAGTCAGATTGTTAATGTTCTAACACAAAAGCAAAATGAAAAGAAAACAAACTTTATGAAGTTCTAGTTAAGGAGGTTAAGTGCAATTCAGACCAGTACAAACCATTACACACATCACTAAAAATAACCACAAACATTAAAAACTAAGGACATGACCTAAGGTTACACGACAGACCCAGAGAGGTTTTACCAGCAATTACACACCTGTGGCTGGCCCATGACAGCTGACTTGGGCTCGCAGGGCTGGGGCAATGGGGCTGTTTAATTGCGGTGTAGATGCTCGGGCTTGGGCAGAGGCCTGGGCTCTGGGACCCTGTGACGGGAGAGGGTCGCAGAGCCCAGGCTCCAGCCCGAGCCTGAACCTCGTGAGCCGGAGTCAGGGGACACGGGCCAGCCACAGGTGTTTAATTGCTGTGTAGAGAAACCCTCTGAAACCAACACATCATTCACAGACAGACCCACACACAGACACTTTTTCACTGATTAGCATTCAATCAGCTTTAAATCTGCCCCTGTACCACTAGTACTCAGTAAAACTGCCTCATCCTTCCTGACAGCCCTGGTGGTCTCATTATCTCCAGCTCAGGAGGATAAAAGGTCAAGAATCTCTAAAGCAGGGGTGGGGAACCTACGGCCAGGGGGCCAGATCCGGCCTGTTGCTCAATTTTATCGGCCCACAGTGCCACTCCCCATCCCCGCCATGGGGATGGACTCGCAAGTCATGAACCCTTGCGCAGAGCTGTGGGAACTAGGAGTACAGAGGGTGCTGCAGCACCCCCCAGGTTTTGCACAGGGTCCCAGCCACCAGCCATCTGTGCCCAGGGTCCCAGCAGCTGCCGGACCCCGTCACAGGCAGGGTCCCGTCTGCTGGCCCTGCAGCCAGGGCTCTGCTCCCACCCCCAGATGTGGTCCCAGCCTCAGCCCCCCTACCTCTGTCCACATGCCACCCCCACTCCTAGAGCCTCAGCCCAGTCTTGGCCCCAGCTCTGCGGAGAGGGGGGTGTCAGGTAAAAACTTTGGGGACCACTGGCTTTCAGCACCCCCACTGGAAAAATTGTTCCAGAGCCTCTATCCACGGGGCTGGAGAGCGCCGGCTTGGCCTGCTGTGGGGAGAAGTCCAGAGCCTCCATGCCCCCTCTCTGTCCCCCCGAGGGTGAGTGGCCCACGACTGATTTTTTTTCTGTGGGTCAATGGCCCGTGATAGAAAAAAGGTTCCCCAGCCCTGCTCCAAAGCAAGAGAGGGACTATGGTGACACAGGAGATCTTGCAGACAAAAAATCCAAACAAACATACTTCAAAAACAGTGAATTCAGCAGAAGCCCAAGCTCAGGTTAACGTTCATGGCTGCTAAGAAAGGAAACCCCCAGGGAGTGCGAATGTAGGCCCCGAACCCAGTGTGTATGTGCTGTATTGAGAGCTGAGGAGGGAATTCATAGCTTCCAAATGATTAGTTGACTATCTCCATTCACAATCATTGTCCCTAAGAGATTTCCCCAGCTCTGTCAATTATCAGTGTATAGGTGAGAAAATCCCCCAGGTGACTCTTTATTACCTGTGAACTTCTTCATATGGTCTCCAGAGGTGCATTTCTTTGAGAAGATTCCCAGATTCTCCATTTCAGTTGAGAAGAAAAGGCCACTGGGTTCTGAAACTTCTCCCTCTCACATCTGAAGAACAACCCAGTGTTACTCGTTGTGGAGTTCGTTTATATTTGTGTTTTACTAACATGTGTTTTACTCTAGTGAATGGTTGTAGCTCAGCAGACCCTGGAGGAGGATTAAAGTCTCTGTTGCCCCAGGAATAGGTCCAATCCCAGCTTGGACACTACAAGCTTCCCCTTCATTTTGGTGAGACCGATATTGGAAAACTGCATCCAGTTCTGGTGTCCCCATTTTAAAATGGACGTTGAAAAAGTGGAGACGGTGCAGAGAAGACCCATAAAACTGATTTGAGGGCTGGTAAAAATGCCTTGCACTGAGAGAACCCGGGCACTTGAGTGTGGGGTATAAATACCTTCATGGGGAGAATAGACTTGGTACTAAAGGGCTCCTCAGTTTAGCAAACAAAGGCACAAGGACCAATTGCTGGAAGCTGAAGCCAGAGAAATTCAAATGGGAAATAAGACAGATCTTTTTAAGAGTGCGAGTGTATTAACCATTGGCAGAAACTGAAAGGGAAGTGGTGGATTCTCCATTTCTTGACAGGGGCACCAGAACAGGGGGGCCATGGCCCCATCACTTTTAAAAGTGGGAGAGCTCTGCTCTCTCCCTTTGTACCTGCCTTAAAGGCAAGTGATGGGGGAGGGGTGGAGAGGAGCGAGCAGGGGATGGGGTCTCGGGAGAAGAGGCAGAGCAGGGGTGGGGCCATGGTTAGGGCACCGGTGGCCCCCCCACTTCTAGGGAGCTTCAAGTGTTACTTAGGGTTACCATATTTCAGCAAGCAAAAAAGAGGACGAGAGGAGCCCTGCCCTAGCCCCGCCCCCGTCCTGCCCTAGCCCCGTTCCGCCCCTCCCACTTCCCGCCCCCCTCAGAATCCCCAATCCTCCCCCCGCTCCTTGTCCCCTGACTGCCCCCTCCTCGGACCCCTGCCCCTAACTGCCCCCCCAGGACTCCACCCCCTACCTAAGCCTCTCTGCCTCTTGTCCCCTGACTGCCCCCTCCTGAGACCCTCCCCCCATCCTAACTGGCCCCTCCTGAGACCCTACCCCCTACCTGTGCCCTGACTGCCCCAACCCTTATCCACACCCCCACCCCCAGACAGACCCCTGGGACTCCCACGCCCCATCCAACCACTCCCCGCCCCGACAGACCCCCCCAGAACTCCCCTCTGCTCCCTATCCCCTGACTGCTCCGATCCCTCTCCCCACTCCTGCCCCCTGACAGCCCCCCCAGAACTCCCGACCCATCTAAACCCCTCTCCTCCCTGTCCCCTGACTGCTCCGATCCCTCTCCCCACTCCTGCCCCCTGACAGCCCCCCTCCAGAACTCCCAATCCATCTAAACCCCTCTGCTCCCTGTCCCCTGACTGCTCCGATCCCTCTCCCCACTCCTGCCCCCTGACAGCCCCCCCAGAACTCCCGACCCATCTAAACCCCTCTGCTCCCTGTCCCCTGACTGCTCCGATCCCTCTCCCCACCCCTGCCCCCTGACAGCCCCCCCAGAACTCCCGACCCATCTAAACCCCTCTGCTCCCTGTCCCCTGACTGCTCCGATCCCTCTCCCCACCCCTGCCCCCTGACAGCTCCCCCCCAGAACTCCCGACCCATCTAAACCCCTCTGCTCCCTGTCCCCTGACTGCTCCGATCCCTCTCCCCACTCCTGCCCCCTGACAGCCCACCCCGAACTCCCGACCCATCTAAACCCCTCTGCTCCCTGTCCCCTGACTGCTCCAATCCCTCTCCCCACTCCTGCCCCCTGACAGCTCCCCCCCAGAACTCCCAACCCATCTAAACCCCTCTGCTCCCTGTCCCCTGACTGCTCCGATCCCTCTCCCCACCCCTGCCCCCTGACAGCCCCCCCCGAACTCCCGACCCATCTAAACCCCTCTGCTCCCTGTCCCCTGACTGCTCCGATCCCTCTCCCCACTCCTGCCCCCTGACAGCCCCCCCCCAGAACTCCCAACCCATCTAAACCCCTCTGCTCCCTGTCCCCTGACTGCTCCAATCCCTCTCCCCACTCCTGCCCCCTGACAGCCCCCCCAGAACTCCCAACCCCCCCGCTCCTTGTCCCCTGACCACACCTCCTGGGACCCCTGCTCCTAACTGCCCTCCAGAACCCCACCCCCTACCTAAGCCTCTCTGTGCCTTGTCCCCTGACTGCCCCCTCCTAAGATCCCCCCACCCTAACTGCCCCCCAGGACCCTACCCCCTACCTGTACCCTGACTGCCCAAAACCTTATCCACCCACCCCCCAGAAAGCCCCCCCGAACTCCCGACCCCCCTGTCTCTTGACTGCCCCCTCCAGAACCTCCCTGCCCCTTCTCCGACCCCTTGGGCCCCTTGTTGTTGGCCTTCACCTAACGTCTCTGTGAACGTGCTCAGGAACGGCTGGAGCCGCTCGTCCCGGCACGCTGGTCCCGGCACGCTGGGGAGCGGGGGAGGAGTTCCAGACTGCCGGAGGTGCTCTGCGAATGCAGGGAGGGCAGGAGGGATCTCAGCTGCAGGGGAGGCGGAGGAGGGGCTCTCTCTGGCTGTCCGAGCCCCATGTAAGTGGCACCATCCGGCTGCCCTGTTAGCCGCGCGTGCTCTGCATGGGGGTGGGGGATGTCCGGACATTTACAAATTCCCCACGGACGCTATTTTTAGCTCAAAAAGCCGGACACGTCCGGGGGAATCCAGATGAATGGTAACCCTAGCATTACTACCTGTTGATGTTGGTAAATCAAGACTGACTGGCTTTCTGGAAGGTTCTTTAGTCAACACATGTTAGGATTTAGTCAAATACAAGTTATTGGCTGAATACAGGAATAACTGGGTGAAATTTAAGGACCTGTGATACAGAGTCACCGACTCCGTGGGTACTCTAGGGCTCAGTACCCACCAACAGCCCCACAGATCAGCTTCCCTCCCCCACCCAGGACCAGTGTAACCACTAGGCGAACTAGGCAGCCACCTAGGGTGCCAAGATTTGGGGGCACCAAAGAGTGGTGCCCCCTAATTTTTTTTTACACTATTGCTCCCGGCGCGGGGATGGGCTGCTCGCAGCCACGTTAGCATCTACCTCTGCGGGCATCCTCTGTAACCGCGGGCCCCACCGCCTCCCTCCGCCGTGCCCCACATCACTGCCCACCCGCGCCCCCCCTGCCAGCCCAGAGCCCCCTCTTCTGTGAGCTCCCAGGCTGCTGCATCACTCCCTAGCATGCTCCCTCCGGCTCTAGCAGTCCCGGACCCCCTGAACTCTCTCCAATTTTTCCACATCTTTCTAAAGTGCGGTGCCCGAACTAGACACAGGATTCCAGCTGAGGCCTCACCGTGGCGAGAAGGGTGGAACAACATCCTCCTGTGTCTTACATATGACACTCCTGTTAATACATCTGCGGTGGGGTGTTCATTCCACAGCCCCCGAAAAGAGTGAAGGAAGCTGAGAAAGAGGAGATTAGGGAGACAGGCTACACATGAGGGGTTTAGGCCAGAGAAGCAACCCCTGATTGGACGATGAAGCTCAGCTGAGCAGGTGGGGGCTGGGCTAGTATAAAGCCAGGAAGCTGGTAACAGAAATTGGCTGCAGTGAGAAAGTCTGCAGCCCCCCTCTATGCATTGGAAAGGGAAGGAGGGAACCCAGGGAGAGAACAGCATGCTGGGAGCCTGGCCCTGGGGGAAGGGAGTACTTAGAATTAGTCTAACCCCTATAAGAGAGAAGGGTGGAGAAGAAAGCCTATGGCAGGTGAGTAGGAAGTAGCCCAGGGAGTGAGCAGACCTTGCCTGCATGTGTTACGGTCCCTGGGCTGGACCCTGGAGCAGTGGGCGGGGTCGATTTCCCCCACCAGCCACTGATGGAGCGGCATTGCCTGGACAGTGGGACCAGGGAGACTCTGTACCCCAGAAGGGGAAACCATTTAGTGACCTGGCTGCAGGGCTGAGTCACGAAGAGGAAGCTGCAGCTCCTGGAGCGAGAGATGAGGCTGCAGAGTGAGAGAGAGACAACGGGGGAGAGACGGCAAGGGGAGGGGTTGGCCCTGGAAGAGAGCTAATCCCCCGAACAGCCAGGGGGAGGCACCACCTGCGGTGAATACAGCAACCTGGGACAACATCCCACAATGACATTTGCCTTTTTCACAACAGCATCACACTGCCGACTCCTTCAATGTGTGAACCACTTGAACCCCCAGAAGTTTTTCGGCAGTCCTGCTGCCTAGCCAGTGATTCCCCATTTCATAGTTCTATGTTTGATTTTAATCCTTCCTCCCTTTGTGTCTATTTACACTGTAAACGCCTTACAGCAACCAGCATGTTGGGACCTGATTTTGCCTGGAGCCTCTAGGCACTGCCATAGTGCTACTGATAATAGCCCATTATAAACTCCTTAGAGCTAGGAGATATACCTATCTTAGAGAACTGAAAGGACATCAAGTCCAGCCCCCTGCCTTCACTAGCAGGACCAAGTACTGATTTTTCCTCAGATCCTTAAGTGGTCCCCTCAAGGATTGCACTCCCAACCCTGGGTTTAGCAGGCCAATGCTCAAACCACTGAGCTATCCCTCCCCCCTGAATGTCTCTTCCATCATATCAATTGCCACACCAAACACACGGATAGAGCTCACTGCATAATAAGAAACAATTAATATTCAGCTCATTGAATAGTCATAGGATGTCACTGACTTTCCATCTCTACATACCTAGGTGGAGTTTGGAGTCTATGACCTAGAAATGAAAAATTCATTCTCCATCCCCAATCTCCTGAGGGCTCCATTCCACCAGCCACTACAAATCAATACCCTGTCTGTAGGTCAATAACTCTTCTCAGGCTGCTCTATACTGGAGTCTAGTCAAAATGACAACAGACCCAAGATTAGATGTAACGGAGGGGGACTGGGAACCAGCCCCACACCCTGCACTGCTGGACCATGGGGAGCCAGGTCTCATGTTTAAAATCCCTTCTCTGCATTGGGAAGTAAAAGGGAGAATGAGAAGGAGACACCTACCTGCTCAAGGTGTCTTTGATGTCCTAAAGGGGAGAGAGAAAAAGAAATTCAGTCCCATCTCTCATACTAAGGATCCCTCCTGCTCTGGAGGGGACTCACTTTGTCTTCATAGTTTGAGATTCAAAGAGAAATTATTTATGAACATAAACAAAAACATTACATGTGCTGCCTTTGCTCTTCTGGAGAAGTGCTCTGACTGCAGGATCTGGGCCCAGGAAGTTTGTATAAGGAGACACACAGGCTCTTTGTCTAACAACATTTGAATAACCACCCGGCACATGGAATCAGAGGGCTCAGTCTTGTGATGTACTGAACAAGCATCTTCCTAACACTCACAGGTGTGGGGAAGATCCCCTCCTGCAGACTCCAGTGGGTCCAGAGGGGGGATGCCCCCAGGCTGTGCTGCCCCATGCTCTAAACTCTCTCCCCACTCGCCCACAAACATTCTGAAGGCCCATCCTGTGGGCTTCTTGACATCCACAGCAAAGTGGGGCTGGGTGAGAACAATGGGTGTGGGGTACAGTGTAACACAGGGCCATTCACTATCCTACATTCCAGATTCAATGCAGGAAACCTGAGGAGTGAAGAATGCTGCCCACAGCAGATAGTGGTCGCAACTGAGAATTTGACCCTAGATATCAGCTAGAGAAGACCAGGATGCTACGTTTTATTTCTCACCTTCTTTCTTATTTGCTACTTAGAGGCATTTTTTGAAAAATAAAATCAGTAGAAGGGTTTTGGAATTCTAACAACTACTTACACTTTCAGGCTACCATAAGTAACAAACATCTTCCCTATCTAACGTCAGTTCTGGCAGACACAATCACCACAGCCTCAGACCTCATGTATCAGTTTTAAGGCCAATATTTTCCCTTTTTTTGGTATGTATTAAGAGTGGCAAAATGAGACTTTAAATTGAAACTCAGCTTCAGTCATTGCTATTTCCATAATTAAAAACTGGTATCATTTTAGATCTTTTGGAGTTAGTGTTCAGAACACAGGAAATGCCAGACTGGCTCAGACCGGAGGTACATCTAATAAGTATTCCATCTCCAAAGGTAGACAGAACCAGATGCTTCAGAGGAAGGTGTAAGATAATCTGCCTCCTACATTCTCATCCTTTTCTCTAAAAGTTAGTGACTGCCTGAAGCAGTGAAGCATGAGGTTTAATATCACTCTGCATATTCCTGTTGTCCATATAAATATCCGATCACTTTTTGAGTTTTGCCAAATGCTTGATCTCAACAAGATCCGGTGGCAATCAGTTCCACAGTCTAATTATGTGATGTGTGAGAAAACGTTCATTGGATCAGTTTTGAATTTGTCACCTAATTTGCGTGAATGTCCCTTTGTTCTTGCATTATGAGACAGAGAGAACAGAATTCGGAGTTTGCCATTTTTGGAGGAGCCTTCTCTAACTAGCATCAGGGACGGCTTCAGGCACCAGCACACCAAGCTCATGCCTGGGGCGGCAAGCTGCGGGGGGCGCTCTGCCGGTTGCCGCGAGGGCGGCCTCGGCGGCTTGCCTGTGGGAGGTCCCTGGTTCTGCAGCTTTGGCGGCTATTCGTTGGCAGGGATGCCAAAGCTGCGGGACCGGGGACCTCTGGCAGGCAAGCCGTGCTGGGGGCGGTAAAATATCTGGAGCCGCCCCTGACTAGAATTCAAATGAAGATTTTTTTTTCATTTAGGACTTGATCCTATGCCCATTGGACCCCAGAAGTATATTTCAATTGACTTTAATGGGCATTTTATCAAGCCCGTAAAGAAAAATAATGTATATTTTAGCAATTCTGTATGTTCTGACCATTCACTCTGTGACACTCTGTACCTCAGGGGAACACCCTGCATACCCATGTTCATCCTTATATGATGCACTGAGCACTGTTGTTAAAGTGATGTTATAGGTTGTAATTTCATGTATATAGTTATGAGGCTGAGAATGTGTCCTCGTGGCTTAAAACAAGTCCAGGAAAAACTCTCCAGGAGCAGAGGGGCAGTTCACACCTCATCAGGGCATGTATGGGAAAAACCCAGCCCAGCCTCACAGGAACAAAGGACACTGGCGTAGGCAGCAACAAAGGATCTGTTGGACTCTCAAGTGAGTCACCCCCTGCCTTTGGTCAGTTTGGGACAGCGGTGAGGTAATGCTCACCTAACTCTGAAGGGGACGGGGGCAAAGCCAAGAGGGAAGAAAGAACATGATAACAGGGAGACACGTTTGCCATTTTTTCTCTCTTCCACCTGCATCTACAGACACCACATCAAGTGACTGAAGCGCTGATCAAAGCGGAGAGCCTGGCTGTGAGAAGCATCTAAGTTTGTAAAGGCACTGAAAGTGTTAAGATCAGCTTAGAATGCATTTTGCATTTGTTTCGTTTGACCAAAACTGACTTCTTGTGCTTTGACTTTTAATCACTTAAAATCTATCTTTGTAGTTAATAAATCTATTTGTTTATTCTACTTGAAGTATAGCTTTTGGTTTGAAGCGTATTAGACACTCCCCTTGGGATAACAAGCCTGGTACATACCAATTTCTTTGTTAAATTGATGAACTCATATAAGCTTGCAGCGTCCAGCGGGCATAACTGGAAACTGCAAGACAGAAGTTCCTAGGGTTGTGTCTGGGACTGGAGATATTGGCTAGTGTCATTCGGTTACACAATCCAAGCAGCGGCTGGCCAAAAGTGCTCACTCATGTAGCTGGGAGCAGCTTACATGCCAGAGGCTGTGCGTGAACAGCCCAGGAGTGGGGGTTCTCACTGCGGAACAGGGCAAGGCTGGCTCTCAGAGTCGAGGACTGGAGTGACCTAGCAGATCCAGATAACACCAAGGGAATCTCACACACTCCTACACTCCAAAAATGAAGGGTTAGGAGACTTTCTTGCCCTGTGACAGGTTCTGGGGTGTTTCTAACACCGTCTCACCTGTAGGAATTCACTTGCTGGCAGCTGGCACTTCTGCTCCATCTCACTGATCAGGGAACTGAAAGAGGATAGTTCCTCAGATAGTTTGGCAACATAGTCATCCCTCCTCTTTTCAATTTCCTTATTCAGCTCTTCCAACTGGGCCAGCAGGAGTCGCTCTTGTTCCTCCAAAAACTGGCGCAGTTGCTGAAATTCAGCCACAATCTTTTGCCTCTCAGTTTGTAGCTGTTTCTGAAATGAAGAGATCCCAACAGAGAAAGCATGTGTCAAGGACAGGAACATGGAGTGAGTTATGGGACATTTTATAAAGCCTTATGTATGCACATGGGAGCATGTCATTGCAATCCCGTAGAATTTAACTCCTGATATTTTACAGAGAACATACACTATGCTCAATAGACAGATGATTTTTCCAATGAATTCTGAAGAATCCTAACTGGTGTTTAGAATATGAATGTATCTTGCATTATTAGGATATTCTGTTATCAGTGGCATCTAGAAAACCAGATCCTTCAAATAACAGAAAGTACAGCAGGTGTGGGATCCAGAACTGGACAGGCAAGGATTACTTCTGGGGAGCAAACAGTAGAACCCAAACTCAGAAGTGCTAGACTTGAATTGGGGAACAGATGCTCTCTTTACCCCGCATCCCCCTTCCTGGCTCCGATGCTGCAGAGCCTTTACCCTGCATCCCCCTTCCTGGCTCCGACACCACAGAGCCTATCCCGCACCCACTTTCCTGGCTGTGATGCCTCAGAGCCTTTACCCCGTGTCCCCCTTCCCGGCTCTGATGCCACAGAGCCTTTATCCCACGTCCCCCTTCCCAGTTCTCATGCCGCAGAGCCTTTACCCCATGTCCCCGTTCCCCATTCCTCCTTCTTAGTAGATCCAAATATACCTGCAGTGCGCGCCCCTAGTTACACCCCTTACAACTTATGGGCATGTTCTGTTCTGGAGGGTCATGAGTCTGGGGTCTTCATCCCACCTCTTCTGTACCCCAGGGGAGGGGTGACGAGTAAGGTTGTGTCCTGGCCAAGGCCAGGCTTTTCTTTGGCTTTTAGTGTTTCTTATGCCTCCCCCGCACTCCCCATTCCCCCTTTGCCCCTCCTAACTGGCTGCTTGACTGTGACAAAGTGGGAATGTTCTTAATGTTTTCTTTGAATATTGGGTGGGTACCTGTGATGTATCAGGAAGTGGGGAGTATTGACCTGGGGAGCTTGCAGGGGAGTTTTACCGGGACTGTCTGCTGTGGGGATGGGAGATTTTCCTTGAGGGAAGAAACCTGAGCATGTAACATTAGAACCCAGGAGGGGGGTTGAAGCCAGGTAACACCTTTGCCCAGGAAACTGGACAAAGGCAGGGGGAGGAGCCTGGGGGGGAGGCTGAGTGAGATGGCTGGAGGGAGTTTCAGTTTGGAGCTGGCTGGGAAAATGGAGGGGAGCCCAGATGGGGCTCTGGCCTCCCAATGGGGCTCTGGCCTCCCTGGCCCCCCAAGATGGACCTGACTGAGGTGGGGCCAATTGTTTGTACCTGCAGGACCGATCTTGGACTGTGTTCCTATTGTCTAAATAAACCTTCTGCTTTACTGGCTGGCTAAGAGTCATGGTGAATCGCAGGAAGCCGGGGGTGCAGGGCCAAGACTCCCCCAAATCCATGACATTGACCTTGGCTTGAGAGAGGAGCCAGGCAGCCTTCCAGTGTATGCTCATATATTACACTCCCACCATACCCTGTAACCTTTTCTCTGTTCTTATCCATTCCCATTATACTAACAAACCCATCTGACCAGGCATAAGACACACACCATGTCTTTGTCCTTTGTTCTTCACACACATTATTAGTAAGGATGTCAGAGTATCAAAAGTCAAACCCAAAATTCTATCTCAGGTTCAAAAATAGGTTTATATGCTAACAGTTCTGTCTGTTGAAAGTAAAGCCAAAACATGGGAGAGGAATTTGCAAAAAAAAAAATTGAAATTTCAAAGTTGTTTCCATTTTTCAGTGTTCAAAATGGGACTTTTAATTTGTTTGAAAAATATCATGAAATAACTTGAAAAAAATTCACATTTCTGTTTCCCCTTTTTTCTAAAATGTAAGAAAATAATGTCTATTTCCAGCACCATCCCTTATTCCATTCTCTCTGGAACTCTTCAAAAGTTCTCCCATTTTAGAAAAATTGGCAAAAAGGAAAAGGAAAAACTAGGAGAAAAAACCTGAAAATTATTCATGTTGTTGTATTCAGTGGCAAAAAGGAGTAAATGGGGGGGAAAAGGGATAAAACACATTTGAAATTTTGAAAAAAATTCAGCTTTTTAAAACCAAAATGAAAACTTCAATTTGCAATGAAAATAAACATTTTGTTCATTCTGAAATTTCCTGTGAAAAAACAGATTTTATTTATTTATTTATTTATTTATTTGAAAAGACATTTTCCCATGGAAAAAAATTGTTTTCTGCTAAATCCCATTTTGCTACAGAACATTTTTGTGGTTGAATTTCGACCAGCTCTAGCTGAAAGATAAAGGAGAAACTACTGTTAGCTAAACAAATTACACTCCTGTTATCAATGGAAATATTTGGATTATTAAAACTCTTTCCTTAATGCTCCATTTTCCTGTTTATACTCAATTGAAGCAGAACAGTTTTTCTTTCCAATGCGAATAAATAAGTAACAATCTTTCACAGAAAAGAACACGTTTCTCACTATTCTTCTTGTGTTAGACTAAGCAGAGTATCAACAATGTCCCTGCGCACGTTTGTCTCTGAGTAAGAACGGAACCTACCAGTAGTTCCTGGCTTGTATTTTCCCCACTCGATTTATACGACAGAATCTCGTCTCTCTCTTTTCTCAAACTCTCCAAACGGCTCCGAATTTGTTCCTAACAAAAGAAAAACTGGTTTAGTTTCAGTTGCTTTTGGAGGCTTTTCCCCATTTTATTTATATTTTCAGGAATATTAAATGCATAATAAAATGGGTGAGTGCTCTAACCACATGACTATAGAGTCCTTCTCATGCTTGCAGTCTCTCCCTCTCTCCTGCAAATGACTCTCTAAGTATTTATCCCCAGTGGAACAGCTTCTGCAGGAGAGATGGAGGGAGCCTATCTCAGAATATCCCATAGAGAGGTGGCAGATCCCTGTTCAAATCCCTTCTCCACATCACGTGGAAGAGGGACTTGAACCTGTGGTCTCCCATGTCCCAGGTGAGTGCTCTGAACACTGGGCTAAAGACGATGAGGGAGAGCGTTCTGTGAGTGAACTCACCTGAGGGGCCTCAGGCCGCCTACCAGCTTAGGCCCCACACAGGAGTTGGGCGGCCTAAGGCTGATCTTCCCTGGGGCTTAGGTGGGAGACAGGCATCGAGATGCCTTGAGCGAGGCAGCAGTGCGCATGGCCAGGGGCAGAAACACGGGTGCTGAGGGAACTAGTTACTGAAAACACAGAGGCCGAGGGAGTTTAGGCACCGACAGGGCTCAGCAGGAGTTTTGTGAATTGCAGTGGAGGCTCAAACTGGGGTTTAGGTGCCTAAGTAAATACTGTGAATCGAGACCGCACTGACAGAGAAACTGAGCTAAGGACGGGGCTTGACTGAGGCTTCACTTCCTCGGTGCACATGTGTTCGTCCTCTGTTCATGTGCACTGTGACTTTTCTGAGCAGTCTCCGAACCACACTGTCACCCAGGGCATGTTTTGATACATCACCGGCCTTGGCATTTCTAAGTGGGCCTGAGAAATAATCTTCCCCCCTCCCCCTACGCACAACCAATTCCTGACCCCCCCACTAAGCACTGGGATTGCCGGAGAATGTAGGGGAGAGTCAGTGAGAGGAGTCACTGGGACACCGTCCAAACAGAACTAACCCAGTGACACACAGAAACTGGGGGCAGGTACCATCCTTCATTCTTCTTTACCCCCCCCCCCCGCTCCCTACACAAAAAGGGCAGCCGAGCTGCTTGAGCCTTGCAACCATAGTGATTAATGTACATCCGTTACATTTTCAAGACTCCCTGCTATAAAAGATATTTAACGTGTCTTGGTTTTCATTATGGAGAGGGACGAGGAGGAGAAAGGGGGGTGTTGCTTGGCTGAGGAGGAAAAGATGGTAAGGAATGGACATAATTCTTTCCCAGTTGCCAAAGCCGGCGTGTCCTCCTCCCTGATCCTCCACCTCCTTCCCCCCAGATAACAGGACCCTGGATCTTCATTTTGAAAATATGGTCACCCTACCGCTGCCTCCGCAGATTTCAAGAAATGTGCTGGAATGGGCCAGGCCCCCCCCAGCCGTTGTCCATCCTGTATGAGAAGCAAACCCTGTTCCCCCCACCCTGCAAGGAGTAAAAGGAGACTGTGTGAGCTGGAACTTGTGGAGTTTCCTGCCCCCGTGTGGATTTTTCCCTGCACAGGGGATGCCCTTGCTCTAGGGCACACAAATCATACCCTGCTTTACATCTCCTGGTACTATTAAAGCCATACAGCCCTGCTAGCGTGGGTGTAGTTACACCTGTATAACCGTGTATAGCCTATTCCTGTATGGAAAGGGAAACAAGCGTTCCTGGCATCAGGCACCTTTGTACTAGTACAACTTGTATTCACACCGGGAGGACGGGGGGTTGCCGACATAACTCTTTTGTAAAAAAAAAATAAAAAAATCCCAGCCCTCCCCAACACAGATCAGTGCAAAAACTATATGCAGAGCAGGCCTTAAAAACATTTCTCCTCAACGTTCTTCCTGTATAAAATCCCTTCTGCTTTTCTACCTTGTCATTGTAGGAAGCTAGTTTCATTACGTTGCTGGTTGTATAGTTCTCAGATGGCTGTTCTGATTGTTCGAGAATGTCTGGACTTGGATGCCTCCCAAATGCAAACATTACCTGGTAATCCACAGCAGCCTCATCGAGAGGAACCACGGAGTGGTCTTTGTGACTGCGGGACTCTCTGCACACCACACAGATGGGGGTTTGATCCACTTCACAGAAAAGTTTCAAAAGCTCCTCGTGTTTTTCACACGCTTTCTTCCCTTGGAGGTCTGGGATGGTTTGGGTCATTTCAACTACATTCCTCAGGTCCCGGTTGGGCTGGAATTCCCCTTCCCGGAACGGTTCTCTGCACTGAGGGCAGGGATACGGCGGGGAGACTTTGGAGTCCTTGCAGTACTGAGTGATGCAGGCTCGGCAGAAATTGTGCCCACACTTGATGAGAATCACTGGATTGTTAAAAGAAGCCAGGCAAATGGAACAGATAACAGCCTCTTGGAGATCTTTTATCCCCCCTCTTGCGGCCATGGCACCTACGAGAAATAAGAAAGTAAGTTTCACTTTCACGTCTATCCCCGACTGAAGCTGGCCTCCGCCCTTCCTGCAGCTGCCTGCCTTCTGCCTCATTGCTGATCTGTCATGAATGTGTTCGCTGGAGCCTGGGATCCTTCAGTTCTGGAAAGGAGAAAATATAAGGAGAAAGGAGAGAGAGATACAAAATAATGACTATATTGAACTCCTACATTTGTACAGATTAGACTTTAAACAAATATTTCCCCATGCAGTCATAAAACAGAATTAAGTAAATCAAGTCACTGAAGAGATACAAGTATCAGGGGGTACCTGTGTTAGATTTATTTGGGCATAAGCTTTCTGAAGAAATGGGTTTTTTACCCATGAAAGCTTATGCGCAAATAAATCTGTTAGTCTTTAAGGTGCCACCGGACTCCTTGTTGAAGAGATACAAGCATTTTCTAAATAAAAGAGCTGGTCATAATATCCCTCATTCTATGCCCACAAAAACTTTATAGAGGCCAACAGTATTGACAGAATGATGCCCCAAATATGCCATTATACTTTCCTTCAGCCATCATAGTTAGAAATAATTTTTTAAAATTTCCAAACAGGATCTGATATGAATTAGAAATAGATCAGAGTCGCAATGTTCATTTGATTGGGACTGGAACTTTGCCAAAGTTCTGGTGTTCTCGATCTAATCAGCTCCATTCTAATACAAATAAGAGATGTAATTTTATTATTACTGTATGTTGCAACTTGTAAAGACTTCCTACGAGTTATCTAAACAATTAAATTAAAAATCCAGAAGTATAGAGTGCCACGTTAAATCCGCTTTTTAATTTATTTGAAACATTCAACTACATTCAGCTGGGACTGGACAGCTTCCTCCCCCCAAACACTGATGAGGTCCAGCACCTCGCCATTGCTCCATACTGGGGATCGCCTGGCGTGTGGAGGCATGGTCACCTGGAAAGATTTGCTGAGAGCACTCCACGCCTGGCTGAGCAAACAGGAAGGGGATTTTCAAAATTCCCAGAGAATTTAAAGGGCAGGTCTGACTCTGACCAGAGTGGCTAGAACAGGCATTGTGGGACACTTCTGGAGGCCGATCAGAGCGCATTAACAGAGCAGGGGATCCACACTGGCTCCGCAGTGCTCCAGCGGGGGCACATCAAACATTATTCCACTCGCGGAGGTGGAGTACCGGGAGCACTCTAGCCGCGGAGTCAGAGCGCTCCACGTGCCTTGCCAGTGTGGGCGCATCGTGAGTTAGAAAGCACGGATCGGCTGATAAGCATCATGGAGCACCAAGCGGACTTGATACAGGCACTTGTAGCCATGCAGATGGAGCAGTACCGCACCCGCTGCAGCCTTTGTCCCACAACTCTTTCCCTTGTGCCCCCATGTCACCTCCATCCACTTTCCCCAACATCCTGGTTCTTATCCCCACCAGCTGCCTCCAACACCTGTAGCTTCACCACCCAGCTCTGAAAACTACGACCCTTACCCACGGCACTCAACCCCCATCACCATGCAGTACAGCCAGCCTGAAGTGTAGCACTCAGTGCACAGCACTCCAGACAGGAAGACTGAGTATGATAACAGGACATACGCAACTCTGTGATTGAGCCGTTAGCCACCCCACCCCACTCCACCCCCTTGCCCTTTCTGTTTCCCAAGCAGTTGTGCTTCTTTTCAATAAATGAATTTTCTTTTCAATAAATGGATTTTTTGGCTTTGAAAACATTCTTTATTATTGCATAAAGTAAAAGATATCTTAGTCCAGGAAAGCAACAGGCACTGCAAGTCAGCGTAGCAAACACAGATTCCTACTAACATTGCAACCACTGCACTTCACTCACATGGAGGGCACCAAAGATCACTGGTGGCTTTCAGCCTCAAATTGCTCCCTCAAGGCACAGGGCCACCCAGAGGATTCAGGGGGCCTGGGGCAAAGCAATTTCAGGGGCCCCTTCCATAAAAAAAGTTGCAATACTTTAGAATACTATATTCTCATGGGGGCCCCTGGCAAATTGCCCCACTTGCCCCCCTCCCCCCCCCCCCCCCCCCCGGGTGGCCCTGGGGAAAATAAACATTTAAAAACCTTCCGTATCTCGGCACAAACCCAGTTTTGAGAAAACTTCTTTTCAAGTCACCTTTACAAGGAATCACTGGTTCTCAGCATCAGCTAGTGCTAAAAGGCACTAAAACTCATTAAAAGGGTTGGACAAATATTTTCCATCAAAACTTTTTTTAATTGAAAAGCTGAAATTAGTCTGCCAAGACCTGAACATGGTTTGGGGTTTCAGAAGTGTGTGGCCAGATATTTGCTGCTTGCTGTGTTTGATTGTTTAAAGAAACAATACAAAAATTCTGCTTCAAAAAAATCCAAAACTTTTGAACCACCTCAGCTTGTGACCAAACGCCTGAGCCCGTCCAGTCAGAGATTTTTCCAGGTTTTTGATACTCTGCTGGCTTCCTTGACTCATATCTGTCTCCATAACTTTGGGTTCATTTAGGTTAGAACATAAGAACGGCCGTACTGGGTCAGACCAAAGGTCCATCCAGCCCAGTATCCTGTCTACCGACAATGGCCAATGCCAGGTGCCCCAGAGGGAGTGAACCTAACAGGAATGATCAAGTGATCTCTCTCCTGCCATCCATCACCACCCTCTGACAAACAGAGGCCAGGAACACCATTCCTTACCCATCCTGGCTAATAGCCATTAATGGACTTAACCTCCATGAATGTATCTGTTTCCTAGAGACTGGCTCCATGGGGTCCCTCACAAACTGGAGACGGTTACTGTGGGTTTGTCTTTAGTATTGTGTGGCAGGCTCAGACCACCCCACCTTAGCCCGGACAGAGTTAAGCCCCAGGGACTGGCAGCGGAAGTCTCGCCTCCCTGGAAAGACTGGGCATGCTCCAAGTGCTACAGGAGTATAAAGGGAGGGAGACCTGCTCATTCTGGGCTGGAGTCTGTAGGAGAAGGACCTGCCTGGGGAGCTCCTGCAGAGAGCCAGCCACAGCCGCTAACTGCACCAGGAAGCGATGCCATCTGCGGCCCGCCTGCACCCCGGCGATTGGCGGAGACCTGGGAGATGACCGGATCCACCGAGGACCCGATGACTCCTGGGAGACCCCAATGGAAAGCCTGGTAGGAAGTGACTCCGGGAGGGTGATAGAGTGGTACCTTCCCCCCGCCGGGGGAAACTCAGCGTGTTTCGGTTGGAACCCCCCTGCTGAGTCGGTGGCAAGCCACTACTGTTAGGGCCCTGGGTCTGGGCCCCCCTATCGGGGCTGTCACACCCCAAGGCTAAAGACTCTGGCCAATAGGCCATGCTACCCTTCACCCAAGGATTGCTTTATGGACTCTGGCCGGTAGGCCCCACTGCCCTGTAGCCAAGGGCCGTATTATAGACTCCGGCTGTTAGGCCATGTCACCCTGCATTAAAGGGGATGCCATAGACTCTGGCCGCTAGGCCACACTGCCCTGAACTAAAGGACTATTTTACAGATGGTGGCGGATAGTCCACGCCGCTCATACCCTCGGGGGTGTGGACTGCCACATATAGCATATGTACATACTCCATGAACTGAGCATTTGAGCTTGTTTCAGAATCTGGGATGAGCCTATGTTGTGAAAACTGAAATGCTCAAAATAGCACATGCATGTGAATGGACACAGAGTGCTAAAATTAAATTAAGCCAGGGGGTCTCAAACTGGGGGTCAGGACCCTGCAGGTGGTCACGAGGTCATTACTGGGGGTCGTGAGCTGTCACCCTCCACCTGAAACCCTGCTTTGCCTCCAGCATTTATAATAGTGTTAAATATATAAAAAAGTGTTTTTAATTTATAAGGGGGGGTCACACTCAGAGGTTTGCTATGTGAAAGGGGTCACCAGTACAAAAGTTTGAGAACCACTGAATTAACCCCTCTGGAGCCTCGGGGAATGCAGGAGACGGGGGTCTCCCTTGGTAGGGTTGGGAAGGAGGTAGGTGGTGTAGGATATCGCTCTTCTCATGTGATCCCTCCCCCATGGCTCTCTTGGCTCTATCACCGTTAATCTAAAGTGGCTAATTTGAAATGAAGCTCCCCTCCCCTGACATGAATCTCCCTATGGCACTGAAATGAAATGTAGACTATGATTTGGCATTTGAGAGGTGAAAGGGACGGCAGCCCTAAGGGAAAAGATAACAGCTTGGCTCATTGTGTTAAATAGCTGTCTGCAAGCCTCAAACCGCTGAATGAGCTTTAGGGTAGGGAAGGCTGTGCCTCCCCAAACAGCCTGGCCCTGCCCCCTATCCGATCCCCATCCACTTCCTGCCCCCTGACTGCCCCCCTCAGAATCCCTGAACCATCCTGCTCCTTGTCCCCTGACCGCCCCCCTGAGACTCCCCCAACCACCGCCCCGGGACCCAACCCCCCCGCTCCCTGTCCCCTGACTGCCCTGACCCCTATCCACCCCCCCGCCGAGTCCTGACAGACCCCCGGAATGCCCACGATCCAACCCCCCGTTCCCCGTCCTCTGACTGCCCCCCCCAAACCTCTGCCCCCTCCCTGTCCCCTGACCGTCCCGGGGACTCCCTGCCCCTTAGCCAACCCCCCTGACCACGGCCCCGGCCACTTCCCCCCTCTCCCAGAGCCTCAGCGCGCCGTGTCCAGGAGTGGCCCTGGACAGCGCTGCAGAGGCGTGGCTCCAGTGGGACCTGAGCTCCCACCGCTCGGCCGCAACTTGCAGCCCCGTCCCCTTACCACGTGGCTCTGAGCGGGGAGGAGCTCAGGCCCTGCTGGAGCCACGCCGCTGCAGCGCTGTCCTGGGCCGCTCCTGGATGCGGCATGCTGAGGTGCCGGGGGATGGGGGAAGGGGAAGGCGAAGGCAGGGGCGGGGCCAGGGGGGAGCCTCAGAGATTCTCATGGGGTGGGCCCTGTGGGGCCCATGGCCTGGGGCAAATTGCCCCACTTGCCCCCCCTCCCTCTGGGCTGCCCTGCCTCTGTTCAGGCATCCCTGGCAATGCCCCAGGATTAGGGAAGGGAGGGGAGGATGAAGTAGGAAATTTCCATGGAAGTTGTGTGGGGCTGATATTTGACAGCTGGGTCAGCTGGGTTGGGGTAAACTGAGGCTGGACCATCTCACAGGGGGAGTGGGAGCTGGGCCGTCTCACAGAGGGCTAGGCTATCATCCCCCCATGACCCTACCATAGAGGGGCGAGAGTTGGTCATTGCAGCGTTTGACCTCCTCAGCTTCTGCGGCCGTAAGTTAGGGCAGCGGCTTCCCTCCGAAATGGAGGGGGTTTGCTGTCAGTCGCTAACGAGAGAGGAAAAGGCGGGATCCGTGAGTTTCTGTCAGTATTTGATCATTGGGGAACAAACCAGAATCAGTGGGACAGGATTTTTGTATCCATCTTTGGTGACGAGCTCAGGGCCAGATTCTTAGCTCATGGCCTCAGCCTCAATCTGGCATCTGATCGCGGCTGGATTCTGATCTCAGTGACCCCTCGTAGGTAGGTGAGATTTCTTCCTTTCTTCCCATTGTCTCCCCCCAGTCTAGGGGCAATGCTGATATCCCCCGTGATATTCTACAGCCTTACCACCCCCGAACTGAGACCACTTTACCTTGTCGTCTTCAGGTGCTGAAACACGGACAGCCAGAGAGTCTGAGCTGAGCCCCGAGGTCTAGGAACCGGGATCCGGAATCTCCTGAGAAAAGTTGGATGAACTTTGGCCATTTGTAGGGCTGAGCCTTGCCCTTCCGCTCCAGAAAATCTGGAGTGCCCTGGAGTTCTGCCTCCAAATGAACCCTGGGCTTCAGCAGAACTTCTCGACCTTGCCCAGGGTTTTGCAGAACATGATTTTTCTTTCCCAACGGGACAGTGAAAAGCAAAGCAGACGTCCCTGAGCTGTTGAGTGTCGCTGACCTCCTAAGAGTTCAGGGCAGACTGCAAGCCCAGGGGGAAATGACCAATGAGCTGAGAACATGCATGGACCTTGCCCTGCAGGGGTTCAAGGAAGAGCCCTCGGACATACAGGACAACACCCAGATATTGATCCAATGCAGAGGAACAATGTTGGAATTTAAATCTGGAGATGGGGAAATGAGATCTATGTGTATTACAGCAATGGGGTGCCCCAGTACGACATGAAAGAGCCAACCGTGGAGGTGTATCTGGCCCGGCTGCGCACCCACGCAGAACGGCTCCATGTGGAGAACCTGCTGAGAGTGCAGAACCGACTGGAGCCTGTGGAGAAGATGACCAAGCTGTTGAAACGGGCATAAAATGGTTGGAGACAACTGCCCTGGGAGAACATTGCTGCTCTGGCATGAATATTCCAGTATAATTTAGCTCTTCCAGAAAATGTGATATATACTGTACGTATGATGGGTTCTGTCACCTGATGTGCTGAAATGACCACTGAGCCTGTTTTCTCTGCCAGCCTTGTTACCTCAAAGGGGAGCCAAGGTAACTCCAAATGTATAATGATGTAGGTATCCAGATGTGAAACAAGCCTCTTTTACTCAGAAGAGCAGAGCCGCCCTCTGCCGTGTCTGTCACCGGTGGACGGGTGTGCAGGTCTCTCTCCCTGTTCCCTATGTGTAGAGCAAATAATAAAAACTGGCAATAGGTAAAGGTAAAAACAACAGGTAAGTGTATTGGGGGGGAATAAATTTACAAATCAGTGAAGGGGTAATTGTGAATAAACAGTAACTAGATAAACAATACAAAACAGTGAAACAGCAGGTTTAAAACAGGAGCATGAAGCTCAGGCCCATAATACAAATCACCTTGGCAACAACCCATATAAACCCGCAACTGAGAAAACCCTATTTATCTCCCTATGGTGTCAGCACGTCTATGGTGGCGGTGAAGTCCAGGACCTACAACTTGTTTGGTAATTGGAACCCACAGAGGAGGGGCACTGGAGAGTCCCTCGATGGATGTCTCAGGGTGGGAGAAGCGACCGAAACCCTCTGGTGATGTTGTATCCAGGAACAGGAGCAGGTAAGATGGAACGTCTCCTTCCCTCTCTCTTCACCTCAGGAACGGTGGTGCCCTTCAATGGTGCACTGGTGCTGTGAAGGCCTGAACCGCGCATGCACAGTCACTGGGATGCACTGCTCCACTTG
Organism: Chrysemys picta bellii; assembly: GCF_011386835.1. NCBI lineage: Eukaryota > Metazoa > Chordata > Testudines > Emydidae > Chrysemys > Chrysemys picta. The sequence continues at coordinate 2,580,528 of NC_088802.1, read as the reverse complement.
TCTTCTCTGAGTGAGTTCAGTCCCTTTATGCCTTTAGTGGTGGGAAAATATGGTACAGTCCCCACAAAGGCGGGAAACAGTCTGAGGTAAAATTGTCTTTGGAGTTGCCAGTGGCAGGGAAAAACCAGTTGGATCCAGTTATGACTGGGCCATGACAACAGTAAACAACAAGATGGCGGTCACAAGATGGCAGTTCAAACTCCATCTTGGATTGCTGCTATATATTTATGAACTACATATTGGATTTAATATATACATATTTTAACAGACTATAACAAAACACACCCAACAGCCCCGCCTCCTCCCCTGAGCATTCCACATTCCCGTTCCCTCCGGGAGCTTGTTACGCCGTGAAACAGCTGTTTTGCAGCAGCAAGTGCTGGGAGGTAGGCGGAGAAGCGGGGACGCAGTGCGCTCAGAGGAGGAGGTGGACGTGAGGTGGGGCGGGGCGGGGAGCTTGGCTGCCGGTGGGTGCAGAGCACCCACTAATTTTTCCCCATGGATGCTTCAGCCCCAGAGCACCCACGGAGTCAGCACCTATGATCTGTGGCCTCCCATACAAATATCCCCTATCCCTGAACCATTCCTCCCCAGGGCTGTGGGAGGGGACTCAGGGGTTCCTGTTCCCTCCCCTACTCCCCAGTTGGGGAAGGAACCCAGAACCCCGTTTCCTCCCCAGACTGCCTCCATCAGTGTGGAAAGCACTCCCGCCTCTCCCGTCTTCCCCTCTATGCTGCTGCTCCTAGGCAAAAAGGGAGGTCAGAGCAGTGCAGGAGAGTAAATGAGGGGGTTGGAGCTGTGCAGTGGGAGGACATAGGGGGCTTCAGCTCTGCCCCCGCACTTCTTTCACCCCTTCTAGCAATGAGTCTCCGTTCCTCTAGGATGCTAGTCGAGCACACGTGTTTAGGGGGGAGATGTGATCAAGATGGCTATTGTAGGATAGCTAAGAACTCCGGTTACAGGTAAGTAAGTCATTTACAGTGCATCACAAATTGAATAATATGAGTCACCAGTGTCATGCTGTTGCGAAAAAGGTAAATATCATTCTGAGATGTATCAACAGGAGTGTTGTATGTCACACACGGGAGGTAGTTGTTCTGTTCCACTCTGCACGGGTGAGGCCTCAGCTGGAGTACTGTGTCCCATTCTGGGCGCTACACTTTCAAAAATGTGAACAAAAAGGAGAAAGTTCAGAGGAAAGACACAAAAAGAAGAGATTTAGAAAACATAAGGTTGAAAGAACTGGGCATGTAAAGTCTAGAGAAGAGAAGAGAAGGCTGAGGGGGGGACCCAATAACAGTCTTCAACTATGTCAAACATTGTTACAATGAAGAGCATGGTCAGCAATAAATCTATGGCCACCGGGTAGGACTGAGTTTGCAGCAAGGGAGATTCAGGTTAGATATTAGCAAATTTTTTTCTAACCATAAGGCTAGTTAAGCATTGGAACAAATTGCCAAGGGATGTTGTGGAATCTCAGCCACTGACGGTGTTTAAGAACAGGTTTACTGGTCCTGCCTCTGTGGCTGGACGAGATGACCACTTGAGGACACTTCCAACCCTACATGTTTATGATTCTATTATATGTAAAGGAAAAAAAGGCCTGAGGTGGTTAGCTTTTTTCCATCTTTATCATGGATAAAGAAGGATTTTTATTTTTAAAAAATCTTTTTATTTTTCAGCTTGGGGTGGGGGTTTTTTGGTTGTTGTTTGTTTTTAACTTTAAAAATATCAGAAATGTGAAGTTTGATCGTCTTTGGTTTTGCTGAGGGACTTGTCGGCCACTTTGAAAATGTGTATCCTGCGTTTTCTCAATCCTTAATTAAAGGTGCAAGTGTATTGAACCTTTACAATACAAAACTTTCCTCCAAAATTGTTCATAGGCATTTGAGTTAACTGGGTTTTAGTAGATGCAAACAAAACCAGGCTTACTAAAGACCAACCAAATTGCTCATCTCTACAGCAATGTGGTACAACCCCCTATCTTGGAAGCAGTTATCCTGATATAAAGGTGCTTGTACCACTATCTACACCTTTATACCGGTATAACTCACTCTCCATTAGGGGTTTCTACTTTAACTGTATTGGCTCCTAAAATGATACAATTGAGGCTGTACAAAAACCACATGCCGTCCTCCCGGGGAGTTCTAAACAGAATTCCCCTCTCAATTAATCAGCTCTCATTTCTTATTATCAAGCTGTTATAATTATGCCAATTCTTCAGTGGTTCAGAATCCTTTAGGGCAGACAAGATTTGACTCTTGAATGTGAAAAGGACATGGAGAATCCAAAACAAAACATTCAGGCTCTCTTTATTCATCATTGGCGAAAACCCATGTTTTTTCTAGTTTAGCTACATTTCTGCAGAAGTTGATAATGCTAAGAAAGTGCTAATGCTTATTATAAAGCTCCTGGCTTATGTCTTTGCCCTTTGGGTCTCCCGCTCTCCTCCCCCTCTGTTTCCAGTGAGTTGTTGGAGAAGGCTTCCATTGCACCCGAATATCAACCACCAAAAAGAGGGACTTGGGAGTTATTTCAGAGTGAACAAACAACTGACTTCCTTCTTGCTGCCTCAAACATGAGAATTACAAAACCTAATTTCCCCATACTAATTTCCCCCTACTGTTACTCACACCTTCTTGTCAACTCTTTGAAATGGGCCACTCTCATTACCACTACAAAAGTGACTGGTAAGGCAACTCCCATCTTTTCATGTACTATGTATAAATATACCTGCTACTGTATTTTCCACTGCATGCATCCAATGAAGTGGGGTTTAGCCTACAAAAGCTTATGCCCAAATAAATCTGTTAGTCTCTAAGGTGTCACAAGGACTCCTCGTTGTCTTTAAAGATTCTTTTAGCCATGACTCAGCCAGCCAGGAAGTTGCTGTCGTACTTGAAAATGGCAAGATACTTATTTCTCTCTCTATTTCACAGGATGTGGGGGGAAGGTTGACAATATGTTCTTCTAGAAGGTGGATAGGATTTGGGTTTTTTTTTTAAAAAAGCTCTTATTTATAGGCTGGCTGGGTGAGTGACTTTGTCACCATTTATGATTGCTGAAGGGCTGAGTTCTGTATTATCCATTTATTTTGTTAATGCTGTTGGGGGCATTGTTATGTTGTAGTTGTTGTTCTAAGACTGATTAGTTGTCAGGGGGCCAAATTTTTTTTTTACTATTGTTTAAATCTCACTAAATATACAGATGAAGTGGGGGTCATGGGGTCTCCCAGAGCTGATATATATTTGGGGGCTAGAGGTGGCAAACTAGGGAAACCGAGGAAGGGGGGGGATTGAAGATTTATTTCTAGCAGTGAGAACAAATGTTGTTTGAGCTACACCAGAGGGTTATTGGCAGAATAGAGACAAAATGGGGGAAGTAAAAACATGCAAAGGACAATGGGACCCATTGTTTTGACTGTATTAGGGAAGGTGTCATTTGTACTTTAAAAATACGCCCCTCCCCCCTTCCAGGGCTCTCCAAACTAGCCCAGGGAGCTTCAACCCCAGCTTCACAAACTGGGGAAACATAGATCTGAAAAATTCCTGGGCTTCCAACACCCACTGCAGCCATTTTCAAAATCCTTAAGCTTTCCCTCCCCCAAAGGCTGAAATTTTCAGTCCTTGACTTCTGCCCTGTCTAAAGTATAAGTCTAAAGATTTTTTTTCTTCTGTTAAAGTTGAAACAATTAGTTTCTCGGGTGTTAAGCCACAGTAACTCCAGTGGCTTCAGTGGAGTTAATTCTGCTTTATGCTGGGGTGAGTGCGAGAAGATTCAGGCCAAAACTTTGGGGTTGGAGGAGTGCAGAGGGTTTTTGGGGTGGGGGGTGCAGTGTTTTGTTGTCCACATTACAAATGGGTTTAAGTAAAGATCTTCCCCACTGCGAAAGCAAGATACCTCTCCCATCCACCTAAATGTCCTATGGCTGAACTGTACCCTAATCAACTCCTATACTCCTTACCTGAACCCCTAAATATCCCATTGCTGATCTGTATTGTTTTCTGTCTCACTGCTGATCCATACCACTGTCACCTCAACAGGCCCCTATCCCTTCTTACTAAATGTCCCCCCCTGCTGATTTATAGCCTAGTCCCCTCCCCACACACCCCTCTCCCATTCCCTCAAATGTCCCACTACTGATCCACACCCAATTCTCTAAACACACACTCCTCTCCAACCCCTAAATGTCCACTGACTCCACTCATTAATCCACCCCTAGATGTCCACTGACTCCACCCATTAATCCACCCCTAGATCCCCTCTCCACAGCAGGGAGTGGGGACCCTGGGTGGCAGCCCAGTTTGGAGCTAAAGACCTGGCCGCCGCCTGGCTTGGGAATAGCCATGCCAGAGCAGCAATGGCGGTTCGTTTCTCCCATATAGACCAGCTCTAAACCAAGGGAACTGCGGTTTTGGCGTCTGGGTAGCCAGGAAGGTGTTGTAGAAGCTGTTTTGTTGCTGGCTGGGTGTCTCTAATTGTTAGAATAAACCCCCAGTTTGTGGGATCCTCGCCCCATTCTTTGCCGTTTGTCCTGCTTGCGCACTCTCAGAGTGGCCCCCCAGGACCCCAGTCACAGGGTCACATTTCCAAGTTAAGGCTCAGAAGCCAGAAAGTGAATTAACAAAACCCAACATAGATTTTACTGGGGGGGACTGTGGTCCTATCACGTTTTTCCTGCTTTAAAAGTGAGTGACATGGGGAGGGGGCAGAGAGGATCAAGTGGGGCGTAGGGGAAGGGGCAGGGTGGGGACAGGGCCAGTGGTTCCCTCATTTCTAGGGAGCATCTGACGCTTCTGTTCCTTGCTGCCCAGGGGAAAGGCAGGCTGGGAGAGGGGAATGGGGGGTTATCACTTCCGAGTGCATGGAGCACCGACTGAGCCTTGGGTGACCAGGGTTCCCTTCCTGCCTCCGCCCAGTGGGGTGACCTTTGTGCAAGTCACCTCTCCTACCTCAGTTTCCCCATCTGTAAACCAGAGACAGTGATCCTGATCCGCCTTTGTGAAACGTTTTGAGATCTATGGATGGGGTGCGAGTGACTGCGCTGAGCTGTCCCCTGTTGAGCACCTGGGATGTAATTTGACTAATAAAGTTGCGGCCTAGTTAAAACCCGTCCCACTTGTCCTTGGCGAACACGCCTATTGCTCCCCTGCCGTTGGGACCAGCCTGTTTCTGAATTCTCAGTGATAACATTGTGTGAGGTTGCAGCCTTCTAGCCAGAGTGTTTATGCTTTTATCTAGCGTCTCGGTGCGTTTCCTGTGAATACAACAGAAAGGGGAAATTGCCACAGCTGGGGTGTGTCTGAAATCCTTCAGCCCACTGCCTGCTGGAGGAGCTGGAAGAAGCAGGGGAGTTTCGCTGCCGGCTGCCCCCCAGTAAGTAGCACTGATGTTTCTCACATTTTTCTCTATCCTGGTTTTTGCTCCAATTCCCTGCAAAGCCCCAGGGCTGGCGCGGGTGTTAAACCCACAAAGGGCCCTTCCGATGATCTCGCCTGCGCAGCACAGGGCTAGAAACTCTCCCCCGGGATCCCAGCCTGCAGCCCGCACTTTAGAATGATCCTTTAGACAGGCTGGAGCTCAGTGAACACATTGTTTTATTTCTGGGAGCAGAAATGGAGCCCCCCCTCCTCCCCTGTTTCCTGCGGCTGGCGCTGCCAACTCCAAAGTAGGGACTTCCTCCCAGGCAGGAAACACCTTTTCCGCTCCATGGGGCCACATGGGGGTGCAAGGTCACATGCCACTGCTCCCCCTCCCCCATTTCTGTGACCGCAGGGCTGCGCAGCCCGGCTGAAAAAAGAAGGTTCTGATCAGCTCCCTGGACTTTGCAGCTGGACACCATCTTCTGGGTCCTAGTGCTGGCCAAGCCCCCTTCTGTATGCTAAAAGAACAGGAGTACTTGTGGCACCTTAGAGACTAACAAATTTATTAGAGCATAAGCTTTCGTGGCCTACAGCCCACTTCATCGGATGCATAGAATGGAACATATAGTAAGAAGATATATATACATACAGAGAGCATGAAAAGGTGGAAGTTGCCATACCAACTCTAAGAGGCGAATTAATTAAGATGAGCTATTATCAGCAGGAGGAAAAAAAACGTTTGTAGTGATAATCAAGATGGCCCATTTCAGACCGTTGACAAGAAGGTGTGAGGATACTTAACATGGGGAAATAGATTGAATTAGTGTAATGACCCAGCCACTCCCAGTCTCTATTCAAGCCTAAGTTAATGGTATCTAGTTTGCATATTAATTCAAGTTCAGCAGTTTCTCATTGGAATCTGTTTTTGAAGCTTTTCTGTTGCAAAATAGCCAACTTTAAGTTACTGAGTGACCAGAGAAGTTGAAGTGTTCTCCTACTGGTTTTTGAATGTTATGATTCCTGATGTCAGATTTGTGTCCATTTTGTTTTTTGCGTAGAGACTGTCCGGTTTGGCCAATGTACATGGCAGAGGGGCATTGCTGGCACATGATGGCATATATCCCATTGGTAGATGTGCAGGTGAACGAGCCCCTGATGGCGTGGCTGATGTGATTAGGTCCTATGATAGTGTCCCTTGAATAGATATGTGGACAGAGTTGGCATTGGGCTTTGTTGCAAGGATAGATTCCTGGGTTAGTGTTCTTGTTGTGTGGCATGTGGTTGCTGGTGAGTATTTGCTTCAGGTTGGGGGGCTGTCTGTAAGCGAGGACTGGTCTGTCTCCCAAGGTCTGTGAGAGTGAGGGATCATCTTTCAGGATAGGTTGTAGATCCTTGATGATGTGCTGGAGAGGTTTTAGTTAGGGGCTGTAGGTGACGGCTAGTGGCGTTCTGTTGTTTTCTTTGTTGGGCCTGTCCTGTAATAGGTGACTTCTGGGTACCTGTCTCGCTCTGTCAATCTGTTTCTTCACTTCAGCAAGTGGGTATTGTAGTTGTAAGAACGCTTGATAGAGATCTTGTAGGTGTTTGTCTTTGTCTGAGGGATCAGAGCAAATGCGGTTGTATCTTAGAGCTTGGCTGTAGACAATGGATTGTGTGGTGTGTCCTGGATGGAAGCTGGAGGCAGGTAGGTAAGTATAGCCATCAGTAGGTGTCTGGTATAGGGTGTTATGTGACCATCACTTATTAGCACTGTAGTGTCCAGGAAATGGACCGCTTGTGTGGGTTGCTCTAGACTGAGGTTGATGGTGGGATGGAAATTCTTGAAATCCTGGTGGAATTCCTCAAGGGCTTCTTTTCCATGGGTCCAGATAATGATGTCATCAATGTAGGGCAAAGCAGGGGCAGGGCAGGGGGGGACGAAAGGGATGGGATGGGGAGGAGATGGAGCGGTGGGGAAGGAGCATGGGATGGGGGAAGTAAGGGCAGGAGGACACGGGGGCCCAGCATGTGTATCCCCTTGGCAGCAGCTGGGGCTCCCCTGCTAAGCAGGCCCATCAAACCCTCATCCTGACAAGCCCCACTCCCCCTGCATCTGTACCACCCCAATGAGCCCCCCGCAGACACCCTCCCCACTGAGTCACAACCACCTACACCTGGACCCAGACACATACCCCCCCCCCGCTGAGCTCCAACCACTTTCACTTGGTCCCCCCTGCAGACTCCCATTGCACCTGGCACCTCCCTGTGCATCCAGATCCCCCACTGAGCTGCCTGCACCCAGACTGCCCCCCCAACAGACCCCTCTTACCCCCATCTGGATCCCCCACACTAAGTCCCTCTGCACTGGGATCCTGCTGCCGGGTTGAGCCTCCCTGCCCACATCTGGGGCGCCTGGTGCAAAAGGGGCTGGGCCCCAGGGTGTTTCTGGGGCTGGCCTGGCCCTTGTGCTGGGTGAGGTTCAGCCTCACGGCCAAGTCCCTGTCCCAGGGGGGCGGGGGAGGCTGCAGGGATCTCCCACCCCACTGGCCTGTGTTCCCTCCTGCCATGGTGCAGCTTCCACATTCATTTATTGTAACAAAAAATGGCAGAATTTTAAAATTATGATGCCCAGAATTTGCTGCAGAATTCCCTCAGGAATATGGGGCACTGTACAGCTGTGATGGTGGTACTGTGAAGGGGGTGCTGGACAGTCGGGGATCTGTGGGTGGGGGAGCTGGGCAAGGGGTGTTCAGGGAGCTGTGCAGTTGTGGGAGGTCAGCGGGAGGGGTCTCTGGGCAGAGGGTGCTGGGCATAGCGGGTCTGGGGGCAGTGGGTTTAGGGATCTGCGGGGGAGGTCTCTGGGCGAGGGGGCGCCGGGCGTACGGATCTGGGGGGAGGCCTCTGGGCGAGGGGGGGCCGGGCATAGGGATCTGGGGGAGGAGGTCTCTGGGCGAGGTGGCGCCGGGCGTAGGGATCTGTGGGGGGAGGTTTCTGGGTGAGGGGGCGCCGGGCGTAGGGATCTGGGGGCGGAGGTCTCTGGGCGAGGGGGCGCCGGGCGTAGGGATCTGGGGGGGGAGGTCTCTGGGCGAGGGGGCGCCGGGCGTAGGGATCTGGGGGGGGAGGTTTCTGGGTGAGGGGGCGCCGGGCGTAGGGATCTGGGGGCGGAGGTCTCTGGGCGAGGGGGCGCTGGGCGTAGGGATCTGGGGGGGGAGGTCTCTGCGCGAGGGGGCGCCGGGCGTAGGGATCTGGGGGGGGAGGTCTCTGGGCGAGGGGGCGCCGGGATCTGCAGGGGAGGTCTCTGGGCGAGGGGACGTGGGGCGTAGGGATCTGTGGGGGGGAGGTTTCTGGGTGAGCGGGTGCTGGGTATGAGGGCAGGGCACTGGGCAGGGGGGCAGTGTGGAAGGGACACGCTGGGAGCGCAGGGCTGGGCGGGCCAGTGTGCATATAGCAGTTGTGGGTTTGTAAACAATGCCCTTGTGCTGGGTTGAGTGGGGCCGCTCCCGCTGCGCCTCATTGCCCCCAACCGGCCCCTCACTCTGCAGCCCCCCCATCACATCCCCTATTTCCCCAATGGGGGCCCACAAATATGTTTGGCGCCGAGCCCACAAAAAGTTAATTCAGCCCTGTTCCAGCCTCGCAAGAGTAACATGAGACAATGAATACACAGGAAATGTCTGGTTGGTGTGCAGAGTTCAGAATCAGCCCATTTCTGAGAACAGGAAAATGAAACTAAATTCCTCTCTTCTCTGCAGAACCAGCCATGGCTGCTGCGAATCCAGCACAACTGCTCCTAGGTGAAGTGACTTGTGCGGTGTGTCAAGATTATTTTAAAGATCCAGTGTCTCTAGATTGTGGACACAATTTCTGCCAGGCCTGCATCACTCAGTACTGGGAGGGATTTAGTACAAACTTCCGCTGTCCTGAGTGCAGAGAAACCTTTTCCCAGAGAAACTTCAAACCAAACAGACAGCTAGGGAATATTGTAAAAGTCTCCAGAAAACTTAAATGGGAGTTAACAAAAGAACGAGAAGTTGGGACAGTGTGTGATAAACACCAGAAGGCTTTAGATGTCTTCTGCCAAGAGGATCAAACACCCATTTGTATGGTTTGCCACCTGTCCCGAGATCACAAAGAACATACCGTGGTTCCCATAGAGGAAGCTGCTGAGGATTACAAGGTAAGAAATCATGGGATGGTGTAAAAGCTGGAACGTCCAGGAATGGCATTTTAATAAAAAAAATTATGGCAAAAACCAGTGGATACGGTTAGACCCCCTTACAAACAATACTTTAGCAATGAGAACAGACTTATAACACACTGTTATTAACTTGTTCTGGCCCCAAACCATTTTTAACACCAATAAGGACCCAGAAAAGTCAGTTCTGAATTGCCCAGGGGTGAAATGTATAACCTATAGCCCACTACTATTACAGTGTAAGTGCTGCTGACCTGGGACACACATTCTGCTAGAAATGAAAAAACATCTTGTGTGCATGTGTTGTGCACTTGTCATGAATCAGCGCAGCCATAGGAATTGTGGATTTTCCTGAAAAAAGGTACGTGAAGAGGGAGAGGAAAAGTCTCCTGGCTGAAATGTGGTGTATGAACAAGTGTAGTTGGCTTCAATATTGTCACCTCTTAAAAAATACCCGTAACGTCTGGAAGATCCCAACTTGCAGAGATTTCAGGGACCCGGCAGTACTGACACACAAACCCTTCCAGAGGACAGTGAAGGTCATACACATCACTAAACATTGGGACTAATTCTGCTTTTCTGTTTTTCATACAGTATTTTTTATTTCTTGTGTATTTTTGAGAAGAGTCACTCTCATACGTGCAGCTGAGTCTGTTAATTTTCACTGGTAATTTTTAGAGAGGCCTCAATGTTTTGCTCCACAACTTTTGACAGTACAGATGGCATTGTATGACCATGAGATCTCAAGGGATATTTTCTCATATTCCTATAGGGCACACATGGGTCAGGTGTTTCCAACTAATGAACAATCACTTTGTCCACATTTCCACCAAGAACTTCATATCCGTATCAATGACACAAAACCTCATCTGTATGGATCAGTCTTTGGAAATATCTCTTCCTTACCAGAGGCTCCCCCTGTTAGGAAAAAATGTCTACCTCTGTGGATCCATTTGTACTGATCACACCTCCAGTCATCTTTTTTGTCCTTTTGCCCTTCATAACTGTATGCAAGCCGCTGTCCATTTTTTGGCTTAGAAGCTGGAAGAGTCGATATTTTGTCTTTTATACGATTTCTTAATGTGTCCAGTGATTCTTGCAGTGAAAGTGTCCCAATTTATACATAGAAACTGAACTACATGCACTGGAGGAAAGAAAGACTAAACAATCTCTTTGTGCAAATCAGATTAGCGTTGCGGGTGAGACACACTGACTGGACAATTGTCGAGACACAACGGATGACAGAGTAGGATGATTAAAGTAGAATAATGTATTGCATTTAAGCAACACACTCTCCCAGCTCAGTGATTAGCAACAGTGATAGGAACCTAGGAGGTTAGTGGCCTATTCTGAACCTACTTATGTGCCATGCAACTATACACACATGGATTTCCCACCCTCTAAACCAGGGGTCCTCAAACTGTGCCTCAGGACCCCTCAGGGGGTTGCGAGGTTATTATATAGGGGATCGAGAGTTGTCAGCCTCCACCCCAAACCCCGTGTTGTCTCCAGCATTTATAATGGTGTTAAATATATTAAAAAGTGTTTTTAATATATAAGAGGGGGTGCACTCAGATGCTTGCTGTGTGAAAGGGGTCACTGGTACAAAAGTCTAAGAACCCCTGTTCTAGGCAGCTCTGTGCATTCTCAACACCGACTGAGAGCTACGTGCCGGGGGAAGGTCAAGGTTCCAAACTGCAGAGGAACAGAGGTGAAAATGGGGTGAAAACAGGTGTTCCCACGGGTACATGCGTTCTGAAGCAGCAAGAAAGTGAGTATTTGCCCCCATAGAATACCCACCCTGTCCCCCTCGCTGCCTGCTCCCTGGCCCCATTTCTGTGGGAACATCTTAGCTGGTCTAGGAGTGAGCACTGAAAGTGCTCAGTGAGGGAAGAGTGAGACCAGAGGAAGGAAATGGACTTGCAGGGGGCAGGGAGACAAGGTGGGGGAGGTGATACCTTTGATTGGACCAACTTCTGTTGGGGAGACAAGCTTTGGAGCGTATACAGACAGAGGTACACAGAGAGAGGCAGCAAATCAGCTGCAAAGCAAAAGGGAGCAAGAGAGACTCAGAGTTTTTCCCCAGAGCCAGGCAGTAGGAGGCAAACAACTCATTGCCATCCTCTGGGCCCCTTCGGAACAGAGTGTTTGATTAATAATTAACCCTTCATTGCACAGAGCAGGCAGTGAAAGGCTGGTTTGGCCGGTGTTTTCAGTAGTACTGTGCTGCTCTCACCTGTGTGACATGCAGCATTTCTGTCTCCTGGGCCACTTTGGAACCAAGTGTTCTGGGTGGGTTTAGTAATAAAGCGAATTATGCCCCGAAAACCCAAGTTAAAGGTTGGTTCAGACGAGTTTCTCATTAGCATTGTATCAGTCTCCCCTGTATGTGCTGTATGTAAAACTGGTCCCCTGAGCCACTTCAGAACTGATGGTTCAGGCTCCTCCTTGGTTTTAAAGTGGTTCTGGACTGGAATGGGTTAATGACAGTCGGCTGTTAATCAGTTCTCATGACTACAATAATGTTCCCAATGTCATCTGACTGTTTCCGCTGTGGTGTTTTAAATCAGTTTTATTTATTAAAATACTGTTCCAGCCATTGCCCTTTATTTTGGTCCCGTGAGCCACTTCGGAGCTGAGTCTGCGGGTGGTTTTATGAATAAAGCTGTTTGTTGAACAGGTGGGTTGTCAGCGGTGTTCTGTGGTACAGCATTATTCTCAGTTGTGTAACCCTTCTGCCCATCTAAGTTGGCAGCAACAAGGGCCAGGTTCTGTATCTAGGGGTTCCGTTTCAATAACACAATGCAAAACCGGCTCGAGCCCCCACCCAGTGACCTGGGACAATTACATACCACCCCCTGGGTGCCTCTAAGAGGCAATACTTCCCCTCTCGCAAGCACGGAGTCTGAAGTGTAACAAAAAAATGTTTAATAACATGAGGTAAACGACATCAGCATTAAATTGGAAAAAACACTACAAACAGGATTCATAACACAAACCATGAGCAAAAAAAAAACCCACCCCAGCAAGTTGGGCTGTGTCCTTTCCCTTGGGTTCTTGAAACCAGCAACCCAAGGATCACCAAAGTCCCAAAAGTCCAACAACCCCCCAAAGTCTCTGTCCCTGGTCAGTGCAGCCCCAGAGTTTGGGGGGGGGCACACAGGGCGTTAAGGGGCACCTTACGTGATCCGAGGCTGACAGGGTTCCGCCGCAGCCTTCACCACGAGCCGCTCCACTCCACCAGCTGCCCCGTGAGCTGCTCCCGCCGTCCACGAACTGCTCTGGCAGCTGCTCCGCTCTGCTCACCGACCTGTGAGCCACTCAGCTCTGCTCCACTTCAGCTGTCCCTTGGGCTGCTCCCACAAGGCTCCGCTCCGCTCTGGTAGCTGCTCCTCCAGCCACTCCGCTCCGCTCCACTCACCGATCTGTGAGTCGCTCAGCTCCACTCCACCCATCCCGCAAGGCTCCACTCTGCTAGCTGCTCCACCAGCCGCTTAGCAATATAGCTTCAGGCTCCCCCACTAGTTAACACAGCCTCAGTGATCTCAGCTCTTTTGTGATTTCAGCTCTTAGCAATTTCAGCTCATAGTAGGGGAGCCCCAGTGCTAGTGCACCCAAATTGTCGGAGAAAAACAGAGTTCTCACTATTTGTTTAGGTATAGCAAGTCAGATGCTTTATTAACTCTCACAATTGTGCAGAGGGAGAGAGCTAAGCAGGTCTCTCAACAGGTAAACAATTACAGCAAGCATTTATACCTTTTGTTACAGACAATAATGAACAACAGTTGCATTTTGTTTATACATAGGTCATTCTGATATCTTGTTTTGCTCACTAATGTAGACTCAAAGTGAATTCAGTTCAGCAGTCTGTAACTAGACTTCTAATGGAATCAAAGTTAGCTCTGATATTCAACAGTGGAGAGAGGAGGCAGTGCAATTGGTGTTTCAACCCCTCAGAGAAGGCCCCATACCATCAGGTACAAATACCTGTCCCCATCTTCTCTGTTTTCACTGGGTTTTGTAACCCATGCCCCTTGTCAAGCAAGTGCTACTTAGGTAATGGTGAATGACTCACTCAGTCCTTCTGTCATACAACAGGTTCACTGCCCTTGATTCACAGAATCAGGGTAACAAAACTTTATTCTTTCTGCCCCAATAACAAAGAAACTGGGGATCCCACACCAGCCAAAGTAACCACTTTGAGTTGCTGTTGTTTCATGCCAGGCGGGTGGGTGTGCCTATGCAAACAAGATCAGCCCCTGGAGTTCTTTTCCACACTCGCCATAATTCACCACCAGATGTCAGGGTAGAGCTCATCCTGACTCTGCTTACAGTTGTATCGTGAGTATCATTTCTGTCCCCTCTGCTGCCTCGGAACTGAGTGTCCTGGGCGGATTTACTGACACAGCCATTTATTGCCTGAAACCATCACTTGAATGTGAGTTTTTGGAAGAGGTTTTCTGTATTATTGCATTATTCTCAGTGCGTTGTATTATGTGTATCACTTTGGTCCCTGAGCGCTTTTGGAACTGTTTCAGAGTAGCAGCCGTGTTAGTCGGTATCCGCAAAAAGAACAGGAGTACTTGTGGCACCTTAGAGACTAACAAATTTATTAGAGCATAAGCTTTCGTGGGCTACAGCCCACTTCTTCGGATGCATATAGAGTGGAACATATATTGAGGAGATATATATACACACATACAGAGAGCATGAGCAAGTGGGAGTTGTCTTACCAACTCTCAGAGTTGGAACTGTGTGTTCCAGGTCCTTTTTTGTGTTCAAATAAAAGGTTCTGAGTTAGAAAGGGTTAATAACGTGTAATTAGTCAGTTCTCATTAATAAAATATTGCTCTGAAGTGTCTGTAACAGTCTCCACTGGTTTTTCAACAATTGTATTTATTAAGATGTGTTTCTGGCATATTTTTGTTCCCTGTGTCTCTTTGGAACCCAGTGTTCTGGGCAGTTTTATTTATGAAGCTAGTTGGAGCTTGGAACAGGCCCCTAAAAGTGGCTTCAGCAAAGGTTTTCTGGGAGTGTTTTGGTGGCTGCTCCCAGTACCAAAAGGGGAGGGGTCGATGGGCAACCAGGACCCTGAGACTGACAGTCCCCAGGAACAATGGGGAGAGGCCAATGCTCCAGGTCAGACTGATTGACATGGCGGGCAGGCTAATCATGGAGTCAGGAGGCCGGGGGGGGGCGGGGGGGTTCCTGTCTTCCATGTGAGCTGGAATGGCCTGGGTCAGACAGAGCGGGGCCGAGCTAAGGAGAGAGCAGGGGCCTGAGCTGAGCTGCTGGGAGCAGAGCTGCAGCCCCAAAGCCAGAGGGGCCAGACAAGCAGCCCAGGGAGCTGGAGGCAGAGCAGCAGCAGCGGCCGTGCTGAGGCCGAGTGGAGCTGGCGCTGGGGCTGGAGCCGGGGCTGGAGCCGTCCGGAGCTGGGTGCGGGGAGCAGCTGGGGAGAGTGAGGGGGACCCTGGGCAGTGGGCCCAGCGCAGGGAGACCTCTCAGCCAAGAGGCCTTGCAGGCCAGACTTGGAGGGGGGATCGTAACCCCGACCGGGCGGGGGCGACACTGGGAAGAAGGGTCCTGCCCCCTGGAGCCTGAGAGCGTGTGGCCACCGCCAGAGTGAGTGTCCAACCCGCAGCGTCTCTGCAGCACGGCCAGGGCCTGAGAAGGAGCCTGGGACCGACAAGGCACAGACTGTGACCTGCCCTAACGTTCAGAGACATTGTGATGTTCCCGGCCACAGAGCGGGGTGACGTGTTTCCTTCAAGCTTTCCCACCTTTCCTTATTCCTTTTTAAACTAATTGTTAATTAAATAAACTGTATTGCTTTAAATTGTATGGAATGATCAGTGGGTCAGGGAGGTGCCCAGTGCAGAGAGAGTACCCCGGAGTGGGGACACCCTAGCCCCTGTTCTGGGTGACCACAGCAGGGTTGGGGGTCGAGCCCCCCAGGAATCCTGGGCCCAGCCTTGTTGGGGTTACAAGGACTCTGCCAGACAGGAGAGTGGAAGGGGAGTCCTCAAGGGCAGGGAGGCCTCTGGGTAAAGGAAGTGGGAGCAAGGACTCGGATCCTTTCGCTAGCCCACTTCACCGGGGTAGTGCCGAAGCCAGGAAAGTTCCCCACAATAGTGGGACCATTCCCCTGCTTACACATGCAACAACTCATTTGCATGTCTTAGGCAGTCCAAAATGGCGTCCTCCATGCGGTGTAAACATGATCTCACTTGCACTGTGTGCGAGGTCCTGCTGTGCAGAGGACACCATTTTGTTCTCCGTCGGGGCCGGACAGAATCGTCCCGCGTGTCGGATCCAGTCTGCAGGCCGCCAATCAGACAATGCACAGGCGTTTGGGCATGCAATGTAGGCTTGTGTTTATGGATGGGACCAAACTGTATGGGAATCATGTTGGTCCCTTGTGCCACCTCAAAAAAAAATGTTATTTTTTTGCCTGTACCTGGCACTTGAAGATGGATTCAGAAAAGGTTTTCTGTGGGATAGTGTTCAGGGCCGTCCCTGGACATACGCAGCACACGCGGCTGCTTAGGGCACCGGAAAATTTGGGGCACCATTTCCCCTCACTGGCCGCAGCTGGACTCCTCTCTTCTCTGGCCCCATCCCCCACGCTGGGCCGGTGGGCTTCTCCCCAACCCTGCGCCCTTCCTCACTCGCTCCTCAGCCGGCCGGCTCTGCCGCCCCAGCCCCGGGGAGCCCAGAGCGGCGTGGCCGGTCATTGGCAACATGGCGGCCCGGCCCACTGCCACCTGGAGCAGAGTCCCTCCCTGCACCCTGCCTGCCGGCACCGCTTGGACTCCCGTGGGGCAGGGCCGGGGCCAGGACAGGAAAAGCGAAGCTCCCTTGTGACTCAGCGGGGGACTTAAAGTACCAGTGCTCTCATTATCTCTCACACTTCCCTAACACACACACACACAGTCTCTCTCACACACCCACATACACTCTGCCTCTCACGAGTCAGTCCCCCAATACAGATTGTCACATACATAGTCTTGCACTCCCCAACACACACTCTGGCACACAGTCCCCCAACACACAGTCAGACACACACACAGGCTCTCTGTCTCTCTCACATGCACTGGCTCTCACACGCACACACACACTCTTTTATTATTGTTGTTGTTGTTGTTCTGCTTGGTACTTCCTGTCACAATGCTCGTGGTGAGCCAGGAAAGGCTGCAGGAGCGGGGGGCTCTGGCAAGATGTAGCCCCCATGTGACAGCGCAAAGCCTGCCTTGAGCCATTGCCGCTGTGTGTCAGCAATGTGGGGGAGTTCTGGGGGTCAGTCAGTGCAGCATGGGGGCACCAGTTTAATAATGCTGCAGAGAGAAAGAGAGAGAGACCACAAGCGTGAGAGTGACTGTAGAGTCATGTGGTTAGAGCACTCACCCATTTTATTATGTACTTGATATCCTTATACATATAAATAAATGGGGGGAAATCCTCCAAAAACAACCAAAACTAAACCAGTTTTTCTTTTGTTAGGACCAAATTCGGAGCCGTTTGGAGATTTTGAAGATAGAGAGAGATGTGATTCTGACATTTAAATTGAGTGGGGAAAATAAAAGCCATGAACTGCTGGTAGGTGCCGTTATTACTCAGAAGCAAATGTGCACAGGGCCATTATCAACACACGGCTTAGTCTGAGTGTCATCAGAGGAACAGTGAGTAACACGTTCTCAGCCGTGTAAGATGATCACTTATTTCTTCTCGTAAAGAAAAACTGTTCTGCTTTAATTGAGAGTAAGCAGGAAAATGCTGCATTAAAGAAAGAGTTTTAATCATCCAAAGATTTTCACAGAGAATTCGAATGTAATTTGTTTATTTAACAGTAGTTTCTCCCTAATCGTTCAACTAAAGCTGGTTGAAAAATTTCAACCAAACAAAGCTTCCTGCAGATAAAAGGGGTTTAGTAGAAAACAATTTTTTTCATGGGACAAAGTCACTTACAACACATTTTTCAATTTTTTGACAGGAAATTTCAAAATGAAACAAACATTTTTGTGTCATTTCAAACTGAAATTTTCATTTTGCTTTTAAAAAGCTGAACATTTTAAAAACTTTCATGTTTGTTTATCTCTTTTTAGTCCTTGTTTCTCCTGAGTGCCACTAAAATGAAAAATTTCCAGTTTTTTTCCCCTTAATTTTTCCTTTTTCTTTTTGCCATTTTTTCAAAAATGGGATATTTTTTGAAGAGGCACAGAGAGGAAGTACCAAACAGAAAAATGAGGGGGGGGGGGAATGAACATTATTTCATTCCATTTTGGGAAAAGGGAGAATAGAAAAATGTGACATTTTTCTAAAGTTATTTCGACATATTTTTCAAATAAATCAAAAGAAGTTCCATTTTGAAAACTGAGAAATGGAAACAACTTTGAAAATTCAATTATTTTTGCAAATTCCCCCAACCCCGAGTTTTTTGGCCAGCTGCACTTTCAGCAGAGATAACCACAGCTGGCCAATCCGTGCAGCTGCTCTAGGAATCTGCTCCCCAGAGGAGGAGGCTGGTCACTTAGTGCCTAAGACAAAGCCCAAGGACGTCATTGGAAAGACTCCGGGTCCGTTCAATGAGCTCTGGATCAGGCCCTTAATGGTATCGCTGCTAGACATTGTCATGGAGACGATCTGGGTTCCAGATCTGGTCTGATTTCCTTGCTCCTAGGGTATCGGGGCCAGAGAGTGCTCCAGAAACAGCATGAATTGGTGGACTTCTGTCCAGTTCATACGCTCATTCCTAAGCAGCCTGCAAACTCAGATTTGCATGTGCAAAAAGGGGTCTTCACAGCAGCCCAATTTGTGCTCAAGGTCCCTGTGTGGCTTAAAATCCAAGACATATGATGGGCCGAATTTTATATATCCAAAACTGTTTTCAGAACTCGTGAGAGCAAATGATGGAGCTCAAATTTTAGTACTTTTTTTTTAAATACCCTTTATGTCTCTGTGTTTTGCAGACAGCGTGTGTTCCCCAATTCAAGTCTAGTGCTTCTTAGTTTGGGTTCTGCTGTTTCCTCTACTAAAATAATCCTTGCCAGTCCCGTTCTGAATCCCACACCTGCTGTGCTTCCTGTTATTGGAAGGATCTGGTTTTCTAGAAGCCACTGATCACAGATTCTCCGAATCATGCAAGAAAAATTCATATTCTAAACACCAGTTAGGACTCTTGAAAATCTATTGGAAAATCTTCTGTCTAGTGAGCATAGAGTATGTTCTCCATAAAATGTCAGCAGTTAAATTCTGTGGGGTTGCAATGACATACTGCCACATGCATAAAATGTCCCATGGCTTTATAAAATGTCCCATGACTCACTCTGTAGTCTTGTCCTTGACCTGTGCTTTTCCTGTTCGCATCTCCTCATTTCAGAAACAGCTAGAAACTGAGAAGCAGAAGATTGTGTCTGAATTTCAGCAACTGCACCAGTTTTTGGAGGAACAAGAGCGACTCCGGCTGGCCCAGTTGGAAGAGCTGAATCAGGAAATTGAAAAGGGGAGGGCTGAGTATCTTGCCAAATTATCTGAGGAAATATCTTCTTTCAATTCCCTGATCAGTGAGATGGAGCAGAAGTGCCAGCAGCCAGCAAGTGAATTCTTGCAGGTGAGATGGTGTTAGAAACACCCCAGAACCTTTCACAGGGTGAGAGAGTCTCCTAACTCTTCACTTTTGGAGTGTAGGAGTGAATGGTCAGAACATACAGTATTGCTAAAATATACATTATTTTTCCTTAGGGGCTTGATAAAATGCCCATTAAAGTCAATGGAAATATAATTCTTGAGTACAACGAGGATTGGATCGAAAAGAAATACTTAATTGGAATTCTAGTGGGAGAAAACTCCTCCAAAAATGGCAAACTCTGAATTCTGTGCTCCCTGTCTCATAATGCAAGAACAAAGGGAGAGTCAATGAAATTAGAAGGTGACAAATTCAAAACTGATGCAATGAACACGTTTTCACACTTCACGTAATTAGCCCGTGGAACTGATTGCCACTGGATGTTGTTGAGACCAAGCATTTAGCAAAACTCAAAAAGTGATCAGATATTTATATGGATAACAAGAATATGCAGAGTGATATTAAACCTCATGCTTCATTGCTTCAGCCAGTCGCTAACTGTTAGAGAGAAGGATGAGAATGTAGGAGGCAGATTATTTTACACCTTCCTCTGAAATATCTGGCACTGTCCATCTTTGGAGACAGAATAGTATTAGATGGATCTCTGGTCTGAGCCAGTCTGGCATTTCCTGTGTTCTAAACACGAACTCCAAAAGATTAAAGATGGAACCTGCTTTTAATTATGGAAATAGCTAAGATTGAAGCTACGATTCCATTTAAAGCCTGATTTTGCCAGTTTTCCTGCATATCACAAAAAGGGAAAATATTGGCCTTAAAATTGATACATGAGGTCTGAGACTGTGGTGATTTTATCTGCCAGAACTGAAGTTAGTTAGGGAAGCTGTTCATTAATTATGGTAGTCTGAATGTATAAGTAGTCGTTAGAATTTCAAAAGCCTTCTAATGATTTTATTTTTTAAAAAATGCCTCTAATTAGCAAAAAAAAAAGAAAAAAAAAGGCGAGACATAAAACGTAGAATCCTGGACTTCTCTAGCTGATATCTAGGGTCAGATTCTCAGTTGCAGCCAGTATCTGCTGTGGGCAGCATTCTTCACTCCTCAGGTTTCCTGCATTGAACCTGGCGTGCAGGATAGTGATTGGCCCTGTGTTACTCTGTACCCCACACCCATTGTTCTCACCCAGCCCCACCTCCTGTGGGTGTCAAGAACCCCACAGGACGGGCCTTCAGAATGCTTGTGGGCGAGTGGGGAGAGAGTTTACAGCCTGGGGGCAGCACAGCCTGGGGGCATCCCTCCCTCTGGACCCACTGGAGTCTGCAGGAGGGGATCTTCCCCACACCTGTGAGTGTTCGGGAGATCCTTGTTCAACACATCACAAGACTGAGCCCTCTGATTCCATGTGCCAGCTGGTTATCCACATGTCATTACACAAAGAGCTAGTGTGCCCCCAGTACAAACTTCCTGGGCCCAGATCCTGTAGTCAGAGCACTTCTCCAAAAGAGCAAAGGCAGCACATTTAATGTTTTGTTTGCATTAATAAATAACAAATAATTTCACTTTGAACCTCAAACTGTGAAGACAAAGTGAGTCCCCTCCAGAGCAGGAGGGATCCTTAGTATGAGAGATG
The DNA here is from genome assembly GCF_011386835.1 of Chrysemys picta bellii. NCBI lineage: Eukaryota > Metazoa > Chordata > Testudines > Emydidae > Chrysemys > Chrysemys picta. The sequence continues at coordinate 2,559,781 of NC_088802.1, read as the reverse complement.
GGACTGAATTTCCTTTTATCTTTCTCCTCTAGGACATCAAAGGCACCTTGAGCAGGTAGGTGGCTCCTTCTCACTCTCCCTTTCACTCCCCAATGCAGGGAAGGGGTTTTGGACACGAGACCTGGCTCCCCATGGTCTAGCAGTGCAGAGTGTGGGGCTGGTTCCCAATCTATCTCCATTAAATCTGATCTTGGGGCTGTTGTCATTCTGACTAGACTCCAGAATAGAGCAGCCTGAGAAAAGTGTGATTGACCTACAGGCAGGGTATTGATTTGTAGTGTAGCTGGTGAAATGGAGACCTCAGATTGGGGATGGAGAAAGTGTTTTCCATTTCTAGGACATAGACTCCAAACTCCACCTAGGTGGGTAGCGATGGAAAGTCAGGGCCATCTGATGACTATTCAATGAGCTGTTTATTAATTGTTTCTTATTATGCAGTGAGCGCTATCCGTGTGCTGGGCGTGGCAAGAGATCTGATGGAAGAGACATTCCCAGCTCTAAGGAGTTTATAATGTGCTATTATCAGTAGCACTATGGCAGTGCCTAGAGGCTCAAGGCAAAACCAGGGCCCAACATGCTGGGTGCTGCACAGACACACAGACAGAGACAGTCCCTGCCCCAGGGAGTTTACAGTCTAAATAGACACAAGAGACAAAGGGCAGAGGGAGGAAGGATTAAAATCAATTGAAGGGGACATTCAATAAAGACAAAGTGCTGCACGTTGGAAGGAAAAATCAAATGTACAACTAAGAAATTGGGAATCACTGGCTAGGCAGCAGGACTGCGGAAAAACATCTGGGGGTTCCAGTGGATCACACATTGAACGAGTCGGCAGTGTGATGCTCTTGTGAAAAAGGCAAATGTCATTGTGGGACGTCATCCCAGGTTGCTGTATTCACCGCAGGTGGTGCCTCCTCCTGGCTGTTCTGGGGATTAGCTCTCTTCCAGGGCCAACCCCTCCCCTTGCCGTCTCTCCCCCATTGCCCCCTATGGGCAGGGACACGCCCAGCTGTGTTACATGAATCATCTCCCAGCCATTGATGAACCAGCAATAGAAGGTGCCAACCAATTCCCCCCAGCTTCAGTCCTGCCCCCCAGAACTGCACCGACTCACACTGCTCAACGCTCCCTGGGCAGTGCAAGTTCATTCAGTAATTTGCCGTCCCTCAGTGTGGAGTGGACACACACTTGCCTTTGTAAGCTGAGAACCCCTGTGCTAGTGGACTGACCATTGTATGTATCCAAAGAGCTAAATAAGAACATAAATGATCTTTGAAATGGGTTAGTAGGTCTCACTCCAGGTCCTGGTATGATGTGTGTCTACATCACCACAAGGATTGTTGCTCATTACCTCCCTTAAATGGTGTACAGGATATAAGTCAGGTGATCCTGCTTACCCCCACTCACAGTGCAAGACCGAGCGGACCTTCAGGGCGACTGAAAGGCAACTAGTGTAAAGCTAGAAAAGGAAATACATTTTTAACTCAATTCCTTATTAACCTGTGGAACTCATTGCCACATGGTATTACTGAGTTTCATAAATGCATAAAGTTGAAGGCCAGAAAGTATCATAAGATCATCACATTTGACCTCCTGTATATCACAGCACAGGCACTGACTTTCTCATTCCCTCAGGGGTGTTCGACACCCGCTCTGCCCCGGGCCCTGCCCCCACTTCACTCCTTCCCCAAAGGCCCTGCCCCGCCTCTTCCTGCACTGCCCAGCCTCTTCCCGCCCTTGCTCCACCCCCTCATCCCCAGGGCATCCTGCCCGCTGCTGAACAGCTGATCCCCGGTGTGTGGGAGGCAGGGGGAGGAACTGATCGTCAGGGCCAGCTAGCAGGGGGGCAGCACTGGTTGGGGGGAGGGAGGGAAGCTGATCTGTGGGACTGCTGGTGGGTGCTGAGCACCTAGTTTTTTTTTTTTCCGGAGCACCCACAGAGTCGGTGCCTCTGTATCACAGGTCCTTAAATTTCACCCAGTTATTGCTGTGTTCAGCCCAATAACTTGTATTTGACTAAATCCTAACATGTGTTGACTAAAGAACCTTCCAGAAAGCCAGTCAGTCTTGATGTAAAGACATCAACAGACAGTAACGCTTGAAGCTCCCTAGAAGTCGGCTGGCCCATAACATTTTGGCACCTGAGGCGGGGAGCTCAAATGACACCCCCCCCCCCGCATGTTCCCTCGCAAATTTCTACACTCTGGGTCCTAGTGGCATCCCCCCACAGTCTGGCACCTGAGGCTTCCAGCATTTGGTCCTTGTTCTGCCTTTGTGTGCTAAATTGAGGAGCCCTTTAGTACCAAGTCTGTTCTCCCCATGACGGTATTTATACCCCACACTCAAGTGCCAGAGTTCTCTCAGTGCGAGGCATTTTTACCAGCCCTCAAATCAGTTTTGTGGGTCTTCTCTGCACCGTCTCCACTTTTTCAACGTCCATTTTAAACTGGGGACACCAGAACTGGATGCAGTTTTCCAATATCGGTCTCACCAAAATGAAGGGGAAGCTTGTAGTGTCCAAGCTGGGATTGGACCTATTCCTGGGGCAATAGAGACTTTAATCCTCCAGGGTCTGCTGAGCTACAACCATTCACTAGAATAAAATACATTTTAGTAAATAAAAAATATGACTGAACTCCACAACGAGTAACACTGGGTTGTTCTTCAGATGCGAAAGGGAGACGTTTCAGAACCCAGTGGCCTTTTCTTCTGAACTGAAATGGAGAATCTGGGAATCTTCTCAAAGAAATGCATCTCTGGAGACCATAATGAAGAAATTCAAAGGTAATAAACAGTCACCTGGGGGATTTTCTCACCTATATTACACTGATAATTGACAGAGCTGGGGAAATCTCTTAGGGACAATGATTATGGATGGAGATAGTCAACTAATCATTTGGAAGCTATGAATTCCCTACTCAGCTCTCAATACAGCACATACACACTGGGTTCGGGGCCTACATTCGCACTCCCTGGGGGTTTTCCTTTCTTAGCAGCTATGAACGTTAACCTGAGCTTGGGCTTCCTGCTGAATTCACTGTTTCTGAAGTATGTTTGTTTGGATTTTTTGTCTGCAAGTCCTCGTGTGCCATAGTCCCTCTCTTGCTTTAGAGCAGGGCTGGGGAACCTTTTTTCTATCACGGGCCACTCTCCTGTGCGGGGACAGAGAGGGAGCATGGAGGCTCGGGGCTTCCCCCAGAGCAGGCCGAGCCTGTGCTCGCAGCTGCAGCCCTGCAGGGTGTGTGGAGGCAGTGGTGCTGAAAGACAGTGGTAACCAAACTTTTTACCTGGCACCCCCACTTATCTCTGTCTGTGTCCCCTCCCCCGAGACCTGGGGCCAAGACTGGGCCGTGGCTCTGGGAGGCGGGTGAGATGTGGATAGGGGTAATGGGGCTAAGTGTGGGGCCACATCTGGGGGTGGGATCAGAGCCCCGTGTGTGGGGCCAGCAGACGGGAACCTGCCTTCGGCACCGGGGCAGGAAGGTGGGGCATGGGGCCTGCGTCTGGGACTCCACGCAAAACCTAAGGGGTGTTGCAGTACCCTCCGCACTCCTAGTTCCTGTAGTTCTGCGCAGAGGCTCGGGGCTTCTCCCAGTGGCAGGGTGGGTCGGCACTTGCAGCTCCAGCCCTGTGGTGGGGGTGCTAAAGGCCGGATGAAATTTAGCAACAGGCCGGATCTGACCCACGGGCTGTAAGTTCCCCACTCCTGCTTGAGAGATTCTCCACCTTTTATCCTCCTGAGCTGGAGAGAATGAGACCACCAGGGCTGTCAGGAAAGATGAGCCAGTTTTACTGAGTATTAGTGGAACAGGGGCAGATTTAAAGTTGATTGAATGCTAATCAGTGAAAAAGTGTCTGTGTGTGGGTCTGTCTGTGAATTATGTGTTGGTTTCAGAGTGTTTCTCTACACAGCAATTAAACACCTGTGGCTGGGCCGTGTCCCCTGACTCCGGCTCATGAGGTTCGGGCTCGGGCTGGAGCCTGGGCTCTGCGACCCTCTCCCGTCCCAGGGTCCCAGAGCCCAGGCCTCTGCCCAAACCCCAGCATCTACCCCGCAATGAAACAGCCCCAGTGCCCGAGCCCTGTGAGCCCAAGTCGGCTGTCATGGGCCAGCCACAGGTGTGTAATTGCTGGTAAAACATCTCTGGGTCTGTCATGTAACCTTAGGTCATGTCCTTAGTTTTTAATGTTTGTGGTTATTTTTTAGTGATGTGTGTAATGGTTTGTACTGGTCTGAATTGCACTTAACCTCCTTAACTAGTGTCATGGACTCACAGATCGTGCCCGCTCTTGGCCCCGTGCGGTCCATGGGGGGTGCCCCTTTCAGTGCGACAGCCCTTCTCGGGGGGCCACTCTCTCTCAGGGTTAAGCCCCACCACCTCCTGGAGCCGCACCTCTCTGAGCCTTAGCACGTCTGTCTCTGCCATGGGCCCCCTCAGGGAGTCCCCTCGCTCTGGACCCCCCGGGCCTCCACCCCCGAAGGGGTTGATGCGACCCTGTTCTCTAGACCAGAGTGACTCTCAGCCAGCATAAAACAGGAGGGTTTATTGAGAGTTGAACACAGCACAGGAAACTCTCAGGGCCTCAGGCCTGGCCTCCCTCAGCCCAGCATATCCCAGTCTCCCTGCATCCAGGTGGGCTCTGCCTGCTGCCCCTCTCCAGCCCAGAGCTCCACCTGCTTCCCAGCTCGGCATCTGAGGTCCCCAGCCCCAAGCCCCGCCTCTGTCCATTGTCTTCTCTCCAGGTAAACAGGGTTGTAAACTGGGGCCTCCTCTCCACGCTTCTGTACTCTGGCTGGAACCGGCTGGTTAGGTCACTGGGTCCTCACTCTGCAGCCAATTGTTCTCCTACTGGCTAGAACCAGCTGCAACTCCTGAGCTGGGTCTCCGGGTCGGGGTCTGAGGTCACCGGTCGCTGGGGTCTCCATCCTCCAGGCCATTGGTTGGGGTCCCAAATTCCCTCTCCGGTCCTCTGTAACAACAAACTCCCTCTACCCTCACCTCATTAAACCAGTAACACCCAGGAAAACTAAATCCCACGCCCTTTGCATGCAAACCATTGAAACCCCACAGAAAACAAGAAAAAAAACAAGAAAATCCCCCACTTCGTCACAACTAGAACTTCATAAAGTTTGCTTTCTTTTCATTTTGCTTTTGTGTTAAAACATTAACAATGTGAATATATTCCTAAACACAACAACATGACAATTCATCTTTTTCACCCATTTCTTCCTCTAGGCTCTCTGTCGTCTAGACAGCGGTTGGACAAAGGTAAATTTCTCGTATCAAAGGGGGAGTGAAAACTTTCATATGAATTATGGTGGCTCATTGGCAGCTCCATAGTTCAGGTTTTGTTTCAATTTTGCATTTGACAGGAGCTGAGCAACATATTACTGGTGGCTCCCCAGTAATATTTCCTAAAAACAGAAAAGTCGATTCTTTTCTCTCTTAGGATTTAGAATTTGTAACTAGTGGTTGGGTTAACCAGATGGGGTGGGGTGGGGGAGAGGGTGCGAGCGGTGTATCTGTGTAGACATCTAAGAGTTTAAAAATGAGCCTTTTGGAAAATCAGAGAGGAACATCTCACCTCATTCTCAGAACTCTTTATGCCCATACATCACATCCCCTGGCAATGTTATTATTATTAGGAAACGTGCAAGTGGTACAGTGAAGAATGGGAAAATTCAACATACAAAAATAGACATTTCTGTTTCCTCTCTCTACTTTATAAGTCAAAAGAAAAAATGTTAAAAATGTCCAAAGGGGTTAGGTAGACATCCCCTATTCAGACATACCAACTCTCGTGAATTAATCGTGAGAGATGCAATTTCTGAGTAAAATTACGATCACTCATGATCTCACCATAGAGCTGTGGCTGAAAAAGAAAATCCCGACATTTGAGAGCTCTAAAAATGAGGTTTAATTTTACTTAGAAATCCTGTCAGCTGCCCTGGGCGCGGCTGGGGCTCCCGCTGTCACCACCCCAGGGCAGCTGCTCCCCGGCCAGCCTGGGAAGTGGGAGAGGGGACCCCACTGTAGCCCCCAGGCCTAGGGAGGGTGAAGAACCCCAGGAGGGGCAGAGGTGAGGCTGGGAGGGATTTATTATGGCCTGGGGGCTGCAGGGGACTGAAGTGAGTGGGGGGCTGATGGGATGGGGGGGCTGTATTGCTGGTGGGTTCTGAGCAGATAGGGTGAGTTCTGGGAGGGTGAACTGAGGGCAGTGGGGGAGGGGTGCTGAACTGATGGGGGGTGATGATGGGGGCTGGGGGACTGAATAGGGGGGTTGGATGGGGACAGAACTGATGGGGTTTTGGGGACAGGATTAATTGCTGGGCAGGAGACAGGCAGATGGGGGGTGAGAGCTCCTGCAGCAGGAGCCAAAATCCCCTTCTCCAGGACATGTGGGCGAGTGGGCGACACTGATTGTCACATGCGCACACTCTGGGGAGGGGCCAGGGGAGTTTAAACATCCAGAGACTGACCTAAAAATGACCTTAATGTGCCTGGAAACAGTCCCCAGAAAATAGCTCCGGTGCAAGGGAGACACCCCCATCCGTGTGAAGTTGGCACAGGGGCTCCACAGCAACTCTGCTCCCAGTTATTGTAGGAGTGGGTTTGGGGCCATGCTGGGGGCCAGGGCTATCCCTGGGGGGGGCGGGGCGGAAGTGACTGATTCATCTCTTCTGGGACCAACTGCGCCAGCCAATTGCACAAGCCCACGGGGCTCCCCAAAGCTTGGGGCCCAGAGCGGTTGCCCCGATTCACCCTACCCAAGGGACGGCTCTGCTGGGGGTATAGACAGGAGGCATCACACTATGGCTGCTCCCTGCTTTGCAGCCCTGAGCCCCCTCTAACTAGGGGCCAGGCAGACTAAAGGAAGGACAAAGGTGTCTTTCCCCCAAGCACAAGGATGGAATAACTGAGACTCAGACTCTGGGTCTGGGGGCCTGGCTCAGCTGAGCTGATCCTTTCACTCTGTCCCTGAACTGGCTCTGTCGGGGTGTGAATCCCCCCTGCCCATGGCTGAGATCTCAGCGCTGCTCCCCAGGCACAGCTGGGGAAATCCTGGAGGCAGGAGGTTGCCTGATTCACTCCCCAGCTGGGGCAGGTTCTGTCACTGACACGATCAGACCCTGCCCCAGGGCTGAGCTCTGCCCCTCACGCTCTGATTCTCTCTCTACAGCAAAAGTGACTCTGGATCCAGACACGGCCCATCCTGAACTCATTGTGTCTGCAGATCGGAGAAGTGCAAGATGGGGGGAGACACGGCAGGATCTGCCCAACAACCCTGAGAGATTTGACACTGAGCACTGTGTGCTGGGCTGTGAGGGATTCACCTCGGGCAGTCATTACTGGGAGATGGAGGTGAAGGTGGAGGCAGAGGGGATGGGAGACTGTGCTGTGGGATTGGCCAAAGAGTCTGTGAGCAGGAAGGGAGAGATCAGCCTTAACCCTGAGCAGGGGATCTGGGCTGTGTCATGCAGTGAGGATTGGTGCTGGGCTCCCACATCCCCTGAGCAGCTAATCCAGTTCCCCCCGAGCCAGGGACCCCGCAGGATCCGGGTTTATCTGGACTATGAACGGGGGCAGGTGGCGTTTTTTGATGCTAGTCGTGGGGACCCGATATTCACTTTCCCGCCGGCCTCTTTCACTGGGGAGAGAATCCGCCCGTTCTTCCGGGCTGATCTCAATGTGCGGCTCCTCTAGCCCCCACCCTCCTGATCTCTATGACATGGAGGACTCAGCCAGTCTCCTCCCCGCACAGGCAGGGCTGAAAGGGGGGTGACGCTCTACCCATTGCTCTATGGCTGTGGAGGTCTCTGTGAGGCTCTAGGCTGGGTCTTTATGCTCCTTGGAGGCCAACTCTGTGTGGAGTGGGGGGGTCCCACCAAGGAAGGAGGGAGCCCCCCTGTGGGAGGGACCCAGCCGAGCACCAGGGAGAGACCCCTCAAATGAAGAGGCTGTTGGGGGGAGACCAGGGAGAGGCCTCGCTGAAGAGGCTGTTTGGGACGTGGGGGGGACAGACCAGAGGGCAAACCAGGCGTCATGTGGGGAGAGGTTCCCAGGAGATCAGGAGCAGGTATTGCAGGGGAAGCAGAGTTGAGCAGGGAGGACCCAGCTGCACAGACAACATCCTGCTCCTTGGCTTGGGGTACACAGAGGCTGGGGACCAGTTGGGCCCCCCAGGGATCCACCAATCAGAGCCCAGGACTGGAGTCCTCTGCTCCCCTTCAGCGGCTATTCTAGCAGCGTGAGCAGGACACTGGGTGGTGGATTCGGACTGACGAGCTCCTAAGCGCCCTGTGGGCCAGTGTTTGAGATCTGTGGTTCCTGACACAGAGGCAAGAGAGAGATCGGACACTGATCTGTGGGCCAGATGTTTCAGAGGGATTTAGCCTTTAAATATCTGGTGCTGTGAGCTCTCTTGTCAGAACAAACAGCTCAATACCCTGTGTAATCCAAACTCAACCGAAGAATCGTCCCTTTTCCAGCAAACATGAAAGAATTAAGATGTTGACATGATTGTTCCCTTAGACAGTGTTTATAGCAAAGCTAATATTGGTAGATTGTGTTATTAAGTTTAATTGTTGTCAGTTAGGGGACAAATTTCACTTTGTTCATGATTAAACTACTGTTGTATGAGTCAGCATTTTCTAAGGGCTCCAAGGCAGGTGCTACTTCTTAGAGCTAGGAGAAAAATATGTTCTCTGCCAATTTTAAAAATTAAAAAAATCGAAGGAAATTTTAAAAATGCTGTTTTGTTGGACAATTTTTGTGGCATTTTTCCTTGAAAAAAATTAAACCAATCGTAACAAAACATTTCAGTTCTTTCTTTGTTATAGTCCCCCCACCCACACTTTTCACTCTGCCTTTTCTCTCCCTTCCATTGGAAAATGGGAAGAGGGGAAGGAGAGAAAGAAAAGTGAGCAGATGCACCCAAAATTCCAAGTTTGTTTCACTTTTTCAGAAGCCAAGACTCTCAAAAGCAGTTTTTGATTCAAAATTTGTCATTTAGTTTAATCAAAAAACTGAAAAATTTCAAAGGAATGAAAAATTTCCCACCACATTTTTCATTTCCCTTGAAAAGCCAGTTTTCAGTGGAAAAAAATCGAACCTGTTGCGACATTGCACCCCATAATGCTTTATAGAAAGATGCTTATGAGTATGAATATGACTTAATTGGAATATGTTTTATGCTAGATATGCCAAGTAACATATCTGAAAAGGATATGATCTACTGAATATATTCATCCTATTTGTATGCATGTATCATTTTTGTATTTGAAGTTATGAATATTGCCTATGTATTTGTTTGATTCTAAGTAGCCTCAGTGAAGCATTTGGTCAGCCTCTTGAGAAAGGACTATTCTCAGTAAGTGCCCAATCTAGAAACACTTAACTGCCAATGCACTTTGGTAGATGCCAATCCACATCTGAGCTTTCCTAGGAATGTTCAAAGTAACATGTGAACAATGGCATTGGCCTGCAAAAAGCAGAATCATTCACAGACATGTGACTTGCCCAGGTGGCTAGAGACCCCATCTTGTGGCTGTAATGTTGCACAAGAGAAAGACTCATTTTGTCTTCAGCTAGCTCAAGAGAGAGCCTCTCCACCCCCAAAGGATACCTGAAAGAAACTGGAACAAAGGGCAGCGCCCAGAGGGGTGTGAGTGATTGCTGGACCCAGACTAGGAAGAAGTCTAGTCTTTAAAAGAAGCTTATTAGAACATCTCTGAGGATGAGATTTACCTGCATTTAGTTTCTTACTGTATTAGGCTTAGACTTGCGTGTTTTTGTTTTATTTTGCTTGGTAATTTACTTTGTTCTGTCTGTTATTACTTGGAACTACTTAAATCTTACTTTTTGTATTTAATAAAATCACTTTTTACTTATTAATTAACCCAGAGCAAGTATTAATATCTGGGGGAGCAAACAGCTGGGCACATCTCTCTATCAGTGTTCTACAGGGCAAACAACTTATGAGCTTACCCTGTATAAGCTTTATACAGAGTAAAACGGATTTATTTGGGGTTTGGATCCCATTGGGAGCTGTGTATCTGGGTGTTGGAGACAGGAGCACTTCTTAAGCTGCTTTCAGTTCAGCCTGCAGCTTTTGGGGGACGTGGTTCAGACCTGGGTCTGGGTTGCAGCAGGCTAGAGTGTCTGGCACAACCAGGCAGGTTACTGAAGTCCCAAACTGACAGGGAAAACAGGCTCAGAGCTAGTCCCAGCACATCAGATGGCAGTCCCAAGGCAGTTTCTGTGACCCAACCTGTCACACCTGTGCTACTGCTTCTGAAGGCTCAAGTGTGGGATACCTGTTTTGCTTCAGGTCTTTACCAAAATGGTTAATTGTGACCAGATGCTTAATATTAACAACAAGGGGAAAGGATCTCAGACCAAAATAGGGAAAGAACAGATTAAAGAATATTTAGATAAGTTAAATACATCTAAGTTTGTGGGTCCAATTCTGGACACCACACTTTAAGGAAGATGTGAAGAAATTGGAGAGAATCCAGACAAGAGCAGCACAAATGATGAGAGGCTTAGCAAACAAGACCTATGAGCAAAGGTTGAAAAACTGGGCATGTTTAGTCTAGAGAAGAGAAGGTTGAGGGGGGACATGTTGGTCTGCAACTATGCAAAAGGCTGCTACAGAGAGGACAGTGATCAATTGTTCCCCACGTCCAGCAAGGGTAGGACAAGAAGTGATGGGCTCAGGGTGCAGCAGGCGAGATTGAGATTAGACTTTAGGAGAAACTTTCTAACTCTAAGGACAGTTAAGCATCAAACTGGTTACCTAGGGAGGTTGTGGAATCCGTTACTGGAGGTTTTTAAGACCAGGTTGGACAAACATCTGTCAGGGATGTTTGAGGTGTACATGGTTCAATCTCAGGACAGGGGGTAAGACTAGATGACCTCTCGAGATCCCTTCCAGATCGACATCACTATGATCCTCCAGTCACACCTCAAGCAAGAATAATTTAGGCTTATATCAATTTAGTTTAAATAGATCCCTTACCAAATTAAGTTACAATGACATAAAACACCTGGACCAAGTCCTGTAATCAATATAAGCCACGTGTAAACCAATGTAAGTGTCTACAAATGGGTTTCCACTTCTGTAAGCAGGGTCTGAATGAATGCTGCCCTGACAGCGAGCTGGGAGGGGATGAGTTTGTTCCTGCTCTATTTACATATTCAGCAGTATCAAAATGATCAACTTTGGCTGGTGTTGGGTACAACTCACCTTAGTACTGAATGCAGGGGAGTGAAATATGGTTACCAATGTTGTAATTATTGTAGGAATACTGGAAAGCAGGACTGTGCTTAACCTGTCCCAAATGAGGGGGCCACCCGCAGTTGAAAGAACATTGTTAAGCCAGGGGCTTGAATGTCAGAGCGCTGTGAAAGGAAAAGGGGTGGGGGACAGGTATCCCCAGTCAGAAACCTGCAGACCCTCATCTAGTGTTCGTTCTAGATGGGTTTAACCTGGTTCTCCCACTGTTCAAAGAATAGAGCTAAGTAAGCTTCATTAGGAGCCTCTTTGTTATGTGAAATGCCCAATCACAGCTGAAATCACTTGGGATGGGGCAGTGTTTCTGCCCTGCCTGCACAGAGCTGAAAATCACTAAGAGACGGATGTGCAGAGGTCACAGCAGAGAGGCAGGCGGCAGCAGAAGTGACAGACAGTCAGCTGATGAACGAGTGGCTGGTGCGGCGGAGAGGTGCAATAAGCGGCCAGCAGGGTGGCAGCAGAAAGGCCTGATGAGTGGCCAGCAGGGCGGCTGCTGGAGAGGCGCGGCGAGAGCGGTGAGCAGGCGGCCGGTGAGCTGCCAGCAGGGCAGTGGCAGAGATGGGCGGTTAGCGAGTGCCCGAGCAGCGGAGCGAGTAAGGTACGTCTTTACCCCACACCAGGGGGAGGTGAACTCTGCAGCTGCACCTCTGAACTCTGGGTCTGCACTGACCAAAGACAGCGACTGTACGTGGGGTGCAGAGAAGGGTGGGGCACGTGAAAGGATTTTTGGGTTGATGGACATAAGATCCTGAGGGGGAAAGGACACTGCCCAACCGACTTGGGGGTAGGTCTTTTACTCGTGGTTTATTTTTATGAGCCCGGTTTGTGGTGTTTTCCCAAATTAACGCCAAGCTACTTTCCTCCTTTCATTAAAAGTTTCTTTTCTACACTCAGACTCTGAGCTTGCGACTAGGAAAGTATTGCCTCTCACAGGTGCACAGGGGTGGTGTGTACATTTCCCAGGTTACTGGGTGGGGGCTCGAGATGGTTCAAGGTTTCTATGGCTCATGATTGTTATGGTGCCTGGTTTCCATGACACCTCGTTTCTCAGAGGCCTGGTTTCCATGGCACTTGGTTTTCCTGAGGCCTGGTTTCCATGGCACCTGGTTTCTCAGAGGCCTGGTTTCCATGGCACTTGGTTTTCCTGCGGTCTGGTTTCCATGGCACCTGGTTTCTCTAAGGCCTGATTTCCATGGCACTGGGTTTCTCTAAGGCCTGGTTTCCATGACACCTGGTTTCTCTGAGGCCTGGTTTCCCAGATGCTGATCTTCCTGGTGGCCCAGGCTCCGCGAGATCTCATTTCCCTGCAGCCCAGTTTGCCTAAAGCCTGGACTCTCTGTGGCCCTGTTTCCCAGAGGCTGGCTTTCCACGGCACCTGATTTCCTGAGGCCGGGTTACTCTGAGGCCCCATGTCCCTCATGCCGACCACCCTCATCACCGGCGACCCCTGAAGTCTCTGGGTTTCCTGCAGCTCAGAGAAACCCAGTGACATGGAAACCAGTCCTCAGAGAAACCCAGTGCCATGTGTAAGCGGGGGAATGGTCCCGCTATTGTGGGGAACTTTCCTGGCTTCTACACGACCCTGGTGAAGTAGGCTAGCGAAAATACAGCACAGAGCTCAGCTGTTCCATGTCTGGACTTGAGCCTCTGGGGGGGCCACTCCCTCCTCCTCTGTCCTTCCTAGGGGGTCTCTCGCTCCAGATCTGGGTGCTGCAGTGACCCCAGGGTCTCCGGCGCTAGGCTGGGCAGCCGCTGCAACTCCTTTTCAGGGTCTGCGCGGGCGCCGAGTCGGAGGCTGCGGTTGCTGGTCTCCGCCCATTGCAGAGCTGGGCATGGCCGGGGGTAGGGGCTGAAAGGAGGGGTGTGGACCAGAGGAAGGCAGCAGCTGGAGAACGCTTTGCTGCAACGGGGCCTCGCTTCAGATTTCCGTGGAAAGGGGGCGGCTTTTGGAGGGGCGGCCGCCGGGCCAAATTAGAGTGGCCTTGTGACCCTGTGCGCCAGCCGGCGTTGCCAGCCTGTGACACTTTGTAAAATGATCTGCTGGAGACACAATTCTGGATTTCAGGTGCCAGAGGAGATGCTGGGCCTCTCTGCCAGCACTTGGCTACTCCCTGTGTCCAGGTTGAAATATGGGATAAAAGTTGTTCCGTATTGATTTAGTACGAGACAGTCCTTTATGACTGACGGCAACCCTGCACCGGGGCAGAGCAGCCCCTGCTGGCCAGAGACTGGAGGAGCAGGATTACTATCATAATTCCCTCTACTTTCCCATCACCAGCTTCGCAGCTAAGTCCTGGACAGCTTTAGAACCAGCCCAGAGGATCCATGAGGAAGAAATCAGCTGAGAGTAAAATATCGCTGAGCCTCGTGCACCCAAAAAGTTCCCCTGCCCCAGAAGGAGCTGTGACTCGCTCCCTACACGGGCTGAGTCTATGGAAAAACCAGAGCAAAACTGTGATTTCAGCAAACACCTGACCTGCTCCCCAATGTTGCTGAGACAGCGTCTGGTCCTGGCTGGGATGATGTCTCTGAAATGCCGGCACCAGAAGGGGATATTAAGGGACACAGATTCAGTGACTTATTTTTTCAGTGAAAGTTTCTAGACCTGGTAGTTCCAGAGAAAGGCTTGAAAACAGGAACTAAGCGTATCCTAAAGGCACAGAAAGAAGAGGGTAACTAAAAAGAATCCGATTTTGTTTTTAATGAATTGTAACACAATTCGGCCAATCTCCTGAATTGTGTGTGCCTGACTCAACATTTTTGAATGCTTGGAGTTGGCAGTACTGATCGGGGGTGGGGGGGACTATAGAAATTTCAGTTGTTTTTATTTTCTAATTTTCAAAATTTACCTTCTTAATGAATATTTTATCAATCTTTTTAACTGAAATGTTTGTCATTTTCAGAAATGGATACATTGTATTATTTAGACATTTAAAAAAAAATAATTTAATCTGTCATTTTAGGAGATTTTTTCGCATATAGGGAAACTGTCGTATTGAGAGAATTTTTAATAAATGGGGAAATTGTTGTATTTCTACAATGTTATTAAAAGGGGGAAATTGTCTGATTTACAGGTTTTTCAATAAATGGAAAAATTGTTGTATTTTCCATTTATAAAAAAATCTAGACATAAAACTGACATTTTATTTTAATAAATGCATAAATTGGCTTATCTAGTGATGTTTTTAAATTGGAAACCTGTCATGTTTAAAGACTTATAAATGGATATATTGTCTTTTTAAGTAAGTGGATAAATTAATTTAGTTTTTTTCATAAATTGATTGATTGTCTTATTTATAACAAAGATTCTCTAAATAAGAAAATTGTCTTATTTTTATCTCTTATCCAAAAACGACTGCAAGCATTTTGCTTTCAAACAATAACAAGGGAATGCCAAATTTTTATGTGGGGAAAAATATTTCAGCACAAAAAGATTATTTTTCAAGGGGGAAAAAAAAGTCAGCTCTGTGTTTAATGAAACTGTCAGGCTGTAAATTTAAAACAGATCAAACAATACACCTTTTCCAATCTAAACACAGTTGGCCTGAGGAATTCATGGCCACAAGATTTCATTGGAACCAGTAGTTTAGCGGGATATGAAAGAGGGCTGGACATTTATTTGGAGAAGAACATCATCCAAAGTTAGAATAGTGAAGGTTCAAAATTATGGCTGTTGATTAATCGCAGTTAACTCACACGATTAACTCAAAAAAAGTAATTGTGATTTAATTGCACTATTAAATAATAGAGAACCAATTGAAATTTATTAAATATTTTTGATGTTTTTCTACATTTTCAAATATATTAATTTCTATTACAACACAGAATACAAAGTGTACAGTGCTCACTTTATATTATTTTTATAACAAATATTTGCACTGTATAAATGATAAACAAAATAAATGATATTTTTCAGTTCACCTCATACAAGTACTGTAGTGCAATCTCTTTATCGTGAAAGTGTAACTTACAAATGCAGTTTTTTTGTTACATAACTGCATTCAAAAACGAAACAATGTCAAACTTTAGAGCCTACAAATCCACTCAGTCCCACTTCTTGTTCAGCCAGTCACTAAGACAAACAAGTTTGCTTACATTTATGGGAGATAATGCTGCCTGCTTCTTATTTACAATGTCACCTGAAAGTGAGCACAGGTGTTTGCACGGCACTTTTGTAGCCAGCGTTACAAGGTATTTACGTGCCAGATATACTAAACATTCATATGCCCCTTCATACTTCGGCCATCATTCCAGAGGACTTTTACATGCTGATGATGCTCATTAAAAAAATAATAGGTTAATTAAATTTGTGACTGAACTCCTTGGGGAAGATGTGTATGTCTCCTGTTCTGTTTTATCCGCATTCTGTCATATCTTTGATGTTATATCAGTCTCGGATGATGACCCAGCACATGTTCATTTTAAGAACACTTTCACTGCAGTTTTGACAAAACGCAAAGATGGTACAAATGTGAGATTTCTAAAAATAGCTACAGCACTCGACTAGACCCAAGGCTTAAGAATCTGAAGTGCCATCCAAAATCTAAGAGGGACGAGGTGTGGAGCATGCTTTCAGAAGTCTTAAAAGAACAATGCTCAAATGCGGAAACAACAGAACATGAACCACCAAAAAAGAAAAGTTTCAGAGTAACAGCCGTGTTAGTCTGTATCCGCAAAAAGAAGAACAGGAGTACTTGTGGCACCTTAGAGACTAACAAATTTATTAGAGCATAAGCTTTCGTGGACTACAGCCCACTTCTTCGGATGCATATAGAATGGAACATATAATGAGGAGATATATATACACACATACAGAGAGCATAAACAGGTGGGAGTTGTCTTACCAACTCTGAGAGGCCAATTAATTAAGAGAAAAAAACAGATTGACAGAGCCAGACGAGTACCCAGAAGTCACCTCCTACAAGACAGGCCCAACAAAGAAAATAACAGAACACCACTAGCTGTCACCCTCAGCCCCCAACTAAAACCTCTCCAGCGCATCATCAGAGATCTACAACCTATCCTGAAAGATGATCCTTTACTCTCAGAGATCTTGGGAGACAGACCAGTCCTCGCTTACAGACAACCCCCCAACCTAAAGCAAATACTCACCAGCAACCACACATCACTGAACAAAACCACTAACCCAGGAACCTATCCTTGTAACAAACCCCGATGCCAACTCTGTCCACATATCTATTCAAGTGACATCATCATAGGACCTAATCACATCAGCCATACCATCAGGGGCTCGTTCACCTGCACATCTACCAATGTGATATATGCCATCATGTGCCAGCAATGCCCCTCTGCCATGTACATTGGCCAAACCGGACAGTCTCTACGCAAAAGAATTAATGGACACAAATCTGACATCAGGAATCAAAATACTCAAAAACCAGTGGGAGAACACTTTAACCTGTCTGGTCATTCAGTGACAGACCTGCGGGTGGCTATATTACAACAGAAAAACTTCAAAAACAGACTCCAAAGAGAGACTGCAGAGCTAGAATTGATATGCAAACTAGACACAATCAACTCCGGTTTGAATAAGGACTGGGAATGGCTGAGCCATTACAAACATTGACTATCTCCCCTTGTAAGTACTCTCACACTTCTTATCACACTGTCTGTACTCGGCTAGCTTGATTATCACTTCAAAAGTTTTTTTTTTTTTTTTTTCTCTTAATTAATTGGCCTCTCAGAGTTGGTAAGACAACTCCCACCTGTTTATGCTCTCTGTATGTGTGTATATATATCTCCTCATTATATGTTCCATTCTATATGCATCCGAAGAAGTGGGCTGTAGTCCACGAAAGCTTATGCTCTAATAAATTTGTTAGTCTCTAAGGTGCCACAAGTACTCCTGTTCTTCTTTTTGCAAAAAAGAAAATCAACCTTCTGCTGATGGCATCTGACTCAGATGATGAAAATGAACATGCGTCGGTCTGCTATGCTTTGATCGTTATTGAGCAGAACCCGTCATCAGCATGGACACATGTCCTCTGGAATGGTAATTGAAGCCTGAAGGGACATATGAATCTTTAGCGCATCTGGCACATAAATATCTTGTGACGCCGGCTACAACAATGCCATTTGATCACCTGTTCTCACTTTCAGGTGACATTGTAAATAAGAAGCTGGCAGCATTGTCTCCAGCAAATTGTAACCAAACTTGTTTGTCTGAGCGATTGGCTGAAGTAGGACTGAGTGGACTTGCAGGCTCTAAAGTTTTACATTGTTTTATTTTTGAATGGAGTTATTTTTTGTACATAATTCTACATTTGTAAGTTCAACTTTCATGATAAAGATATTGCACGACAGTACTTGTATTGGGTGAACTGAAAAATACTATTTTTATATTTTACAGTGCAAGTATTTGTAATAGAAAATAATGTAAGGTGAGCACTGTACACTTTGTATTCTGTGTTATAATAAAAGTTAATATATTTGAAAATGTAGAAAAACATCAACAAATAGTTAATAAATTTCAATTGGTTCTCTATTGTTTAATAGTGCGATTAAATCACGATTAATTTTTTGAGTTAATTGTGTGAGTTAACTGCGATTAATCGACAGCCATAATTTTGAACCTAAATGGTATTCTATTATTGTTTAACAGCATGATTAATCGCAATTTTTTTAAATCATGTGATTAATCATTATTACGTTTTTTAATCACTTGACAGCCCTATTCAAAATACAAATGAGTTCTGGATCTAAAATTGTCAGGGGATTTGTAAGAATTTTCCCCCATGGGGAAGTTATTCCATAACTGTCCACTGGGTGGGTCTTTTGTACCAGCTAGTGTGGCATCTAAAGCATTACACTCCCTTTGCACCTCAGCAGAGTCCCTTTCCAACCTGGCCCCATCAATTTCTTCCTCCCTGCTCAATATTTCACAAAATAACTGCAGCGAAACACCTCACAAATAGACCCCATGACCTCGAATCTGCGGTGAGAGCCTGTAGGGGACTGGTTTTATGACCCATCAGTTCCCTTCCACAGCAGAGAGTGGAAGGGCTGAGCCTAGAAGCCAGGGTCCTCTGTGCTACAGGCTTCCCCGTGGGTTACCTTCTCTCTCCCACGAAATGCCGAAAGTTGTGTATAATCTCGGACAGGAAGCCTCTGTTATAAGGTCCATGCAAAGACATTTGCAACACACAAGATGTTGTTTTATTGGTCCTAAAAGGCCCAGGCACACAGAGAAGGCGCTGGCAGAAATTATGAACAATTTACACATATACAGACATCGCTTGTTTACAGAGCACTCTCGTGGCAGCGTTATTCCCGTGCCATGATTCCAGGGAGGCCAGTTCTTTGACTCCAGATTTTGAATCCAGCACCCTCCCTGCCCAACCAAGACCTAACAAGATCCATCCAAGACCCATCCAGGCTTTGACAGCACCAGTCAGTTACCAACTGACTACTCTTCAATACCTCGGGATCTTATCCCACCACCTCACCATGGCAGTGGAGTAATGGATGTTTCCATCTTGGAGCTGGAAGACATTTATGGTGTTTGTCCCTTCCCTGGACATGAACACCATCTCCCACCTATCGCTCTACACCACCATCTTGGCATTGTTCTGGATGCGCTGGGGCTCTCTGGAGAACCCATTCTTTGCCTGCTCCAAGCAGGACTTCAGCCCTTTGGTCATCTCCCTCCAGCAGATCATCTTGGCCATCACTTTGTCCAGGTTCTCCAGGCTCAGCACCAACATCCCGCTGGGCAACTTCTCCACTGGACTGTCAAAGTCGGGGAGCTGCACCCTATAGTGAGGTGCCTTCTGGAAGTAGAAGACCTCGATGGTGCTCTCGCCCTGGCCTGAGAATAACTCCAGCTGCTGCCTCTCACAGCGGATCACCAGCCGGGCCTTCTCCTGCAGGCAGCCGGCCTCCTGGCTGAACGTCAGCAACGCGTGGTCCAGGCACTCCTCCATGGGGCGAGAAAGGCCACCCGGGGATGCCAACTGATTCCGCACCTTGGTGATGTTCTCCATGCTCAGCACCTCTGGGCAGGAGGAAATCAAGGCACAGGGATCCATCATTGGTCCCTCATAGAATCATAGAATATCAGGGTTGGAAGGGACCTCAGGAGGTCATCTAGTCCAACCCCCTGCTCAAAGCAGGACCAATCCCCAACTAAATCATCCCAGCCAGGGCTTTGTCAAGCCTGACCTTAAAAACCTCTAAGGAAGAAGATTCCACTCCCTAGGTAACCCATTCCAGTGCTTTACCACCCTCCTAGTGAAAAAGTTTTTCCTAATATCCAAGCTAAACCTCCCCCACTGCAACTTGAGACCATTACTCCTTGTTCTGCCATCTGATACCACTGAGAACAGTCTAGAGCCATCCTCTTTGGAACCCCCTTTCAGGTAGTTGAAAGCAGCTATCAAATACCCCCTCATTCTTCTCTTCTGCAGACTAAACAATCCCAGTTCCCTCAGCCTCTCCTCATAAGTCATGTGCTCCAGACCCCTAATCATTTTTGTTGCCCTCCGATGGACTCTTTTCAATTTTTCCACTTCCTCCTTGTAGTGTGGGGCCCAAAACTGGACACAGTACTCCAGATGAGGCCTCACCAGTGCCGAATAGAGGGGAATGATCACGTCCCTCGGTCTGCTGGTAATGCCCCTACTTATACAGCCCAAAATGCCGTTAGCCTTCTTGGCAACAAGAGCACACTGTTGACTCATATCCAGCTTTTCATCCACTGTAACGCCTGGGTCCTTTTCTGCAGAACTGCTATCTAGCGATTTGGTCCCTAGTCTGTAGCAGTGCATGGGATTCTTCCATCCTAAGTGCAGGACTCTGCACTTGTCCTTGTTGAACCTCATCAGGTTTCTTTTGGCCCAATCCTCTAGTTTATCTAGGTCCCTCTGTATCCTATCCCTGCCCTTCAGCATATCTAACACTCCTCCCAGTTTAGTGTCATCTGCAGTGGGGGTGTGTGTGACGATGCTGTTCTGGCAGGACCCAACTGAGAGTGCCAATTCAGGACAAATTGCTTAAACAGGGCAGTTACAGCCCAAGACTGGGGTTTTTCCACTTCTAAGGCAAACTAAACCAGCCAGACTAAGAGGACTTTGGTCTCACCCCACTGGCTAACCACAAGTCTCACAAGCAATCTCCTTAGACACTCCAGTTTCCCAGTATCACCACCAGTGCCACTCGTTATGGGGACAAATGGTTATGAAAACCAACACCCTAGTAAAAGAAAAAAGGTTCTCTTGATCCCAAAGGACCAAGCCCCAGACCCAGGTCAATATACAAATCAGATCTTACCCACAAATCACGCTGCTGCCAATCCTTTAGAATCTAAAATCTAAAGGTTTATTCATAAAAGGAAAAAGATAGAGATGAGAGTTAGAATTGGTTAAATGGAATCAATTACATACAGTAATGGCAAAGTTCTTGGTTCAGGCTTGTAGCAGCAATGGAATAAACTGCAGGTTCAACTCAAGTCTCTGGAATACATCCCCAGCTGGGATGGGTCCTCAGTCCTTTGTTCAGAGCTTCAGTTTGTAGCAAAGTCCCTCCAGAGGTAAGAAGCAGGATTGAAGACAAGATGGAGATGAGGCATCAGCCTTTTATAGTCTTTTCCAGGTGTAAGAACACTTCTTTGTCCTTCTGTGGAAAATTACAGCAAAATGGAGCCTGCAGTCACATGGGCCAGTCCCTGCATACTTTGCTGAGTTGCATGGCGTATTTGCCTTCTCTCCATGGGTCAATTATATAGCTGATGGTCCTTAATGGGCCATCAAGCAGGCTAGGCAGAGCTAACACCAACTTGTCTGGGATGTTTCCCAGAAGCATAGCATAAGTTTGAAATACAGACAGTATAGAGCCAATATTCATAACTTCAACTACAAAATTGATACACACATACAGACGGCATAATCATAACCAGCAAACCATAACCTTGTCTTAGACACCTCATTTGACCCCCTTTATACAAGATTTGGTGCCACTACAGGACTTTGGTTGCAACCATGTTCTATATGGTCCCATATTATGTCAATAACATCACGGGGGGGGAATGCTGGCAGCGCAGGGCTGGGTTTGGGGGCGCAGGTGGGAGGGAAGTGCAGGGGTTGTGGTGAAGGCATCCCTTTGCAGAGGTTAGGAGTGAAGGTGGCACAATTAAACTGTTTCTAATAAAGTGCACATGGCAAGTTTTCCAATACTGTCAGCTTGTGTTCATGTTGCTAAGAGGAAGTCAGACATTGGGGCACTAGTTTAATAAAACTGCCTAGGGCCCCATAAACCCTAAATACAGTCCTGCCCCCACCCCACTCCCTGCGGCCGCAGTCTGCCGGCCGCTGTGTTCCTAGTGCAGGGCACAACTGGAGCATTCCCATGGTTTGCTCTTTGTTCCCCAAAGGGAGCAGCACACTCAGCTGTCAGATATGTCCCGAGCTTTGAAAGGGGAGGGGCACACACCTGCCGGGCAGCGGAGATCAAAACAGTGAGCAGAGCGATCAGGACAGGCATTGTGGGATACGGGCAGAAGCCAGTTCTGTCTACAAAACAAACAGCCGTGGCTACACTGACACTTTGTCCTTTTACTTTGCCGCAAAAGGCTTTATGCCTCTCGTGGGTGGTTTTGTTTTGTCGGCAAAACAGCAGAGTTTGTGCCCCTCCCCGGTTCTGTAGGCAAAAGGCAGCTTCTGATGACAAAACTTTCCAGTGTAAACAAAGCCTAAGTACAGGAGACAGACAGACGAAAATGATAAAATCAACATTTGCGTATTGGAACTATTAACACTCCTGTGAGGCTGTGACCTGAGATAGCACCACACTTGCAAGAGAAAATCAGATTCTAAACACCAGTTAGTACTCTTGAAAATCTATTGGAAAATCTTCTGTCTACAGAATACAGAGTCCGCTTTCGATAAAATGTCAGAAGTTAAATTCTATGGGGTTGCAGCAACGTGCTTCCATGTGCCTACATATAAAATGTCCCAGAACTCAGTGGTTCTCAACCTATGGTCCGCGGACCCTGAAAACTGACTGAACAGAATTCAGCTATCTATGCAGACAATAGATTTCCACACCTCCGTTCCAAAATGTTTTAGGGGTCCGCAAATGAAAACAAGTTGAGAACCACGGCCATAATTCACTCCATGTTCCTGTCCTTGACCTGTGCTTTCTCTGTTCATATCTCCTCATTTCAGAAACAGCTAGAAACTGAAAGGCAAAAGGCTGTCTGAATTTCAGCAGCTGCACCAGTTTCTGGAGGAACAAGAGCGACTTCTCCTGGCCCAGTTGGAAGAGCTGAATAAGGAAATTGAAAAGGGGAGGGCTGAGTATGTTGCCAAATAACCTGAGGAAATATCTTCTTTCAGTCACCTGATCAGTGGGATGGAGCAGAAGTGCCAGCAACTAGCGAGTGAATTCCTGCAGGTGAGATGCTGTTAGAAACTCCCTTGAATCTTTCTCAGGGAAAGAAAATCTCCTAAACCTTCATTTTTGGAGGGTAGGAGTAAGGTCAGAACATATAGTATTGCTACAATATACATTATTTTTCCTTAAGGGCTTGCTAAAATGCCTATTAAATTCAATGGAAATATATTTCTGGAGTACAGTGGGCACTGTATCGAGCCCTAAATGAAAAAAAAAATGCTTCTTTTGAATTCTAGTTGGAGAAGACTCCTATAAAAATGGCAGACTTCAAACTCTCTTCACCCGGTCTCCTAATGCAAGAATAAACAGACATTTAATAAAACTAGAAGGTGGGAAATTCAAAACTGATCCAAAGAAAGGCTTTGCTCTGAGGCTGTGGTGATTGTGTCTGCCAGAACTGAAGTTAGCTAGGCAAGGCGTTCATTACTGATGGTAGCCTGAAAGTGTAAGTAGTCGTTAGAATTCCAAAAGCCTTCTAATGATTCAAATGTTCAAAAAATGCCTCAAACTAGCAAAAAATAGAAAACAGGCAAGAAATAAAACGTAGCATTCTGGACTTCTCCAGCTGATATCTAGGGTCAGATTCTCAGTTGCAACCAGTATCTGCTCCGGGCAGCATTCTTCACTCCTCAGGTGCCCTACACGGAGACTGAATTTCCTTTTATTTTTCTCCTCTAGGACATCAAAGGCACCTTGAGCAGGTACGTGGCTCCTTCTCACTCTCCCTTTCACTCCCCAATGCAGGGAAGGGATTTTGGACATGAGACCTGGCTCCTCATGGTCCAGCAGTGCAGAGTGTGGGGCTGGTTCCCAATCTCCCTCTGTTAAATCTGATCTTGGGGCTGTTGTTATTTTGACTAGACACCAGAATAGAGCAGCCTGAGAAAAGAGTGATTGACCTACAGACGGGGTATTGATTTGTAGTGTAGCTGGTGGAATGGAGACCTCAGGAGATTGGGGATGGAGAATGGGTCTCTCATTTCTAGGTCATAGACTCCAAACTCCACCTAGGTTGGTAGGGATGGAAAGTCAGGGCCATCTGATGACTATTCAATGAGCTGTTTGTTAATTGTTTCTTATTATGCAGTGAGCTCTGTCAGTGTGCTGGGCGTGGCAAGAGATATGATGGAAGAGACAGGCTCCTAGCATGCTATTCTTTCCCTGGGTTCCCTCTTTCCCTTTCGAATGCACCGAGGGTGGTTGAAGACTTCCTCACTGCAGCCATTTTCTGTTGCCAGCTTCCTGGCTTTATACTAACCAAGGCACCACCTGCTCAGCTGAGCTTCATCTCCCAATCAGTGGTTGCATCTCCGGCCTAACTCCCTCATGTGTGGCCCGTCTCACCAATCTCCTCTTTCTCAGCTTCCTTCACTCTTTTGGGGCTGGTGTGGAGTGGACACCCCACCTCAGATGTATTAACAGGAGTGTTATGTGCAAGGCACAGTAAGTAGTTATTCTTCGAGTGATGTCCCTGTGGGTGCTCCACTGCCGGTCTTGGTGCATCCCGGCACCATCAAGTGGAGATTTAGGGTAGCAGTGTCCATGGGGATCTCACGAGGGCAGTAGATGTCTCATTGGCGCCTCATCTAGTGTGTGCATGATCAGACCCCTCCTCTTCCTTCTCAACCGTCCTCGGCCCGAAACTGAGCTCTGGGGCAGTGTTCACCGTTCTTCGCAAAAAAACCCTACAAACAGCATTAGGTAGACTGTTAGAAAGTTTTTAATAATAGTTTTGCTTAGATAAGTAGTAAAAAAAATTTTTTTAAGCTTTTCTCCTGGTTTCCCCTTCCCCATAGTTTCCTCACAGTGGGGAACGTTCAACCATTGTATCATGCCTGGCTCCCCAGGCTTTAAAGGATGCAGTTCATGCTGCAAAGCGATGCCAGTTTCTTATGTATACTCGTTGTGTGTCCAATGTCTCGGTGAGGGCCACATCCCACAAAAGTATGCCCACTGTAGTAATTTAAAAGCCAGAGCCCAGTGAGACCGGGATTTCCACTTGAAACTAATCTTAATGGAGAATCTCTCCAACCCGAGAAAGAACAATGGCCCTTCTCCTCGCTGGGCACCCCCATTTCATCAAAAGAAGACATGCCATCCTCTGAAAGATTAAGGAAGAGAATACTGACATCGCTGCAGAGAGCACCACAGAAAAAAGGATGGTCTCCTGCCCGGTCGCTACCCCCGACAACCAGATGGGTGAGCACGTGTGATGCTCTGGGCAGCTCGAGCACTATCTGCACCGGGATCTGAGCCAAGCCCCACCATAAGGAGATGGAGTTGAGGCATAAAAATAAACATGCTTCCTCCACTGCACCAACCAACTGAAAGGCAACTAGTGAAAAGCTGAGAAAAGGAAATACTTTTTTTTTTTTTTACACAATTCATTATTAACCTGCAGAAATCACTGCCAGATGATAATCATAGATTCATATAGCTTAGGCCAGAAAGGATGATAAGATCATCACATTTGACCTCCGGTATATCACAGGCCCTTAAATTTCACCCATTTATTTCTGTAACTTATATTGAAGTAAAGCTTAAGTTGTATTTAACTAAATCATCTCCCAGAAAAGCAGTGAGTCTGGATTTGAAGACATCAAGAGATGGAGAATCCACCACTTCCCTTGGGAGTTTCTTCCGATGGTTAATCTACCCGCACTGTTAACAATGTCTGTCTGATTTCCCATTGGAATTTCTCTGGCTTCAGCTTCCAGCAATTGGTCCTTGTTGTGCCTTTGTTTGCTAAACTGAGGAGCCCCTTAGTACCAAGTCTGTTCTCCCCATGATGGTATTTATACCCCACACTCAGGTGCCAGGGTTCTCTCCAAGTAAGGCATTCTCTACCAGGCCTGTTTGTCACTTGGAATAGCTTTGCTGATCAGGACTTGGCAGAAGTTAGATGGAGGCTAAGAAGCCCGTCTGTGCCTCATGCAAAGCCCTTGGAACAAGATATCCAAATGTTTTCATGCTGCAGTTGGTGAGAATCAGGCAGTGACTCCGGCCCCCATTGTTCCACCCACCAGTTTTCCCTCTTCCTCGGTCGCCGACCACGTGTCTATCCTCCGCTGAGCTTTGGAAACACGGCTGGGAAGACGATATTTAGAAATTATTGTATCAACCATAGAGGGCAAACATTGAGCAGAAAAAAATATGGTCACTGCTCCAGTCATTGGGTTGGAGGGGAAGGAGCGTGACTCCCCTTCTAAAGGCTGGAATACCACTGGCAACCCACAACACTTTGTAAATTTTCCCAGAACCACCTGCTGCAGAGAGCTGTGCCATGAGCTAGGCTGTAGGTACCTCTGGAGCAGGGCCGGTGCAAGGATATTTTGCGCCCTAGGCGGAACTTCCACCTTGCGCCCCTCCCCCCAGAGCATCGCTTATTATAAGCTTTCAGAAATGAATACAGTGAAGTCACAGCTTAGGTTCTAAGGTCAGCGTGTAAGAGGAAAATCACATATAGTGAAAATTACCATAAGCTACAGTACACACTGTATACACTAGAACAGGGGTCCTCAACCTACGGCACGCGTGCCAAAGGTGGCACACGAGCCAATTTTTTTTGAATGGCGGGCTGCGGGTTCCGGCCGACGCTGAGCCCACTGCTGGCCTGGGGTTCCATTCACTCAGCCGGCAGCGGGCTGAGTTGGCCGGCGGCCGGGACCCTGGCTGCCAGGAGCTGGCGGTCGGAATCCGAGCTGCTGGTCTGGGGTTCCGACCGCCGGCTCCTGCCATCCGGGGTCCTGGCCGCCGGCTCCACTCAGCCCGCTCAGTCCGCTGCCAGCCGGGGTCCCAGCCGCCGGCTCCGCTCAACCTCCTGCCGGCCTGGGTGAACGGAACCCCAGGCCGGCGGATGGAACCCTGGGTGAACGGAACCCCAGGCCGGCGGATGGAACCCTGGGTGAACGGAACCCCAGGCCGGCGGATGGAACCCTGGGTGAACGGAACCCCAGATGGTTCACCCAGGCCGGCCGGAGGCTGAGTGCAGGCTCTGTCTGGGACCCCGGCTGGCAGGAGCCGGTGGACAGAACCCCAGACCGGCAGCGGGCTCAGCGGCAGCCGGGACCCGCAGCCTGCCATTAAAAAGAAATCGTTCTAGTGTATACTGTGTGTACTGTACTTCAGGGTAATTTTCTCTATATGTGATTTTCCTCTTACGTGCTGACCTTAGAACCTAACCCCCGCATAAGATGTGACTCCACTGTAGTGTAAAAAAAATTGGGGGGACACCGCTTTTTGGCACCCCCAAATCGTGGTGCCCTAGGCGGCTGCCTAGTTCGCCTAGCGGTTACACCGGCCCTGCTCTGGAGTCCCACAACACAGTGACCCAGCGATGGCGGGAAGAAACGCTGTATGGAGCTGGGGGTGGGTGTGGCAGGTGCTGTTTTTCAATCAGCTGTTCTGCAGAGCGGCCGTGCTGCACCATTGCAGGGACCAACAGCGTCAGGTGCTGCCACTCCACAGTCTGTCACGGTGCTTCCTCCAGGTGCTAACTCAGACCAAAAGGAATTTGCAGCCTCCCAAGAGTAACGTGAGGCAATGTATACGTAGGAAACGCCCGTTTTGTGTGAAAGTTCAGAATCAGCCCATTTCTGAGAACAATAAAAGGATATTAAATTCCTCTCTTCTCTGCAGAACCAGCCATGGCTGCTGCGAATCCAGCACAACTGCTCCTAGCTGAACTGACTTGTTCGGTGTGTCTGGATTATTTTGAAGATCCAGTGTCTCTAGATTGTGGGCACCACTTCTGCCAGGCCTGCATCACTCAGTGCTGGGAGGAACTGAGTACAAACTTCCACTGTCCTGAGTGCAGAGAAATCTTCTCCCAGAGAAACTTCAAAGCAAACAGACAGCTCAGGAATATTGTAGAAGCTGCCAGAAAACTTACACTGGAGTTAACAAAAGAACCAGAAGTTGGGACAGTGTGTGAAAAACACCAGAGGTCTTTACATGACTTCTGCCAAGAGGATCAAACACTCATTTGTTTGGTTTGCCACCTGTCCCGAGATCACAGAGAACACACTGTGGTTCCCGTAGAGGAGGCTGCCGAGGATTACAAGGTAAGAAATCACGGGACGGTGTAAAAGCTGGAATGGCCAGGAACGGCATTTTAATAAAAGAAATTATGGCAAAAACCAGCAAGTACGGTTAGACCCCCTTACGAACAATACTTTAGCAATGAGAACAGACTTATAACACACTGTTATTAACCTGTTCTGGCCCCAAACCATTTTTATCACCAATAAGGACCCAGAAAAGTCAGTTCTGAATTGCCCAGGGGTGGAAATGTATAACCTATAGCCCAGTACTATTACAGTGGGACTGCTGCTGACCTGGGACACACATTCTGCTAGACATGGAAAAAAAAAACATCTTGTGTGCATGTGTTGTGCTCTTGTCATGAATCAGCGCAGTCACAAGAATTGTGGATTTTCCTGAAAAAAGGCACATGAATGGGGAGAGGAAAAGTCTCCTGGCTGAAATGTGGCATATGAACAAGTGTAGTTGGCTTCAATATTGTCACCTCTTAAAAAAAATACCAATAACTTCTGGAAGATCCCAACTTGCAGAGATTTCAGGGACCCGGCAGTACTGACACACAAACCCTTCCAGGGGACAGTGAAGGTCATACACATCACTAAGCATTGGGACTGATTCTGCTTTTCTGTTTTTCATACAGTATTTTTTATTTCTTGTGTAGTTTTAAGAAGAGTCACTCTCATACATGCAGCTGTGACATTAGAGTCTGTTATTTTTCACTGGTAATTTTTAAATAGGCCTAAATGTTTCTGCTCCACAACTTTTGACAGTACAGATGGCAATGTACGACCATGAGATCTCAAGGGATATTTTCTCCTATTCCTATAGGGCACACATGGGTCAGGTGTTTCATCTTGTCCCAAATAGTGAACAATCATTTTGTCCACATTTCCATCAGGAACTTCATATCCGTATCTGTGACACAAAACCTCATCTGTATGGATCAGTCTTCGGAAATATCTCTTCCTTACCAGAGGCTCCCCCCATTGGGATGTCTTCCTCTGTGGATCCATTTGTACTGATCACACCTCCAGTCATCTTTTTTGTCCTTTTGCCCTTCATAGCTGTATGCAAGCCGCTGTCCATATTTTTGGCTTAGAAGCTGGAAGAGTCGATATTTTCTCTTTTATACGATTTCTTAAAATGTCAAGTGCATCTTGCAGTGAAAGTGTCCCAATTTATACATAGAAACTAAACCACACACACTGGAGGAAAAAAGACTAACTGGTCTATTTGATTCTATTTGTGCACCTGTGAACTTTACGTTTTGTTAAAAAAAGCTTTGCACAAATCAGATTAGAGTTAAGGGTGAGTCACACACCGACTGGACAATTGTCGAGAGGCAATGGATGATAGAGTGGGATGATTAAAGTAGAATACTGTATTGCATTTAAGCAACACACACTCCCAGCTCAGTGACCTAGGAGGCTAGTGGCCTATTCTGAGCCTACTTATGTGCCATGCAACTGTACACACATGGGATTTCCACACCCTCTAAGCAGCTCTGTGCATTCTCGACACCGACTGAGAGCTATGTGCTGGGGGAAGGTCAAGGTTCCAAACTGCAGAGGCGCAGAGGTGAAAACAGGTGTTCCCACAGGTACATGCATTGTGAAGCAGCAAGAAAGCAAGTAGTCGCCCCCATGGAATACCCACCCTGTCCCCCTCACTGCCTGCTCCCTGGCCCCATTTCTGTGGTAACGTCTCAGCTGGTCTATGAGCGAGCACTGAAAGTGCTCAGTGAGGGAAGAGTGAGATCGGAGGAAGGAAATGGACTTGCAGGGGGCAGAGAGACAAGGTGGGGGAGGTGATATCTTTGATTGGACCAACTTCTGTTGGTGAGACAAGCCTTTGAGCCTACACAGACAGAGGTACACAGAGAGAGGCAGCAAATCAGCTGCAAAGCAAAAGGGAGCAAGAGAGACTCAGACTTTTTAACCAGAGCCAGGCAGTAGGAGGCAAACAACTCATTGTCACCCTCTGGTCCCCTTTGGAACCAAGTGTTCTGGGTGGGTTTAGTAATAAAGCGAATTATCCCCCGAAAACCCGGGTTAAAGGTCGGTTCAGACGAGTTTCTCATTAGCATTGTATCAGTCTCCCCTGTATGTGCTGTATGTAAAACTGGTCCCCTGAGCCACTTCAGAACTGACGGTTCAGGCTCCTCCTTGGTTTTAAAGTGGTTCTGGGCTGGAATGGGTTAATGACAGTCGGCTGTGAATCAGTTCTCATGACTACAATAACGCTCCCAACGTTGTCTGACTGTTTCCTCTGAGGTGTTTTAAATCCGTTTTATTTATTAAAATACTGTTCCAGCCATTGCCCTTTATTTTGGTCCCGTGAGCCGCTTCGGAGCTGAGTCTGCGGGTGGTTTATGAATAAAGCTGTTTGTTGAACAGGTGGGTTGTCAGCGGTGTTCTGTAGTACAGCATTATTCTCAGTTGTATTGTGAGTATCATTTCTGTCCCCTCTGCTGCCTCCGAACTGAGTGTTCTGGGCGGATTTACTGATACAGCCATTTACTGCCTGAACCCATCACTTGCAGGTGGGTTTGGAAGAGGTTTTCTGTATTATTGCATTATTCTCAGTGAGTTGTATTACGTGTATCACTTTGGTCCCCGAGCGCTTTTGGGACCGTGTGTTCCAAGTCCTTTTTTGTGTTCAAATAAAAGGTTCTGAGTTAGAAAGGGTTAATAACATGTGTAATTAGTCAGTTCTCATTGATAAAATATTGCTCTGAAGTGTCGGTAACAGTCTCCACTGGTTTTTCAACAATTGTATTTATTAAGATGTGTTTCTGGCATATTTTTGTTCCCTGTGTCTCTTTGGAACCGAGTGTTCTGGGCAGTTTTATTTATGAAGCTAGTTGGAGCTTGGAAGGGGCCCCTAAAGGTGGCTTCAGCAAAGGTTTTCTGTAGTGTTGTTCTCAGTTAGTTGTATTACGTGACAGTTTTAGTAAGGCATGCAACAACTCCTTGGCATGCCTTAGGCAGTCCAAAATGTTGTCCTCCATGTGCTGTAAACATGATCTCGCATGCAGTGTGTGCGAGGTCCTGCTGTGCGGAGGACACCGTTTTGTTCTACATCGGGGCCGGAGAGAATCATCCCGCATGTTGGATCCAGCCTATAGGCTGCCAGTTTGACAATACACAGGCGGTCGGGCATGCAATGCAGGCTTGCGTTTATAGATGGCACATCACTGTATGTGTATCATTTTGCTCCCGGCACCTGACAACTGTCCATGAAGGGATCTTTACATTCGCTCTGCTGTTACAGATGGGGGAAACTGAGGCACAAAGTGATTTGGACTTATCCAGGGTCATACGGGGAGGCTGTGGTGGAGCTGGGAATTGAGGCCAGATCTCCTGAGTTGGAGCCCAGTGTTCTGTCATTGGCAAAGCTTCGTGCATCTATTCCAGGGGTAACCAGGGAGGACTTAAACAGCAGCTGCTACAGCTAAACATTTTCAGATCTGCAGGACACTTACACCCAAGTGTTTTAAAAGAATTGGCCAAGGAACTCATTGAGTCATTAATGTTGATATTCAGAGTTTTTTAAAACACTGAGAAAGTTCCAGGGGACTGGGCAAAATGCGACCGTTGTGCCAGTATTTTAAAATGAGAAATGAAATGACTTGGGTAACTATAGACTGTTTAGCCTGACATCAGTCCTGGGCAAGTCACTGCAAGGCTGAGATGAGATACAATCAGTAAAGAATTAAAAAGGGGTAGCGTAATTAACGCCAATCTACACGGTTTCATAGGAAATCGTTCATGTCAAACAAAATTGGCATCGTTTTTTGATGAGCTCACCTCTTTGGTTGCCAAAGGTAATTATAAAAAGAAGAACAGGAGGACTTGTGGCACCTTAGAGACTAACAAATTTATTAGAGCATAAGCTTTCGTGGACTACAGCCCACTTCTTCGGATGCATCTTGGGCTGTAGTCCACGAAAGCTTATGCTCTAATAAATTTGTTAGTCTCTAAGGTGCCACAAGTCCTCCTGTTCTTCTTTTTGCGGATACAGACTAACACGGCTGCTACTCTGAAAGGTAATTATGTTGAGATAAGCAACAGAGGGTCCTGTGGCACCTTTGAGACTAACAGAAGTTAGTAACAGAAGGGTACTTCTGTTAGTCTCAAAGGTGCCACAGGACCCTCTGTTGCTTTTTACAGATTCAGACTAACACGGCTACCCCTCTGATATGTTGAGATAATATCTTTAGAGGTAAGGAAGGCATGTGACTTGGCCCTGCATGACATTCTGATGAAAACATAAGCAATGTAGCAGATTAGAAATAAGGTGCAAAGTTTTAATAGTGAGGGGAATTAACTGGCCGAGGGACATGGTGGATTCTCCATCACTGAGCCCTGATCTACACTGGGGGGAGATCAATCTAAGATACGCAACTTCAACTACGGGAATAGCGTCGCTGAAGTCGACGTATCTTAGATCGACTTACCTCATGTCCTCACGGCGCGGGATAGACTGCCGCCGCTCCCCCATCGACTCCGCTTCCACTTCTCGGCAGTGGTGGTGTTCCAGAGTTGACGGCAGAGCGATCGGGGATCGATTTATCGCATCTACACTAGGCGCGATAAATCGATCCCTGATAGATCAATCACTACACGCCGATCTGGCATGTAGTGAAGACCTGCCCTGAGTGTCTTTACGTCAGGATTGGATGGGTCTTTCAAAGCGATCTGTCAAAAGTCATGGGGGTTGATCCAGGAAACAGGAGGTGCGGTTTTGTGGCCTGAAACAATTGGGAATCTATAAACCCAGGGCCCTGACTGTCCAGCCCCAGTCACAACCAACAAGCCCACGGAAATTCACTCTCTACACACACCCCAGGCCTTTTTACCAGGTTAGCCCTATAGCGAAGGTGGGGTCCACAGAGTTACCTGCTAACCTGAGCCAGCGGAACTAGCACTGAATGGATTTCTGCAAACAGCAACTGATTATTCCGTAATTGCTGGGTCGGCACCTTCATCCCATCTCCATCCGCTTGTCCTCAGTGAGCAGAGATACAGCTCACCCTCAGCCGGCCCGCACTCTGGCGCTCTCGTAAGGAGCCCGCTCCTTCATTTCAACACAGAACAGAACAAATTGAAAATTCTTCTTTTGATTCCTTCTGAAATTTCCCACCAAAACCCCACCGTTCCTGACAAATGCATTTCTCACCAAAAGCAGCCTTTCCTGCCCCCAAAGTGACCTTCCTCTCCAAACCCAACATTTCCCTCCAAAAAAGTATATTTCTTGCCAAAAATGTGGTTGCAAAAAAAGTTGGTTTGCACCAAACCCCCGTTTTTCAGTAGGAAACAATTTTCTACACTCTGAGTCCTACTGGCGCCCCCCCCCCCCCCCCAAGTCTGGCAGCCACCTCACTTCACCTCATGGTAAGGCCAGCCCTGCACCAAAGCCCCATTTTTCAGTGGGAAATCTTGTTGCTCTGAAGATGTCGGCTGGCTCCAGTTCATTGGAGATGGGAAGCTGAGGCAATAGAGAGAAAGAAGCGATTCTCCAGGTTCACGCAAGGTCTGAAAACCAGCCGGTTTGAGGCTACGTTTGAATTGTTCCATCTGAGGGATGAATTTTAGGACTCTCGCACTTCCTTGACATTTGTCTAGCAGAGTTTGGGGGGTTGGTTCCTTTTCTCACTCCAGCTCCCAGCACATAAACCAGGCCCACATGCCACACAGGACCCCCCCCAAGCAGCTCAACCAATCTCAGGCCACACCTACCACCCCTCAGGGCGTGGCCAACCACCCCTACTACGTTGACGGCAGTGTTTCTGAGGGCAGGGCCATGTTACGTAGACTGTAAACGCGCCGGGGACGCGGCCCGTCTTTTTGTTCTGTGTTTGTGTAGTGCCCGGCTTGCATGGGGGCCTGGTCCATGACTGGGGCTTCTAGGCACTTCAGTAATACAAATAAATAAAATAATAATAATAATAATTAATAATGTTATGTAGTCCTGGCCTCTAACCCCAGCTCTGGGAGGGAAGTGGGATCTAGAAGTGGGATCTAGTGGGTTAGAGAAGGGGGGGCTGGGAGCCAGGACTCCTGGGTTCTAACCCCAGCTGTGGGAAGGGAGTCTGTCTGATAGGTTAGTGTGGGTGCAGGGACTAGGAGCCAGTGGGTCAGGCCTCAGGGCTTCAGCCATTTCTAACTATTAGAGATCAGGATGAGATCTGATGGAGCAGGTTGGATTCTGGGTTGCTGAGTCCTACCCCCAGCTCTGGGAGGGAAGTGGGGTCTGGTGGGGAAAAGCTGGGAGCCAGGACTCCTGGGTTCTCCCCTCAGTTCTGCCACTGAATTCTTGTGTGCCCATGGCTAATGTGCGAACAGCCCGGGGCCCCAGTCTGCATGCGGGGCAGCATCCCCTTTATGCCCTTCTTCTCACTGGGTCCCTTCTGATCCTGCCACTGGCCCACCTGCCAAGTATTCCCCATTTAGTAGTTTTGCATTTGAGTTTTCCTTCCTAACCAAGAGCTGAGGAGATGAGTAGAAGTAAAACCCAATTTTCTGTCAATGGACATCTTTTGACAAGCCCTAAATGTGACCTGTGTGAATGGCTCCATCCTTTCTGCATCTATCTTGGCTGCCATTTCCAAGACCTCCCTCTACGCTGCTCGGAGAGTAGCCCAGGAGCTGCAAGAAGCCACCGGACTCTATGAAACCAAGGTCTGCGAATGCAAATGGAAATTTGCACGTGCACCAAGCAGGAGGAAGAAATCGAGGAGGAGATCAAGGCCAATGGAGGGAGAATTAAAGAGACTGATGAGAACCCAGCAGAGCTTTCAGCATGGCTGGCGAAGATGAAGGAACAGCAGAACGAGCGGAGGAGACATGTCCGCCTCTTGGCCCTGCAGGCCGGGAAGGTGACGGGGAAAACTCTGCCTATGGGACTTCCTGGGTCCTTTTGGAAATAATTGTGAAGTTGTGACTGGGAAACGGGAGCCAGGAGTTGTGGCACTTCCTGGTTGGAGAGGAAACAAGGGTCCATGTTGGGAAGCTAACTGATACCGTTCGGTTTAGGGCCGTCCACAAGGCCAAAACAAGGATTTTCAGAGTTGAGTTGGGCCCAGTGCAGAAGGAAACGTGACATGTCAGTTGGCCACGTTCTGGTCTCACCCCTCTGTAAAATCAAGCCGGAGGTTTATTGCTTCTTCCATGGAAATCGGCAGTGTTTGATGTTCATGGGAACTCACTACCATGTTTACAAAGCTCTGAAACACGTGAACCGGGCACTCCTGGAGGTGTGTTAATTTCTTCCCAGGAACCAAGATGAACGGATCCATGGTTAATGATTGCTAAGCCTTTTGGTCCTTGGACAAAGCGCTAAGCAAGATAAACTGGTTACAGTGAGTGAAAGTGAGAGTCAGGACACCGGAGTTCTGTTCCCAGCTCTGGGGAAAGAGTGGGGTCCAGCAGGTTAGATCAGGGAAATCTATTAAAATGGGAGGCTTTATCCTAGAAAGCAGTGATGCTCTAAGGGACTTTGGGGCCATGGAAGCCAACCGAGCATGAATTCCCAAAGCAGTGCTGTGGCTAAGAGCACTAATGTATAAGCAGGGAATACCTGAGTAGGTGGGTGGTGTTACCTCTGTATACGACATTAGTGCGGCCGTTACTGGATACGGGTCCTGTTCTGGTGTCTACCTTTCAAAAGGGACATTTGATAAATTGGAAAGAGTTCAGAAAAGAGCCAGAAAAAGTCTGGAAAACCAGCCGTACAAAGAGACCAAAGGAGTTTAATCTCTTTAGCTCATGGAGGAGAAGGTTAATAGGTGATGGTCTATAAGTACCTACGCAGGGAGAAGATTTCTGACAGCAGAGACTCTTTAATGTATCGACAAAGGCTGAATGAGATCCAATGGTTGGAGACTGAAGCTAGACCAATTCAGCTTAGAAATAAGGCGAACATTTGCAGGGTAATTAAGAGTCAGAACAATTTCCCTAGGGAGGTGATGGATTCTCCATCACTTGGAGTCTTTAAAGCAAGATCACTTGGGTGTTTCAAAAGAGCTCTGCTCCAACTCAGTAGGAACTCCAACTCCTGGATTCTAACCCCATCTCTGGGAGGGGAGTGTGTCTAATAGGTTAGTGTGGGTGCAGGGACTAGGAGCCAACATGTCAGGCCTCAGGGCTTCAGCCATTTCTAACTATTAGAGATCGGGATGAGATCTGATGGAGCAGGTTGGATTCTGGGTTGCTGGGTCCTACTCCCAGCTCTGGGAGGGAAGTGGGGTCTGCCACTGAATTCTTGTCAGCTCTGCCACTGAATTCTTGTGTGCCCATGGCTAATGTGCGAAAAGACCAGGGCCCCAGTCTGCATGTGGGGCAGCGTCCCCCTTATGCCCTTCTTTTTGCTGGGTCATTTCTGCTCCTGCCACCGGCCCACCTGCCGTCTCCCTTTCGCTGGCAGCCTTCCGCTGAGCAGAGCGAATCATCCATAGGCCAAAATGTCTCTTCTCAGGATGCTGGGGCAGCAGGTGGGGAACTGGCCCTCGGAGCTGCCAAGGGGAGTTGAGCC
This sequence comes from Chrysemys picta bellii, assembly GCF_011386835.1. Lineage (NCBI taxonomy): Eukaryota > Metazoa > Chordata > Testudines > Emydidae > Chrysemys > Chrysemys picta. Next base: position 2,523,496 of record NC_088802.1, on the reverse strand, counting down.
CCACGGGTAGGGGGCCAATACGGGGCACAGTGGGGAGATTCCTGTCAGAGCAGCTCCTTGCTGCCAGCAGCTTCCATTTCATTGGTGACCCATTCCCCACCTGTGGGGGCAAGGCCGAGGGCTTTATGGCCACCCTGCTGCGAAATCAAGCCAGGGGTTTACAGCTTCTTCCCTGGAAACCAGCCATGTTTGATTTTCAGGGGAAATCGCAGCCGTGCTGACAAAGTGACTGAACCGGGCACTGCCCAGGAATCACCATGAATGGATCCTGGCCTTAATGATTGCTAAGCCCTCGGGACACAGAGCGCGAGGCTAGGCTAATGGGTTGCAGGGAGTGAGCCTGGGAGTCAGGACTCCTGGGTTCTGTTCCCAGCTCAGGGAAGTGACTGGGGTTCAGTGAGTTAGAGCTGTGGGGCTGGGAGCCAGGACTCCTGGGTTCTCTCCCCAGCACTAGGAAGGAAGTGGGGTCTAGTAGGTTACAGTGGGGGTGGAGGGCTAGAGGCAGGATGCTGGGGTCTTCTTGCCAGGTCTGAGAGGAGACTTAGAATCACAGAAATGCGGGTCTGGAAGGGATTCAAGGGATCATCTAGTTCAGCCCCCTGCGCTGAGGCAGGACCAAGTAAACCTAGACCATTCCTGGAAGGTGTGTGTCCAACCTGGTCTTAAAAATCTCCAGTGAGGAGGATTCCACAACCTCCCCTGGAAGCCTGTCCCAGAGCTTAACTATCCCCGAAGTTAGAAAGTCTTTTCAATATCTAATCTACTCTCCCTTGCAACAGATTGACCCCATTACTTGTCCCGGCTTCAGTGGCCATGGCAAACAGCTGATCAACATCCTCTTTATAACAGCCCTTGACATATTGGAAGACAGTTATCAGATCCCCCCTTGATCTTCTTTTCTCAACACTAAACATGCCCCTTTTTTTTAACCTTTCCTCACAGGTCGGGTTCTCTGCACCTTTGAACATTTTTGTTCCTCCCCTCTGGCCTCTCTCCAGGTTGTCCACATCTTCCCTCAAGTGCAGTGCCCAGAACTGGACACAGTACTCCAGCTGAGGCCTCACCCGTGTCGAGTTGAGGGGGACAATGACCTCCCGTGTCTCACATACAACACTGATGATATGAGCCTTTTTTGCAACTGCATCACATTGTTAATTCACCTTCAATCTGTGACCCACTATGACACCCCCTTTCCTGTTCAGCAGTACAACCACCTAGCGAGGTATTCCCCATTTTGTAGTTGTGCATTTGAGTTTTCCTTCCTAACCGACAGCTGAGGAAATGAGTAGACGTAAAACCCAATTTTCTGTCAGTGGACATTTTTTGACAAGCCCTAAATGTGACCTGGGTGCATGACTCCATCCTTTCTGCGTGTATCTTGGCTGCCATTTCCAAGACCTCCCTCTACGCTGCTCGGAGAGTAGTCCAGGAGCTGCAAGAAGCCACCGAACTCTATGAAACCAAAGTCTGCGAATGCAAATGGAAATTTGCACGTGCACCAAGCAGGAGGAAGAAATCGAGGAGGAGATCAAGGCCAATGGAGGGAGAATTAAAGAGACTGATGAGAACCCAGCAGAGCTTTCAGCATGGCTGGCGAAGATGAAGGAACAGCAGAATGAGTGGAGGAGACATGTCCACCTCTTGGCCCTGCAGGCCAGGAAGGTGACGGGGAAGATTCTGCCTATGGGACTTCCTGGGTCCTTTTGGAAATAATTGTGAAGTTGTGACCGGAAAACGGGGGCCAGAAGTTGTGGCACTTCCTGGTTGGAGAGGAAACAAGGGTCCATGTTGGGAAGCTAACTGATACCGTTCGGTTTAGGGCCGTCCACAAGGCCAAAACAAGGATTTTCAGAGTTGAGTTGGGCCCAGTGCAGAAGGAAACGTGACATGTCAGTTGGCCACGTTCTGGTCTCACCCCTCTGTAAAATCAAGCCGGAGGTTTATTGCTTCTTCCATGGAAATCGGAGGTGTTTGACGTTCATGGGAACTCACTACCATGTTTACAAAGCTCTGAAACACGTGACCCAAGCACTCCTGGAAGTGTGTTAACTTCTTCTCAGGAACCAAGATGAATCGATCTATTGGTTAATGATTGCTAAGCCTTTTGGTCCTTGGACAAAGCACTAGGCAAGATTAACTGGTTACAGTGAGTGAAAGTGGGAGTCAGGACACCTGAGTTCTGTTCCCAGCTCTGAGGAAAGAGTGGGGTCCAGCAGGTTAGATCAGGGGAATCCATTAAGATGGGGGGCTGTATCCTGGAAAGCAGTGATGCTCTAAGGGACTTTGGGGCCATGGAAGCCAACCGAGCATGAATTCCCAAAGCAGTGCTGTGGCTAAGAGCACTAATCTATAAGCAGGGGAATACCTGAGTAGAGGGGTGGTGTTACCTTTGTATACGATATTAGTGCGGCCGTACTGGATACAGTGTCCTGTTCTGGTGTCTGCTTTCAAAAGGGACATTGGATAAATTGGAAAGAGTTCAGAAAAGGTCTGGAAAACCAGCCGTATAGAGAGAGACCAAAGGAGTTTAATCTCTTTAGCTCCTGGAGGAGAAGGTTAATAGGTGATGGTCTATAAGTACCTACGCAGGGAGAAGATTTCTGACAGCAGAGACTCTTTAATGTATCGGACAAAGGCTGAATGAGATCCAATGACTGGAGACTGAAGCTAGTCAAATTCAGTTTAGAAATAAGATGATCATTTGCAGGGTAAGAAAGAGTTGGAACAATTTCTCTAGGGAACAAAATTTTCTACACTCTGGTCCTAGTGCCACTCCCCCTCCCCCACAGTCTGGCACCTGAGGTGGCCACCTCAGTTCACCTCATGGTAAGGCCAGCCCTGACCACAAGCATGAGAATGACTGTATAGTCGTGTGGTTAGAGCACTCACCCATTTTATTATGTAGTTGATATTCTTGCAAATATAAATAAATGGGGGAAAATCCTCCAAAAACAACCAAAACTAAACCAGTTTTTCTTTTGTTAGGACCAAATAAGGAGCCGTTTGGAGATTTTGAAGAAAGAGAGAGAAGTGATTCTGTCGTTTAAATTGAGTGGGGAAAATAAAAGCCATGAACTGCTGGTAGGTGCCGTTATTACTCAGAAGCAAATGTGCACAGGGACATTATCAACACACGGCTTAGTCTGAGTGTCGTCAGAGGAATAGTGAGTAACACGTTCCCATCCGTGTAAGATGATCACTTATTTCTTCTCATTGTAAAGAAAAACTGTTCTGCTTTAGTTGAGAGTAAGCAGGAAAACGCTGCATTAAAGGAAGAGTTTTAATCATCCAAATATTGTCACTGGTAATTCGAGTGTAAGTTGTTTACTTAACAATAGTTTCTCGTTTAGTGTTTCCACTAAAGCTGGTTGAAAATTTTGTGTCGTTTCAAACTGAAATTTTCATTTTGCTTTTAGAAGGATGAAAATTTTGAAAACTTTCTCTCTCTTTTTAGTCCTTTTTTTCCTACTGAATGCACTAAAATGAATAATTTCCAGTTTTCCCCCCTTTGTTTTTCTTTTTTCTTTTTGCCACTTTTTCAAAACTGGGGGATCTTTTGAAGAGGTACAGAGAGGAAGTACTAAAAAGAAAAATGGGGGGGGGAATGAACATTATTTTGTTCCATTTTGGGGAAAGGGAGAAAGAAAAATGTGACATGTTTCAAAAGTTATTTCAACATACTTTTCAAAGAAATCAAAAGAATTTCCTTTTTGAAAACTGAGAAATGGAAAACACTTTGAAATTTCAATTATTTTTGCAAATTCCCCTAACTCTGAGTTTTTTGGCCAGCTGCACTTTCAGCAGAGATAACCACAGCTGGCCAATCCATGCAGCTTCTCTAGGAATCTGCTCCCAGAGGAGGAGGCTGGTCACTTAATGCCTAAGACAAAGCACAAAGACGTCATAGGATAGGGTTACCATCCGTCCGGGTTTCCCCAGACATGTCCGGCTTTTTCAGCGTTAAATGGCTGTCCGGGGGGAGATTTCTAATCAAGAAGAAATGTCCGGGATTTCCCCCTTCCCCTCATGCAGAGTGCGGCGCGGCTGATTGGACGCCTGGCCTGATTGAAAGCCGCTCGCAGCCACTAGGGCCTCTAGCAGCCAGAGTCCCTCCCCCTCCCCCACTCCCTCCTCCCCCACAAAGCAGCCCGCAGTGTTTGATTCCATGTGGAGCCTGCAGCTCTCCCACTGCCTGGTGAGCGGGGGCGGAGCAGGGCAGGTGGCGGGGGGGGTGTAGAGGCTGCAGGAGCAGGGCAGGCAGGGGGCGCAGAGGCTGCAGGGGTGGGGGGGTGCATGGGCTGCAGGGCGAGTGGGGAGCAGGGGGCACAGAGGCTGCAGGGGCAGGGCAGGCAGGGGCGCAGAGGCTGCAGGGTGAGTGGGGAGCAGGGGGCACAGAGGCTGCAGGGGCGGGGGGGCGCAGAGGCTGCAGGGTGAATGGGGAGCAGGGGGCACAGAGGCTGCAGGGGCAGGGCAGGCAGGGGCGCAGAGGCTGCAGGGTGAGTGGGGAGCATGGGGCACAGAGGCTGCAGGAGTGGGGGAGTGCAGAGGCTGCAGGGTGAATGGGGAGCAGGGGGCACAGAGGCTGCAGGGGTGGGGGGGTGCAGAGGCTGCAGGGCGAGTGGGGAGCAGGGGCCACAGAGGCTGCAGGGGCAGGGCAGGCAGGGGGCACAGAGGCTGCAGGGTGAGTGGGGAGCAGGGGGCACAGAGGCTGCAGGGGCAGGGCAGGCAGGGGGTGCAGAGGCTGCAGGGCGAGTGGGGAGCAGGGGGCACAGAGGCTGCAGGGGCGGGGGGGTGCAGAGGCTGCAGGGTGAGGAGGAGCAGGGCAGGCAAGGGCATAGAGGCTGCAGGGGCTGCGGGGCGAGTGGGGAGCAGGGAAGCACTTAGCAACCCCCAACCAAGATCAGAGCGGGAGGGAGGAGGGGGAATGCGGGGTGCTCAGAGGAGGGGGCAGAGTTGGGGCAGGGACTTTGGGGAAGGGGTTGGAATGGGGGCGGGGAAGGGGCGGAGTTGGGTCAGGGCCGGGCCCCCATGGAGTGTCCTCTTTTTTAAATGTTTGAATATGGTAACCCTATCATAGGAAAGACTCCTGTGCAGTTCAGTGAGCTTTGGAACAGGCCCTTAATGGTATCGCTGCTAGACATTGTCATGGAGACGATCTGGGTTCCAGATCTGGTCTGATTTCCTTGCTCCTAGGGTATCAGGGGCCAGAGAGTGCTCCAGAAACAGCATGAATTGGTGGCCTTCTGTCCAGTTCACATGCGCTCATTCCTAAGCAACCTGCAAACTCAGATTTGCATGTGCAAAAAGGGGTCTTCCCAGCAGCCCAATTTGTGCTCAAGGTCCCTGTGTGGCTTAAAATCCAAGATTTATGGTGTGCCAAATTTTATGTATCCAAAACTGTTTTCAGAACTCATGAGAGCAAATGATGGAGCTCAAATTTTAGTACTTTTTTTTAAAATGCCCTTTATGTCTCTATGTATTTTGTGGACAGATTGTGTTCCCCAGTTCAAGTCTAGTGCTTCTTAGTTTGGGTTCTGCTGTTTCCTTTCCTAAAATAATCCTTGCCAGTCCCGTTCTGAATCCCACACCTGCTGTGCTTCCTGTTATTAGAAGGATCTGGTTTTCCAGAAGCCACTGATCACAGATTATCCAAATCATGCAAGAAAAATTCATATTCTTAACACCAGTTAGGACTCTTGAAAATCTATTGGAAAATCTTCTGTCTACTGAGCATAGAGTATGTTGTCCATAAAATGTCAGAAGTTAAATTCTGTGGGGTTGCAATGACATACTGCCTCGTGCATAAAATGTCCCATGGCTTCATAACACGCTCCATATTCTTGTCCTTGACCTGTGCTTTTCCTGTTTGTATCTCATCATTTCAGAAACAGCTGGAAACTGAGAAGCAGAAGATTGTGTCTGAATTTCAGCAACTGCACCAGTTTTTGGAGGAACAAGAGCGACTCCTGCTGGCACAATTGGAAGAGCTGAATAAGGAAATTGAAAAGAGGGGGGCTGAGTATGTTGCCAAATTATCTGAGGAAATATCTTCTTTCAGTTCCCTGATCAGTGAGATGGAGCAGAAGTGCCAGCAGCCAGCGAGGGAATTCCTGCAGGTGAGACAGTGTTAGAAACACCCCAGAACCTTTCACAGGGCAAGAAAGTCTCCTAACACATCACTTTTGAAGCATAGGAACAAATGGTCAGAACATATAGTATTGCTAAAATATACATTATTTTTCTTTAAGGGCTTGATAAAATGCCAATTAAAGTCAAAGGAAATGTACTTCTTGAGTACAACGAGCATTGGATTGAGCCTAAATTGAAAAGAAATTCTTCTTTTGAATTCTAGTGGGAGAAAACTCCAAAAATGGCAAACTCTGTTCTCCCTGTCTCATAATGCAAGAACAAAGGGACATTCAATAAAATTAGAAAGTGACAATTTGAAAACTGATCCAAAGAAACACTTTTTCACACCTCGTGTAATCAGACTGCGGAACTCATTGTTACAGGATTTTGTTGAGACCAACCACTTAGCAAAACTTAAAAAGTGATTGGACATGGATCTGGATAACAAGAATATACAGAGTTATAGTTAACTATAACAAAACATTTATAAGGGGTATTAAACCTCATGGTACAGTCGCTAACTCTTAGTGAGAAGCATGAGAATGTAGGAGGCAGATTATCTTAAACATTCCTCTGAACCATCTGGCCCTGTCTACCTTTGGAGACAGAATATTGATTAGATGGACCTCTGGTCTGAGCCAGTCTGGCATCTCCTGTGTTCCAAACGCAAACATCAAAAGATCTTTAATCTTTGTCTATTTAAGGTAGACAGGGCCAGATGGTTCAGAGGAATGTTTAAGATAATCTGCCTCCTACATTCTTTATTTATAAAGAGTCAGTCTTTATTTATCGAAGTAGCTAAAATTGAAGGTAAGATTCCATTTAAACCTTGATTTTTCCACTTTTCCTACATATCACAAAAAGGGAAAATATTGGCCTCAAAATTAATACATGGGATCTGAGGCTGCGGGGATTTTGAATGCCAGAACAGAAGTTACATAGGGAAGCTGTTCATTACTTATCGTAGCCTGAAAGTGTAAGTAGTTGTTAGAATTCCAAAAGCCTTCTAATGATTTTTTTTAAATGCCTCTAATTAGCCAAAAAGGAAAAAAAGGTGAGGAATAAAACGTAGCATCCTGGACATCTCTAGCTGATATCTAAGGTCAAATTCTCAGTTCCGACCAGTATCTGCTGTGGGCAGGAGTCTTCACTCCTCAGGTTTCCTTCATTGATCCTAGCGTGTAGGATAGTGAATGGCCCAGTGTTATTCTGTACCCCACACCCATTGTTCTCACCCAGCCCCAATTTCCTGTGGGTGTCAAGAAGCTCACAGGACGGGCCTTCAGAATGTTTGTGGGCGAGTGGGGAGAGAGTTTAGAGCACGGGGGCAGCACAGCCTGGGGGCATCCCTCCCTCTGCATCCACTGGAGTCTGCAGGAGGGGATCTTCCCCACACCTGTGAGTGTTCGGAAGATCCTTGTTCAACACATCACAAGACTGAGCTCTCTGATTCCATGGGCCCGCTGGTTATCCACATGTCATTACATGAAGACCTTGTGTGACTCCTTACACAAACTTCCTAGACCGAGATCCTGCAGTCCGAGCACTTCTCCAAAAGAGCAAAGGCAGCACATGTAATGTTTTGTTTGTATAAATAAATAACAAATAATTCCTCTTTGAATCTCAAATTGTGAAGACAAAGCAAGTCCCCTCCAGAGCAGGAGGGATCCTTAGTATGAGATATGGGACTGAATTTCCTTTTATCTTTCTCCTCTAGGACATCAAAGGCACCTTGAGCAGGTAGGTGGCTCCTTCTCACTCTCCCTTTTGCTTCCCAATGCAGGGAAGGGATTTTAAACATGAGACCTGGCTCCCCATGGTCCAGCAGTGCAGAGTGTGGGGCTGGTTCCCAATCTATCTCCGTTAAATCTGATCTTGGCGCTGTTGTCATTTTGACTAGACTCCAGAATAGAGCAGCCTGAGAAAGGAGAGATTTACCTACAGACAGGGTACTGATTTGTAGTGTAGCTGGTGGAATGGGGACCTCAGGAGATTGGGGATGGAGAATGAGTTTTCATTTCTAGGTTATAGACTCCAAACTCCACCTAGGTGGGTAGGGATGGAAAGTCAGGGCCATCTGATGACTATTCAATGAGCTGTTTATTAATTGTTTCTAATTATGCAGTGAGCTCTATCCGTGTGCTGGGCGTGGCAAGAGATATGATGGAAGTGACATTCCCAGCTCTCAGGAGTTTATAATGGGCTATTATCAGTAGCACTATGGCAGTGCCTAGAGGCTCAAGGCAAAACCAGGGCCCAACATGCTGGGTGCTGCACAGACACACAGACAGAGACAGTCCCTGTCCCAGGGCGTTTACAGTCTAAATAGACACAAGAGACAAAGGGCGAAGGGAGGAAGGATTAAAATCGATTGAAGGGGACATTGAATAAAGACAAAGTGCTGCACTTTGGAAGGAAAAATCGAATGTACAACTATGACATGGGGAATCACTGGCTAGGTAGCAGGACTGCGGAAAAAGATCTGGGGGTTCAAGTGGATCACACATGGAAGGAGTCGGCAGTGTGAAGCTCTTGTGAAAAAGGCAAATGTCATTGTGGGATGTTGTCCCAGGTTGCTGTATTCACCGCAGGTGGTGCCTCCTCCTGGCTGTTCTGGGGATTAGCTCTCTTTCAGGTCCAACACCTCCCCTTGCCATCTCCTAGCTCTAAGAAGCAACACCTGCCCTGAAGCCCTGAGAAAACGCTGACTCTTACAACCATAGTTAAATCATAAACAAAGTGAAATTTACACCCTAGCTGATAAGGTTCTATCCAACAATTAAACTTTATAACACAATCTGCCAATATTAGCTTTGCCATAAACACTATCTAAGGGAACAATCACGTCAACATCTTAATTCTTTCATGTTTGCTGGAAAAGGGACGATTCCTCGGTTGAGTTTCAGGATTACACAGGGTATTGAGCTGTTTGTTCTGACAAGAGAGCTCACAGCACCGGGTATTTAAAGGCTAAATCCCTTTGAAACATCTGGCCCACAGATCAGTGTCCGATCCCTCCCGTACCTGTGTGTCAGGACCTGTCTGGTTTTAAGATAAAGTTAGATAAGTTTATGGAGGGAATGGTTTAATGGTAAAACATAGTAGTCAAGAAAACCAAGCAATGGTAGGTAAATAGCATAATGGCTAACAGGGGTCAGGATGGAGACTCTTGCCTATATGCTCGGGGTCTTACTGATCGCCATATTTGGGGTCGGGAAGGAATTTTCCTCCAGGGCAGATTGGCTGAGCCTCTGGAGGTTTTTCGCCTTCCTCCGCAGCATGGGGCAGGGATCTCTAGCAGGAGGGTCTCTGCTGATTGAAGTCACTAGTAACAGGATTGGGGACTTCAGCAGCAGAGTCCAGGGAAGGGGTAGGGACGGTTTTATGGCCTGCAGCATGCAGGGGGTCAGACCAGATGATCATAATGGTCCCTTCTGACCTTAAAGTCTATGAGTCTATGAGTCTATGAAACACAGATCTCAAACGCTGGCCATTGTCTCTCTCTCACTCTCCAGCCTCACCTCTCACTCCAACAGCTGCAGCTTCCTCTCTGTGACTCAACCCTGCAGCCAGGTCACTAAATGGTTTCCCCTTCTGGGGTACAGAGTCTCCCTGGTCCCACTGTCCAGGCAATGCCGCTCCATCAGTGGCTGATAGGGGAACTCGAGCCCACCCACTGCTCCAGGGTCCAGCCCAGGAACCCTATCACATGCAGGCAAGGTCTGCTCGCTCCCTGGGCTGCTTCCTACTCACCTCCCATAGGCTTTCTTCTCCACCCTTCTCTCTTATAGGGGTTAGACTAGATGACCCTAGCAGTCCCTTCTAACCCTCTGATTCTAAATACTCCCTTCCCCCAGGGCCAGGCTCCCAGCATGCTGTTCTTTCCCTGTTTCCCTCTTTCCCTTTCGAATGCACAGAGGGTGGCTGCGGACTTCCTCACTGCGGCCAATTTCTGTTGCCAGCTTCCTGGCTTTATCCTAGCCCAGCCCCCACCTGCTCAGCTGAGCTTCATCGTCCAATCAGGGACAACTTCTCTGGCCTAAACCGCTCATGTGTGGCCTGTCTCACTAATCTCCTCTTTCTCAGCTTCCTTCACTGTTTTTGGGGGCTGACGTGGGGTGAACACCCCACCACAGATATATTAACAGGAGTGTCAATGTAAAACACAGGAGGACGTTGTTCCACCCTTCTTGCCATGGTGAGGCCTCAGATAGAATCCTGTGTCCAGTTTTGGGCACCACACTTTAAGAAAGATGTGGAGAAATTGGAGAAAGTTCAGAGGGGAGCAACAGAAATGATCGGAGGTTTAGAATGGATGAGCTATGAGGAAAGGTTGAACTAAAGGGGTGTGTTTAGTCTAGAGAAGAGAAGACTCAGGGAGGGCCTGATAATAGTCTTCAAATATGTCTGAGGCTGTTCCACAGAGAGCGGTGATCAGTTGGTCTTCAAGTCCCGTGAGGGCAGAACAAGAAGAAATCGGTTTAATTTGCCACAAGGGAGATTTACATCAGTGTGATGGGTTCCCGGGGTGCAGCCTGGACTGTGGGACTGCTGTGCCCTCCAAATCCGCAATCTGGGCTGCCTCTCGCCCCGTGATGCTGATGTCAAGCTACAAGCCTGCGCTGACACAGACACCACCACTTCCCTTGGCAGTTTCTTCCAATGGTTAGTTCACCTGCACTCTTAAATATCTGTCTTTTTTCCCATTTGAATTTCTCTGGCTTCAGCTTCCAGCAATTGATCCTTGTTTTGCCTTTGTTTCGTATATTGAGGAGCCCTTTAGTACCAAGTACAGTCTCCCCATGACGGTATTTATACCCCACACACAAGTGCCAGGGTTCTTTCAGTGCAAGGCATTTTTACCAGCCTTCAAATCAGTTTTGTGGGTCTTCTCTGCAACGTCTCCACTTTTTAACGTCCATTTTAAAATGGGGACACCAGAACTGGAGGCAGTTTTCCAATATCGGTCTCACCAAAATGAAGGGGAAGCTTGTAGTGTCCAAGCTGGGATTGGACCAATTCCTGGGGCAATAGAGACTTTAATCCTCCAGGGTCTGCTGAGCTACAACCATTCACGAGAGTAAAACACATGTTAGTAAAACACAAATATGACCGAACTCCACAACGAGTAACACTGGGTTGTTCTTCAGATGTGAGAGGGAGAAGTTTCAGAACCCAGTGGCCTTTTCTTCTGATCTGAAATGGAGAATCTGGGAATCTTCTCAAAGAAATGCATCTCTGGAGACCATAATGAAGAAATTCACAGGTAATAAACAGTCACCTGGGGAATTTTCTCACCTATATTACACTGATAATTGACAGAGCTGGGGAAATCTCTTAGGGACAATGATTGTGGATGGAGATAGTCAACTAATCATTTGGAACCTACGAATTCCCTACTGAGCTCTCGGTACAGCACATACACACTGGGTTAGGGGCCTACATTCAGAATCTCTGGGGGTTTTCCTTTCTTAGCAGCTATGAACATAGGTGCCAACTCTGTGGTTGCTCCGTTGCTGGAGCACCCATGGGGAAAAATTGGTGGGTGCTCTGCACCCACTGGCAGCCAAGCTCCCATCCCCGCCGCCTGCCTCACATCACCTCCGCCTTCTCCCCCAAGCGTGCTGCGTCCCTGCTTCTCCTCCTAGCTCTCAGTGCTTGCTGCCACGAAACAAGCTTCAAAAGTGAGGGAGGAGGAGTGGGAACGCGGTGAGCTCAAGGGAGGAGGCGGGGCCAGGGCAGAAATTCTGGAAGGGGTCTAATAGGGCAGGGAGGGGCAGAGTGGGGGTGGGGACTTTGGGAGTTGGAATGGGGGCGGGGCGGGGCCAGGAGGGGGCGGGACAGGGGTGGAGTCAGGGCAGGGCCGGAGACAGAGGTGGGTCACACAGAATTTGGTGCCTATGGCTATGAATGTTAACCTTAGCTTGAGCTTCCTGCTGAATTAACGGTTTTTGAAGTATGTTTGTTTGGATTTTTTGTCTGCAAGGCCTCCTGTGCCATCATAGTTCCTCTCTTGCTTTAGAGCAGGGGTGGGGAACCTTTTTTCTATCACGGGCCATTGTCTGTGCCTCCTCTTCCCAGACATTAGGCCACGGCTCCAGGAGGGGGGGTGGGATGCTGACAGGGGCAAGGGAGTTGAGGCTGGGACCACAGCTGGGGGTGGGAGTAGAGCCCTGGGTGTGGGGCCAGCAGATGGGAACCCACTGTGTGGGGATCTGAGAGCCAGCCGGGACCCTGGTCATGGGGCTGGTGGCTGGGACCCTGCGCAAAACCTGGGGGGTGTTGCAGCACCCTCCGCACTCCTAGTTCCCATGGCTCTGCGCAGAGGCTCAGGGCTTCTCCCGGTGGCAGGGCGAGTCGGCACTCGTGGCGGGGGGAGGGAGTGGTGCTGCGGGCCAGATGAAATTTAGCAACGGTCCAGATCTGGTCCACCGGCCATAGGTTCCCCACCCCTGCTTTAGAGATTCTTGACCTTTTATCCTCCTGAGCTGGAGAGAATGAGACCACCAGGGCTGTCAGGAAGGATGAGCCAGTTTTACTAAGTACTAGTGGAACAGGGGCAGATGTAAAGTTGATTGAATGCTAATCAGTGAAAAAGTGTCTGTGTGTGGGTCTGTCTGTGAATCATGTGTTGGTTTCAGAGGGTTTGTTTCCACAGCAATTAAACACCTGTGGCTGGCCCGTGTCCCCTGACTCCGGCTCACAAGGTTCGGGCTCGGGCTGGAGCCTGGGCTCTGCGACTCTCTCCCGTCACAGGATCCCAGAGCCCAGGCCTCTGCCCAAGCCTGAGCAGCTACACCACAGTTAAACAGCCCCAGTGCCCGAGCCCTGCGAGTCCAAGTCAGCTGTCATGGGCCAGCCACAGGTGTGTAATCACTGGTAAAACATTTCTGTATCTGTCATGTAACCTTAGGTCATGTCCTTAGTTTTTAATGTTTGCGGTTATTTTTAGTGATGTGTGGAATGGTTTGTACTGGTGTGAATTGCACTTAACCTCCTTAACTAGAACTTCATAAAGTTTGTTTTCTTTTCATTTTGCTTTTGTGTTAGAAACATGACAACCTGACATTTCATCTTTTTCACCCATTTCTTCCTCTAGACTCACTGTCATCAAGCCAGCGGTTGGACAAAGGTAAATTTCTCGTATCAAAGGGGGAGTGAAAACTTTCATATGAATTATGGTGGCTCATTGGCAGAACCATAGTTAAGGTTTTGTTTGAATTTTGCATTTGACAGGAGCTGAGCAAAATATTACTGGTGGCTGCCCAGATCTTTCCTAAAAACAGAAAAGTCAATTCTTTTCTCTCTTAGAATTTATAATTTGTAACTAGTGGTTGGGTTAACCAGATGGGTTGGGGTGCGGGAGAGGGGGTGAGCAGTGTATTGCCGTAGAGATCTAAGAGTTTAAAAATGAGCCTTTTGGCAAATCAGAGAGGAACATCTCACCTCATTTTCAGAACTCTTTATGCCCATACATCACGTCCCCTGGCCATATTATTATTATTAGCAAATGCACAAGAGGTAAAACGAGGAATGGGGAAATTCAACATACAAAAATAGACATTTCTGTTTCCTCTCTCTACTTTATATGTCAAAAGAGAAAAGGTTAAAAATGTCAGAAGGGGTTAGGTAGACATCACCTATTAGCAGACATGCCAACTCTCATGAATTAATTGTGAGAGATGCAGTTTCTGAGTAAAATTAAGCCTCACTCATGATCTCACCATGGAGCTGTGGCTGAAAAAAAAATCCCGACATTTGAGAGTTCTAAAAATGAGGTTTAATTTTACTTAGAAATCCTGTCAGCTGCCCTGGGCGCGGCTGGGGCTCCCGCTGTCACCACCCCAGTGTGGCTGCTCCCCTGTCAGTCTGGGAAGTGGGAGAGGGGCCCCCACTGTAGCCCCCAGGGGCCCTGAAGTGAGTGGGGGCTGATGGGCTGGGGGGGCTGTATTGCTGGTGGGTTCTGAGCAGATAGGGTGAGTGCTGGGAGGGTGAACTGAGGGCGGTGGGGTAGGAATGCTGAACTGATGGGGCGGTGATGATGGGGGCTGGGCAGGGGTGAAAGTAACTTACAGGACTTACCGGTACGGCTGGAGTCCTGAGGGGGGTGTGACCTCATTCAGAAGAGCCTTTAAATCACCCCGGGGCTCTCAGCTGCAGAGGTGGCTGGGAGCCCCCGGGGCTCAGGGAGGAATTAAAAGAAAAAAAAAGCATACCAGCTCTTGACGGGGGTTGGATGGGGACAGAACTGATGGGGGGCTGGGGGACAGGATTAATTGCTGGGCAGGAGATGGGCAGATGTGGCGGTGAGAGCTCCTGCGTTTCAAAATCACTTTCTCCAGAACATGTGGGCGAGTGGGCAACACTGATTGTCACATGCACAAGCCCTGGGGAGGGGCCAGGGGAGGTCAAATATCAAGAGACTGACCTAAAAACCATAACAGAATCACGATTTTGGGCCAATCGCCTGAGATTTGATCCCTTGAAGTTGGCAATACTGTATTAGCCATTGCATAGCCCTGGGGCCAGCAGTGTGGAGTTTGGAAAGTCCCCGATAGCCCAGCACAAGCCGAGCAGCCGTTCAGTAAGTGTGCGGTGTCCTCACCCCCCCCCCCCGCAGCTACACACAGTCCTGGGGGGCCAGGGGGGTCTCTGTAAAAGCAGGTTTTCTAGTGCTCAGCTGGCTGATCGTTGGGGGGCGGGGCTCTGCAAGGAGACGGGCTGTGCAGAGTCGCATCATGGGACAGGGGGACGTTGGATTCCCTGTAATCTGCTGGGAGCCTCCTATGATGCCGGGATCTCTAATCACATCTGTGGGGAGAGGTGGGTGCAGGTGGGGAAAGATTCCAGGGCCTGATTGTCATCCCTTTTGTGCTGGTCTGTCAGAGCAAAGGGGCCTTAATGTGCCTGGAAACAGACCCCAGAAAATAGCTCCGGTGCACGGGAGACACCCCCATCTGTGTGACGTTGGCACAGGGGCTCCACAGCAACTCTGCTCCCAGCTGTTATTGTAGGAGTGGGCTGGGGCCATGCTGGGGGTCAGGGCTGTCCCTAGGAGGATGCAGGGTGTGGGGCAGAAGTGATGGATTCGTCTCTTCTGGGACCGACTGCAACAGCCAATCACACTGGCCCGTGGGACTCCCCAAAGCGCAGGGCCCGGAACGGTTGCCCCAAGGGACGGCTCTGCTGGGGGCATAGACAGGAGGCATCACACTCTGGCTGCTCTCTGCTTTGCAGCCCTGAGGCCCCTGTAAGTAGGGACCAGGGAGACTAAAGGAAGGACAAAGGTGGCTTAAACCCACCTCCCTCTAACCCCCCTTGTCTTTCCCCCAAGCACAAGGATGGAATCACTGAGACTCAGACGCTGGGTCTGGGGGCCTGGCTCAGCTGAGCTGATCCTTTCACTCTGTCCCTGAACTGGCTCTGTCGGGGTGTGAATCCCCCCTGCCCATGGCTGAGATCTCAGCGCTGCTCCCCAGGCACATCTGGGTAAATCCTGGAGGCAGGAGGTTGCCTGGTTCACTCCCCAGCTGGGGCAGGTTCTGTCACTGACACGTTCAGACCCTGCCCCAGGGCTGAGCTCTGCCCCTCACGCTCTGATTCTCTCTCTGCAGCGAACGTGACTCTGGATCCAGACACGGCCCATCCCCAACTCATCGTGTCTGCGGATCGGAAAAGTGTGAGATGGGAACCCTGGCAACAGGATCTGCCCAACAACCCTGAGAGATTTGACAATTGGACCTGTGTGATGGGCTGTGAGGGATTCACCTCGGGCCGACACTACTGGGAGGTGGAGGTGGAGGGGACGGGAGTCTATGTTGTAGGGGTGGCCCGAGAGTCTGTGAGCAGGAACGGAGGGATCAGCCCTAACCCTGCGCAGGGGATCTGGGCTGTGCAGGGCAGAGGGGATCTCTACTGGGCTCTCACTTCCCCTGAGCATGGCACCCCCTTGTCCCCAAGCCGGGCATGCCGCAGGATCCGGGTTTATCTTGACTGTGAAGGGGGGTGGGTGGCATTTTTTGATGCTGGTCGTGGGGAGCTGATCGTCACTTTCCCGCTGACCTCTTTGGCGGGGGAAAGAATCCGCCCGTTATTCCAGGCTGGTGTTAGTGTGAGGCTCCTCTAGCCCCCACCCTCCTGATCTCTATGACCTGGAGGACTCAGCCAGTCTCCCCCTCCACAGACAGGGCTGAAGGGGGGTGACACTCTACCGATAGCTCTATGGCTGTGGAGGTCTGTGTGAGGTGCTCTACACTGGGGCTCTATGCTCCTAGCAAGCCAACTCTTTGTGGAGTCGGGGGGGGGTCCCACCAAGGAAGGAGGGAGCCCCCCTGTGGGAGAGCGACCAGCCAAGTGCCAGGGAGAGACCCCTCAACTGGGGCGGGGGGAGGACAGGGGAGAGGCCTGGCTGAAGAGGCAGAGGTGGGGGGGGACAGACCAGAGGGCAAACCAGGCGTCAGGCGGGGAGAGGTTCCCAGGAGATCAGGGGCAGGTATCGCAGGGGAAGCAGAGCTGAGCAGGGAGGACCCAGCGGCACAGACAACATCCTGCCCCTTGGCTTGGGGGACACAGAGGCTGGGGACCCGTGGGGCCCCCCAGGGTTCCACCAATCAGAGCCCAGGACTGGAGTCCTCTGCTCCCCTTCAGCGGCTAGTCTAGCAGCGTGAGCAGGACACTGGGTGGTGGTTCACACTGACGAGCTCCTAAGCGCCCTGTGGGCTAGCGTTTGAGATCTGCGGTTCCTGACACAGAGGCAAGGGAGGGATCAGACACTGATCTGTGGGCCAGATGTTTCAGAGGGATTTAGCCTTTAAATACCCGGTGCTGTGAGCTCTCTTGTCAGAACAAACAGCTCAATACCCTGTGTAATCCCGAAACTCAACCGAGGAATCGTCTCTTTTCCAGCAAACATGAAAGAATTAAGATGTTGACGTGATTGTTCCCTTAGACAGTGTTTATGGCACATCTAATATTGGCAGATTGTGTTATAAAGTTTAATTGTTGGATTGACCTTTATCAGCTAGGGTGTAAAATTCACTTTCTTTATGATTTAACTACGGTTGTAAGAGTCAGCGTTTTCTGAGGGCTTCAGGGCAGGTGTTGCTTCTTAGAGCTAGGAGAACAATATTTTCTCTGCGAAATTAATTTTAAAAATTAAAAAATTGAAGGAAATTTTAAAAATGCTGATTTGTTTGACAATTTTTGTGGAATTTTTGCTTACTTGAAAAAAATTAAACCAAACTTAACAAAATTTTTCAGTTCTTTGGTTGTTATATTCCCCCCACCCACACTTTTCGCTCTGCCTTTTCTCTGCCTTCCATTGGAAAATGCGGGGGCGGGGGAGAGAGAAAGAAAAGTGAGCAGACTTTTGACACAGTTCCATATGACACTCTCATAAGCAAAGGAAATATGGTCTACGTGAAATTACTATAAGGTGGGTGTACAACTGGTTGAAAACTGTTCTCAAACAGAAGTTATCAATAGTTTGCTGTCAAATGGGAGGACGTATTGAGTGGGGTCCCATAGGGCTCTGTCCTAGGTCAGGTATTCTTCCATATTTTCATTAACGACTTGGAGAATGGAGCGGGACCATGGAGTGAAGAGCATGCTTCTAAAATGTGCAGGTGACAGCATACTGGGAGGGGTGGAAAGCACTTGGGAGGACAGGATTAGAATGCAAAATGACCTTTACAAATTGGGGAATTGGTCTGAAATCAGTGAGCTGAAATTCAGTAAAGACAAGTGCAAAGCATTATACAGTATTTAGGAAGGAAAAATCAAATGCACAAACACAAACTGAGGAATAACTGGCTAGGCAGCAGACCTTCGGAAAAGGATCTGGGGGTTATAGTGGTTCAGAAATGGCATATGAGTCAACACTGTGATGGTGTTGCAGAAAAGGCAAATTCCATTCTTGGATGTACTAATGGGAGTGTTGGGTGTAAGATACAGAAGGTGATTGTTCCACGCTATATGGCACTGGGGAGACCTTATCTGGAGTAGTGTGTCCAATTCTGGACTCCACACTTTAAGAAAGAGGTAAACAAATTGGAGAGAGTCCAGATAAGAGCAGCACAAATGATGAAAGGCTTAGCAAACAAGACCTATGAGGAAAGGTTGAAAAACTGGGCATATTTAGTTTAGAGAAGAGAAGGCTGAAGGGGGACATCAATTGTTCCCCACGTCCAGCAAGGGTAGGACAAGAAGTGATGGGCTCAGTGTGCAGCAAGAGAGATTGTGGTTAGACCTTCGGAGAAACTTTCTAACTCTAAGGACAGTTGAGCATCAAACTGGTTACCTAGGGAGGTTGTGGAACCCCAGTTACTGGAGGTTTTTAAGACCAGGTTGGACAAACTCCTGTCAGGGATGGCCAAGTTGTACTTGGTTCTGTCTCAATGCAGGGGGCAAGACTGGATGACCTCTTGAGATCCCTTCCAGTCCGACATCACTATGATCCTCCAGTCACACCTCAAGGAAGACTTATTTAGGCTCATATCAATTTAGTTGAAATAGATCCCCTACCAAATTAAGTTACAATGACATAAAACACCTAGACCAAGTCCTGGAATCGATGTAAGCCACATGTAAAACAATGCACGTGTCTACAAATGGGTTTACACTTCTGTAAGCAGGGTTTGAATGAATGCTTCCCTGACAGCTAGATGGGAGGGGAAGAGACTTTGCGTGTGTTTATGTAAATAGAGTTTGCTCCTGCTCTGATTACATATTCAAGAGATTCATCAGTGTCAGAGGGTACGTCTTCACTACCCACCAGATAGGCGAGTAGTAATCGATCTATCGGGGATCGACTTATCGCGTCTCATCTAGACGTGATAAATGGATCCCCGAACGCGCTCCCCGTCAACACCGGAACACCACCAGGGCAAGAGGCGGAAGCGCAGTCGATGGGGGAGCCGCGGCCGTCGATCCTGCGCCGTGAGGACGCGAGGTAAATCGATCTAAGATATGTTGACTTCAACTACGCTATTCTCTTAGATCCCACACCCCCCTAGTGTAGACCAGCCCAAAGTGATCAACTTTGGCTGGTGTTGGGTACAACTCACCTTAGTACTGAATGCCGGGGAGTGAAATATGGTTACCAATGTTGTAATTAGTGTAGGAATACAGGAAAGCAGGATTCTGCTTAACCTGTCCAAAATGAGGGGGCCACCCACAGTTGAAAGAACAGTGTTAAGCCAGGGGCTTGAATGTCAGAGCCCTGTGAAAGGAAAAGGGGTGGGGGACAGGTATCCCCAATCAAAAGGCTGCAGACCCTCATCAAGGGGCCTTCCTAGGTGGGTTTAACCTGTTTCTCCCACTGTTCAAAGACTAGAGCTAAGTAGGAGCCTCTTTGTTATGTTAAATGTCCAATCAGAGCTGAAATCAGTTGTGATAGGACTGTGTTTCTGTCCAGCCTGCAAAGACCTAAAAATCGCTTTGAGCTGAAATCACTTGAGATTGGTCAGTTCCTCTGCCCAGCCTGCACAGAGCTGAAAATCACTAAGAGACGGATGTGCAGAGGTCACAGCAGAGAGGCAGGCAGCAGCAGAAGTGACAGACAGTCAGCTGATGAACGAGTGGCTGGTGCGGCGGAGAGGCACAATAAGCGGCCAGCAAGGTGGCAGCAGAAAGGCCTGATGAGTGGCCAGCAGGGCGGCTGGTGGAGAGGCGCGGCGAGAGCGGTGAGCAGGCGGCCGGTGAGCTGCCAGCAGGGCAGCGGCAGAGATGGGCGGTTAGTGAGTGCCCGAGCAGCGGAGCGAGTAAGGTACCTCTTTACCCCACACCAGGGGGAGGTGAACTCTGCAGCTGCACCTCTGAACTCTGGGTCTGCGCTGACCAAGGACAGCAACTGTGTGTGGGGTGCAGAGAAGAGTCGGGCGTGTGAAAGGGACTTTTGGGTTGCTGGACTTCAGACCCTGAGGGGGAAAGGACACTGCCCAACCGACTTGGGGGTGGGTCTTTACTTGTGGTTTATGTTTATGAGCCCTGTTTGCCGTGTTTTCCCAAATTAACACCAAGCTACTTCCCTGCCTGGTTTCCGACACCTAATTTCTCAGAGGCCTGAATTCTCTGGCACCTGGTTTCTCTGAGTCCTGGTTTCCGTGGCACCTGGATTCCCTGTGTCCTAGTTTGGTTTCCATGGCTCCTGGAACACACTGACCGAATAGATTATGTGGCCTCTTCTCTTTCATCCCACAACTCTTCCTCAAACCGCCTCGTTCAGGGGCTTTCAAATCTGGACCGCCAGACGCTATTGAATGGACCACAAAATCTTTTTATTTGCATATTAATATCACTGTGTGAAAAATGTTTCCCTGGAGTCTGGACCTTGACTGTACCTTGACCAAGAAATTTGGACCTTGACAACAATAATTGACTACCCCGGCCTAGTTCTTCTGCACCCCTCTCCCAGGACCCCGGGCCCATCTGAGTCTGTTTCTCCCCCGTTCCTTAGAGAATCCCGGCCATGGGTCCCGGCTTCCCCTCTCCCCAGCTCTGCAGGGACACTCAGGACAGGGTGCACAGGCTGCTGTGCATTGCAAGAAGAAGGTGATGGGGCCAGTTGTGAGAGTTCAGCCCCCCGGATGGCCACAAGCAGGAAGAGCAGCATTGCTATAAAACCCCGCTCTGCGCCGGGATCTCCGGCTGGAGGGTGAGCTGGGCAGGGACCAGCCCCTGGGGCTCTACACAGCAGCAGAGATGTCTGGGTGTTTGGGACGGGAGGGAGGGTTTAGTTTGGCTGTGAATGGCATTTATCAACCTTCATTCTAAGCTAACGAGTTGTGCGGGCAGCGCGATGGTTGGTGCAAGGGGTACATGACAGGCCGATAATTAACAACAGCTAATCCCAGCTGCATGGCAGGGGCTGGAGCCAGCATCTGAACTGGGACACATCAGCATGGGAAATCCAGGACTGCTGGGCCAGGCTCCCATTGGGTGTGTCACTTCTCCCAGTCATTAGTTTATCTCTTTCCCTCCACCTGGAATCGCAGTCCGCAGGGGAGGTGTATCAGGGCAGGCGAAAGGCCCTTAGTCCTCCACCGTGTGTCTCTCCGGACCCAGCCCAGCTGTGGGCCTAGGCCAGCTCTATCCTGAGCTCAAAGTCTGTGCTGATCAGGAAAAGATTCCAGAGCCATTTGGAAACCGACACGTCTCATGAGGATAATGGCAGATTTGGGGCCGATTCTAGAAAAGAGGAAGGAATTGGGGAGATTTCAGGTTCCTTTTGTGGATCCCCTCAAACCCGGTAAGTAGGTGACCTAGTCTCAGGGTCTCTTTCTCTCTGTTCCTGTCTCTCGTTCCCTCTTCTACGCAGAAAAGGATGAAGTCAGTGGAAAAACTCCCAGAATTTCATGAAAGATCTCCAGAGAGCTGCATAAGGTGCTGGCTTAGGAGATGGGAATTGGGGGAGGGGGGAGGAATCGTTCAGGGAAATGTTGCTTATTTTCCATATTAAATGGGCCCCCTCAGGATTTGGGGTGAGTCTTTGAGCCTGTGGTGATCTTTTATGAGCCACCCATGGTCCTCCAGACGCACCAACTGACAAGTTTCTTGTTCCCTGTGGGAGCTTGCGGGAGGCCCCTCTTCTTCATCCAGCACCGGGTATGGAATGAGCTGTCCCCAGTCCCCAAATCGTGAGCCTCTTCCCCCCTAGGCATTTCCGGGGGCTTCTTTTCCTCTCCCTTCCCAGCTTGGAGTAAAGGGGTTCTCTGGTTCTCTGTCTCCTGAGGAGACACAGGGCTTAACCCACCCACCCCTCTCTTCCTACAGTGTTCCCATCTCTCGCTGCCTTTGAGGTCTTCCTCATTTCTCTTCTTTAAATCCCATGGTCTCTCTTGCCCATTTATGTCTGTCCTCATATGTCCCCCATATTTTGTCCCCCTCCTTTCTGTCCTCCCATCTATTCTTGCCCTCCCAGCCCCCTGTATCCCAGCCCTGAGATACCCCAACCTTCAGCTCTGCCGGTGCCCCTTAATCCTGACCCACAGCCTCCTGCTACCCCAGTCTTGGGCTCCCCCACCCAGCTGTGCCAATGCCCCTTAATCCTGACCCACAGCCCCCTGCTAGCCCAGCCCTATGCTTCCCACAGCTCTGCCGGTGCCCCTCACTCCCACCCCACAGCCCCTGCTAGCCCAGCCCTGGGCTCCCCTGACACACAGCTCTGCTGGTGCATCTTCATTTTAGCTATTTAGGTACCTTCTTGTCACTTGATAATATTAAATGTTTTTTTTTAAATGACTTCCTTGGTTTGGGGAGAAGAGGGAGGGTTTAAAGTTGGTTAGCAGAGACAGTTTTAGGGTGGATGGTGAAGGTTTGTTTAGGTGTTGTCCCATAGTCGTTGGGCATGTTTTGTTGCAGGGGCAGAGTTAAGGCTGTTTGGGTGCAGAACATTAGGATTATCACCTTAGCTCATGATGCCCATAGTTGTTTGGGTGTTTTTAGTAAGGGGGTGAGATGGTTTAGCCTGGCTGGGAACAGAGCTCAGCAGACGTCACTGCGAGTTACCAGAGGGTTTTGTGGCTACACAAATAATAACCAATCCCTGAGCTGAGCTGCAAGGATCTGTGCTGGGAGGGGAAGGGGCTAGGAGGAGGCCCCAGTGTCCCAATGGGAGATTTTATAGGGGCAGGAGGGGATTCCTACCCCGGGATCCCATCAGGAATTTCTCTTCTCCCAGTCATTTGTGTCACTCTCCCCTCCACCTGGAATCACAGTCCCCAGGGCAGGAAGAACAGGCTATTCAGATATCTTCAGCCGTGTGTTTCCCCTCCTGCCCCAGCAGGCTCAGCCGGCTGCAGGTTCTAACCCCAGCTCCCCGTGTTCAGTATCTCTGTGAATCCTCTCGGACTCCAGCCTCGGGGGATTTACAAAACTCCTCTGGTTTGAGGCTCCCAAAGTACAAAACTGTTTCAACGGATGGGCTGGGACCTGCTGCTGAAATATTCCACTTTTCAAAGTGTTGGGCAGTGGCAGGGGGCTGTGGGTCGGGAGTGAGGGGCACCAGCAGAGCTGGGGGGAGCCCAGGGCTGGGCTAGCAGGGCTGCGGGTTGGGAGTGAGGGGCACCGCAGAGCTGGGGGGCCCCCACAGCTGGAGGGAGTCGGGGATCAGACACTGGGGAGGGCCCCTCCCAGACTTATGGCTGCACCTGCATCCAGCACAGTCCGAGTGGGGGATCCATGTGAGACGATTCCCCCGGAGCAGGGAGTGAACCTGGCACCCAGCGCCCTGCGTCCATCCTGTTTCCTCCTAGCGAGGATACCTGGCACCTGGCCCTGGAACCTGCCCATCTCTAACCACAGGTATTGGGCCGCCTTGTCCCACCCTGGGGGCCAGGCAAAGGCTTCCTTCCCAGAGATCTGGGTCTGGGGGGCTGGGCTAGACTGGAGGGGATGATCATAGCCTGGGGGATACTTGTGCTTGTGGCGCACATCCCCATGTGGCGCCGAGCTCACCTCTCCCCTCCAGTGCCTCTGAGCTCCAGCGAACAAACAAGCAGGAAATTAACCCAGGATGGCAGCTGACCCTCAGCAGAACCCTGATCCGGTGCTCGTGTTACAGTGGGGGGATCTGCACCCCAGAGGCAGCCGCATTTACTCAGGGAGCCCCAAGAGAGGGCAGGGAGCAGCCTGAGCACAACCCAACAGGGATGCTCAACTGGCCAGGATGGAGACCTTCCCGGTGGGGCCATATGGCCGGGGAGCTATGGACATGCTGAATCAATGCAACAAACTGGGTGTCCTGAGACATGGGGAGAGGCTGGAGCCAGGAGCGTTTCAGTGCCCTCGGTGTCATGGCCACATGGGAGGTGAATGTGCCTGGTGGTGACCGCTGGCCTGAGATCCATGGCCCCTTGAGGAGCCAACAGTGGGTGGAGCCTGGGGGCCTCTCTGGGAACGTGGCTCCCCTGGGGCCCACCGGGATCATGGCCCCCCCGAGACACCCCCGGCTCATTGACTGTCACCCCACCGCAACCTTCACCTCCGGGAGCTGAGGACGAGGGAGGGAGGCAGCTGCTTCTCTGCGCTTGTCTTCTCACCCCCCCCCCAGGGGACCCCCGGCCCTACCCGCTTTGGTTCCTGGGGAGTGGGAGGTCCAGGAGTCCCAGCTACAATTGGCTCACCTGGGATTTGTTTTTTCTCCCAATCCAGTTTCGATTTGACCTGGAACAGCCCCCGCCCCCCAAGTGTGTGAGCGACAGGTGGTGCAATGCAGGGAGCAGAGCTCGACTGGTGGGGGCGGGGGTCCAGTTACAAGGAATCTAGGATTCCGGGAAGACGTGTGTCCCTCCACACACCCCTCAGAGAGGGGAAGTGGCTGGCAGAGCTGGCAACCCCTCACAGACCAACCCCCCACATTGCCCCTCCAGTCCCCCTTCCATCACCTCAAATGTAGCGCCCGCACCCAGTGTCTGTCCTCACAGCCCCTCCAACCCTGTATCCAGCCCACCAGTGTCACCAATCCACCTGCACCCAGCCCCCAACCCTGTTCCCAGCCCCCCAGTGTCCTCCAAACCCACCCTATGCCTGGCCCCCCCATCATATCCAGCCCA
The DNA here is from genome assembly GCF_011386835.1 of Chrysemys picta bellii. Classification (NCBI taxonomy): domain Eukaryota; kingdom Metazoa; phylum Chordata; order Testudines; family Emydidae; genus Chrysemys; species Chrysemys picta. The sequence goes on along the minus strand of NC_088802.1, from coordinate 2,498,816 downwards.
CCAGTGCCCCTAATCCACCTGCACCCAGCCCCCCCATACCCAGCTCTGCCCTCCCATGGGCTGCACCTAATTTTTGATTTCCCCAAGGACAATAATTCATCCTCCTCCTGGGCAACCAAAATGGTATGGAACAGCTGCTGTATAAGGAGAGATTAATAAGACTGGGACTTTTCAGCTAGCTTGGAAAAGAGATGACTACGGGGGGATATGATAGAGGTCTATAAAAATCATGACTCATGTGGAGAAAGTGAATAAGGAAGTGTTATTTACTCCTTCTCATCACACAAGAACTGGGGGTCACCAAATGAAATTAATAGGCAGCAGGTTTAAAACAAACAAAAGGAAATATTTCTTCACACAACACACAGTCAACCTGTGGAACTCCTTGCCAGAGGATGTTGTGAAGGCCAAGACTATAACGGGGTTCAAAAAAGAACTAGGTAAGGTCATGGAGGATAGGTCCATCAATGGCTATTAGCTAGGATGGGGTCTTGACCCAAAAGAGGGGATTAAGGGGGGTCCCAAGGCTGTTGTGGGGTGTATGTATCAGGGTATTACCACCCCGACTTCTGCGCTGATGCTGGTGGCAGTGCTGCCATAAGAGCTGGGTTTCCAGCCAGGAGCCATGGAGCTTCCTGCAGCCCAGGGAGGTTCCAGGGGATGGGTCTGACCTGGCCCCAGGACCGGCCCGTGCAGTGGAAGAAGAAGTCCCATCCCTCCCCAGCCTGGCCAGGACTAGCATCTAGAGCCGGGTGCACGGTAAGAGCCCCCAGCCCTGTCCCTCCCGTACACCAGCCAAATTTCACAGGGGAGACCAGATTCCATGCTCCCTGATGCATTTTTCATGTCCATGAATTTAGTAGAGCCCTAGCTACAAATCTCTGGAGATCCCGTGGTAGCTCACTGGAGCGCGTGAAGGTCTCGCCAGTCATTGTTCAGGTAGTTGACATAAAACAAGGAGAAATGCAATCTCTGAAAGGACGTCTCACGGCTTCATAAAAAGAAGAACAGGAGGACTTGTGGCACCTTAGAGACTAACAAATTAAGTCTCTAAGGTGCCACAAGTCCTCCTGTTCTTCTTTTTGCGGATACAGACTAACACGGCTGCTACTCTGAAACCTTTCACGGCTTCATGTTCCTGGTAACCCTGGGCTGGATGGAAGAGACTGGTCCAAAGCGCCACAGGGATCTGGTCGCAAGTCTGGGCTCAGCACTTCTAAGGTTCTCCTCGGAGACTTCAGGTCTGTTATACCCCAAAGGACACTGCTGCCATCTGCTTTCTATCAGACACTTGTCACGAGGTGTTCTCTGGTTTCTCTGGTGCTTCAGATGCTGTCCAGGAGATGGCGGTGACGTAGCACAGATATGTCTCATTCAGCGAGACAAGATGGGTGAGTTAGTTTGTTTTATTTGGCTCAGCTTCTCCGGGTGAAAAAGACAAACTTTCCGAGCTCTTTTTCAGGTGAGATTCTCTCACGGGAGGATTTTTTCAGTTTCATCCTTTGCCAGTCATCATGTGTCTGTATTAACCTGCACAACTAATGAGAATTTGCCCTTTTAAGCAACAACTTTTAATACTTCAAAGCTGTACATGCTGGGTGCTTATACCTTTTCGTACTTCCTTCCTCCTTGTTCCCTGCAGTTCATCCCACTATCCGTGCGCACCCACCAGTCAAAAAGAAAACCCAAACAGAACCTTTCCAGTTCCTCTGAACGGGTCAATATGTTTCAATAGGTTTTTTTATTTCATTTTGTAGCATTGGGAGCATGCTGTAGAATAAGCCACACCAAATGGAAGGCACGGGACAGTAGTTTATCCACAGGTAGAGAATGTGCGTTGGATTCATAAAGACAGACAACAGTAGGGTTTCACATTGGAAGCGAAAATATTTGGCACGGATTTTGGTGACATCAGAAATCCCATTTATGAAACCTCCCCTTTTCTTTAGGTCAAAGCGCAGGTCATTTCTAACGGGTTTAAAGTGGCAAATTTCCAATCTTGACTGTGCAACCTAGTCTTGCTGTGCAATTATCTCTCAGGATACAATGTATCGATCTCCACCGGCAAACAGGCTCTTAGCTTTAGGATTGAACAGCTTGTCTACGTGGGGAAACTGAACAGGAGAGCGATAGTGGAGTAATTATACCGCAATATAGTTTCTCTGCTTTATACCACAACCAAGTGGTACAGAGTGGTCACATGGGGAATCATGCTGGCATTGCTAGAGCGATCTAATTATTCCCTGTAACTACGCTGGTAGATTTCCCCGTGTCGACACACTGACAGATGGCTGATCTTTGGTGAGTTCTTTAGCGCCTTAAGAAGACAGAGGAAAAATAAATGTACACATGGGTGGATTTCTTAAGAGCTTCCTGACTGACCGAAGTTTAAAGGTATTGGGATACACTTAGTTAAGGCAAAGGAAATTCATTTATATATTCCAGTTTCTAGCCACCTCCATCACTGGCCGTTTTAAAACCAGGGATGGGAAGTTGATCTAAAAGAACTGCCCTAGTCGAAGCAGGAATTAATTCAGGGAAGTCCTAGGGCCGGCGTTAGACAGGAGATCAGAGTAGATGCTAACAGTGGTTCATTCTGGCTTTATAATCTGTGAATCTATTCCTGGGAAAATTCAAATTCCAGCTTCAATTTAGCTGCATTTCTATAGCCCCTGTGTCTCACGTGTTGGGGGTGCACGGTCCCAGGATCCCCCAACACTGGTCACAGGGAGGCTAGGAGCCAGGACTCCTGGGTTCTCCCTGGCTCTAGCAGGGGAGTGGGGTCTAGGCCAGTCACCTCACTATCCTATTATCAGCTTTGATAGGATTTGGGCTAAGGCTTGGCCTAAGGCTTGGCCAAAGATGAGCTTCAGCAAGGCCTCAGGGAGTTTGTAGAGTAGTTCCAGGCACTCCCTAAGGATAGCCATGGTCTTGGTGGCTCTGACGCTGTAACTGACCTTCCCATCGACGATGCACACGTTCACTTTATTCTCCCCTTTCCCGGAGACAAAAACCATCTCGCCCCCATCACACTCAATGACCAGCCGGGCGTTCTCCTGCAGCCAGCCCAGTTCAGCGGAGAAATCCCTAATGGCCACGTTCAAGGCCTCCTTGACCTTCTCGGGAGTCCCTGACAGACCCCTCAGCTCCCTCTGCACGCCCTCCAGGTTCTCAACGCTCAGTGGTTGTTCAGAGAGATGCATCCTCTCCTGATACATCACCCAGCTCTTCACCTTCACCTCATAGCTGGGTTTCCCATCACAGCAGGTCACAGAGACCTCACAGTCCCCATCTTCGGAGATCAGCCGCAGCTTTGTCTCGTCCCAGGCAACACACATCCTGGTGTTCTCCCGGATGCACTCCGGCTCCTTGGGGAATTCCCTCAGCACCAGATCGAAGGAGCATCTCAGCTCCTCGGTCATCACCTCCCAGCACTCCAGCCTGTCCCGAATTCTCTGCAGGCTCTCCACACTCAGCCTTTGTGGGCGAGCGCGTAACCTCTCCCGATACACCGTCACCGTGGGCTCCTTCACCTCATAGCAGGGCTCCCCGTCGCCTTCAGACACAGTGATCTCGCATTCCCCCTGGCCCGACACAAACACCAGCTCGGTGTGGTCATGCCTGATCACCATCCGGGTGTTGCGCTGCACACACCGGGGCTCCCGGGGGAACTCCACCAGGGCCCGCTCAAAACCGGCTCCCAGCTCCTCGTCCAGCACCCCCCACTTCTCCAGCGCATCCCGCACACCTTGTAGGGACTTGGTGCTCAGCTTCTGGGGACGGGAGCATAACCTGGCCAGGTACACGTCCCCCGTGGGCTCTTGCACATGGTAGTGGGGTTCCCCATTGGTGTGGGACACTGTGATCTCACACCTGGCCGCCCCGGAGATGAACACCAGCCCCATCCCACCTGGGCACTGTCCCTGCAGGTCAATGACTAACTTGGTGTTGTTCTGCACACACAGGGGCTCCCAGGGGAACTCCTCCAGGGCCAGCTCAAAGCACCTTCTCAGCTCTGGGTTCATCAGTCCCCGGGACTGCAGTCGGCCCTGAGCTTTCTTTAGGTTCCCAACACTCAGCTGCTCTGGCCCCTTCCACCTTTCCACTTTCTGGATCCAGGGCTGCGGGGCAAAGCGGTACCAAAGACTCAGCAACACTTCTTTGGCAACAACGAACATCCTGAAGGGCCACTCGAGCCAATGGGCAGGAGGTCTGGATTCTCTGCGCAGCTCGGCGCCTGCAGATCGAGCTTGTGGGAATCTCTCAACCCCTCGGGTCCTGGTGGTGCGCTGCCTCAGCTCATGGGACATGTTCCGGAAGGACTTGGGTCCTCCAGCCCCGATCATGCTGAGCTACCAGCTATTCTTCACCTGAGTCCCTGAACCCTGGTTCTCTGGTGACGGTCTGAGGAGGGGTGTCATGCACGAGCTGCAGGGCTGGGAAATTCCTGCTTCGCCCATTGCCTGCTCCTTTTGGGATCTGGAAGATGAACAAGATCATCTCAGCTGGGGCTCGATGAGGAGGGACAAAGAGCTACTCGAATTGATACAGACAGATCCAGGGAGCTTTGTGATCAGGGCTGCTAACGGGGAGTTGGGAAGGGGAGTGGGAAGGGGGCAAGGTTCACTTGCTGTTCTTTAAAACCTGTACACTAAACTACATTCAAAACTTCTTGATTTAAACAAAACCCTTTCATTAACTAGGTAGCTGTAGGAGACAATGCAGGCAGAAGTCCAGCTGCAGAGTGGGGGCTATCCTGTTTATTGCGCTGAGTGCCACATGTCTGATTACCTGCCCTGTGGGCGGGTGGCGTATGTGTGCATTCGGTGCAAGGAGCTCCTGGCCCTCAGAGACCGCGTACGGGCTTTGGAGGCCAGGGTGGCGGAACTGGAAGAGCTAAGGGAGGCAGAGAGGTATGTGATGAGGGGTCTGCAAAATATGGCCTGTGGGCCATGTGCAGCCTGTCAGACCTCTTACTCTGGTCCTTGAGTTCTAGCCAGGGAGTGGGGTCTGGGGCTTGCCCCACTCCACGCGTGCAATAGCTCTGCATGGCTTCTGGAAGCAGGAGCAACCAGGGGGCTCTGAGCATGGGCCTGGCTCCATGGAGCAACTGGAGCCATTGTAAACCCGGCACTGCGTCCAGGGACTGCCTGCCAGACAGCGATAGACTCCAACTGTGAAGGCTCAGAAAACATCTAAAAAATCTGAGGGACTCACCAAAGGTCACGCAGATCCATTTTGCAGATAAGGGGCTGAGAGCAGGTGATCAAACTCTCTCTTGTGGGAACTGGGGGTTGCAATTTGCAGCCTGGAGGATGAAGGAGATGTACAATCCAGGGACCAGCAATCCACCTTCCACTCCACCTCAGACAAGTTCAATCAAATCTCCTGTGGTGAGACATGGCAGCATCCGCACAGAGTCACATGTGAGAGTGAGACAGGAAGTTCAGAGAACGGAAACCACAGAAGTAAGACACTGCTTAGGGCAGAGGACAGGCCTGGGTGCAGTGCACCCTTTCTTTGCCAAAATCAAAAACACAGACCTGAATTGAGAGCCTCCTCCAAAGACACAGGAGAATCTGTGTCTAAACACCTACCATGGTACATAAAGGGATTGGAAAATGCAATAGACACTGGACAAGATAAACTGTGTGAATGGAGGGCGTGGTATAAGGAATATACTTGGAAGCGCCCTCTGTCATAGATTTGCTGGTGTTTTGGTGTCTTTTACTGTGTCCTCTATGGGTCAAGACAAAGGAATTGATACTGATGGTAAATCCTTTGGAAATGTGTGACATACCTAATTTTTGGGAAAAACTTTTGTACATGCTAGGGATAGTAACAGGAAAGTCCCACGAGCATGCTGCTTCTCATCTTATACCTGTCAACAGGCTTAGTGCTTGGCACAGCAGCAAGAGCAGAACAGACCTAAACTGCTCCGTGGAAGGGGAAACTGAGGCACACCACCTCATGGCATTGGTGTCTAAATGCCAAGACACTTACACCTTAACAAATATTGCTATCTGCATCCTGTTAGCAATGCTACACCCCAAAATGCTTTCAGGTGTCCTGGGAACAGAAACCCAGAACTTGGCAAAGACACCTGTGAATAACATTACAATGTTCACGGACACTGGGTGGGTGTGTCACCGAAGCCAAACAGGAATTTTAGATATACTGCCTCTTCACTGGACAGTGACCAATCCTCTGACAGTAATCTCCAAGGGAGGTGTTATGGCATTCCGTATGCTTTATGAAAATATTGTTAGGAGATAGATATGCAGACCTGCCTGTAAAGGCCATGCTTTAAGAACGTAGGTAGCGGATTTGAAGGCACACGATGCTGCGCAGAGAGAGGAGTCTTGTGAGGCAATCCGGAGACAGAGGGATGAACTGCTGGGGAGAGTAGGAGATTTAGAGGAGACAGCCATCACCTTAACCACAGGGGGGCAGAGGAGGCCCTCAGAAGGAACTGTGACAATTGTAGGGGCAACGGGAGGGAGACACAGTTACCCCTGAGGCGGGGACAAAATCAAAGGAATCTGAGGGGAGGAGGAGATTATGTTGGGTTATAATAATGTGCTTAATCCGTTGGGAGATTTACACAAACTGGGACTTGTACTGGATTTAGCCAATTGGGTGTGTTTACTGGGGCAGACGCAGGACGGTCAGGGCTATACCATTCCTATGGGGATAGCCACTCTGACCATTAAAGCAGCACATGCCCTCCCACCATCCCCAGCAGGGTGGTAACACATCCCTGTGTGGGCTATGGATAACCTGGATTGTGGTAGGGGCAGCATGGAGGTACTGCTAGAGGGAGGGGACCCTCCCCCACAGAAACAATATCCTATTCCTCGGGGGGCATTGGCAGAGGTGGGGGCAACTCTTGGGGAATTGGAACAGAGGGGACTGATTAGAGCAGTTGCCTCCCCTTGTAATGCTGCTGTGTGGCCAGTGAGAAAGCCAAACGGTACCTGGCACCTCACTGTGGATTACAGGGCACTAAACGCTCTGGCCAATTCACCAGCCTCAGTAGTGGCAGCATACCCTGAAACGCTAGCCCGCATTGGACCCCAATTCCAAATTTTCACTGTGTTGGACATAGTGAATGGGTTTTGGTCTCTGCCACTAGCTACCTCATGTCAGTATTAAACTGCATTCCCATGGGAGGGCAGACAGTTCTGTTGGACAGTACCCAAGGGATATCGGGACTCCCCTGCAATTTTTCACAGATACATGAGACAGGCTCTGAAGGGGGTGGATTCAGCAAGGTGCGCACAATATGTAGACGACCTGTTGCTAATGTCACAGACAGAGGAGGAAGACAGGGAACTAACCGAGCAGGTCCTGCAAGCTTTGGCAAGAGCAGGGTTGAACGTCAGTGGGAAAACGGCTCAGATGGGACAGACAAGAGTGACCTACTTAGGAGTGGAAGTGTCCCAGATGGGAAGGGAAATCGATAAGGGACGGGTGCAACTGATCCAGTCCCTGCCACTGCCTACGGATGTTAAAAGCTTGCCAAGTTTTCTGGGTCTAACTGGATTTTGCAGGGATTTTGTGGCCAATGACACAGAAATAGCCCAGCCTCTATTTGACCTAACCCGAGCCTCAACTTGGGAGTGGTCAGAAGAGTGTCCTGAGGCAGTGAGAGTACTAAAGGAAAACCTGGCCAGTGTTCCAGTGCTGGCCTCCCCAGATGGGGAGAAACTCTTTTATCTGTACCCTTTGGTATCTGACACCACCATTGGTTGTGCATTAACACAGGAATATGGAGCAAAGGACCGAGCTGTGGCCTTTGCCTCTCGACTTTTGAGTGCTGTGGAACTGAAGTCTGGATGGGGTGAGAAGGTGCTGTTGTGCACCTACTGGGCGGTAGGGAAATTCAAATACCTCCTGGGAATGCAGAAAGTAATAGTCCGATCTCATCGTGACCCCCTGCGACTGCTAAACATGCGTACTATCTTACAGGGACAAGTGAGTGGGCAGCTTATTGCCAAATGGTTGCTGGCTCTACAGGCAGAAAACATGAAAGCAGGAAGTGTTAAAGACTCCTTTCTCCGTGCAACATTGTGTGCCTTCAAATCCGCTACCTAAGTTCTTAAAGTCTGGGTAGCTGGATTACACCTGGCTGGCACCGCACACCAACGTGAAGCCAGCCCAAGTAAAACCCAACATCAGGTGATTCGGGCGGCTAACCCCAATCAGGTAAAGGAGCGGACACTGGTATGGTTTTTGGATGGAAGTTGTAGGTATCGGGGGGACAGAAAACTGCAGGCTTAGCTGTTGTGGGAATCAGAGGAAATGAGACAGTCAGCACCATTGGTTTCTCACTAAAAGCAAGGTCAGCTCCGGAGGCAGAACTGACAGCCTTGCTAACAGCTTTAAATGAAGTGGATCCCAAATTTGAGCCAGACTGTTGGATGGTGGTAGATTCTGATTATGTATTTTGTGGGCGTCACGTCAATGCTGAGATGGTGGGCAGATAATCATTTCAGGGCAACAGATGGCTCCACAATCAAGCATGCTAACTGGTGGAAGCGAGTGGAGGAACTCAGTCACTGTTTTACACGGATCAATGAGGTAAAGGCAAAGGCACACAAGAAAACAGGACCCCTACGCAAAGGGAATAATCTGGCCGATGCAGAGACCAAGTGGGCTGCAACAGAGGCACCCCCACGGCCCTGGGAGCCAGAAGAGAGTGTGCCTGTAGCAGTGATAACCAGTAGTAGGTTTACCCGCTGTTTGGTGGCCGGAGGGAGGGGGAAGAGCGAAGCCTCAGCACGCTCGCCACTGATCTCACTGGGAGGGACACTATCACATCCTTGTTCTCCTGGATCTGGTCTCTGTTCCATCTCCACTGCTCTTCTGGGTCTTCTCCTGCTTTTCTGACTATTTGTCCTTCAGCAACTCCTTGACAACCTTGAAACTTTTTTAACCCAATGTTTTTCAAATCAGGTGTTTCATGAAAGCTGACAACGGTTCTTGAACAATGTCAGTTTGGATGAGTTGGCATTTTCTGACCAAAAAAAAAAGTCAAACCATTGCTAACCACGACTACGCATTTCTCGTATTTTTGTGAATTTTGCATCATTTGTCATTTCTAACCACCTCTCTTCATTTCCCATTTTTAATAAATGATCAACATTTTGTATAGTTTATAATCTTTCTTTGCTGTGACATATTCCAGAGGCCCAGACCTGTTCTTCAGAGACAAAGACACACTGGTGCCCCAGGCAGGTATCAGCATAATCAAACGAACTATCATGGACTATCACCTAGTTACGCGGCCATTCTTTGGAAGCAGAGCCGGCTCTAGGATTTTTGCCGCCCCAAGCAAAAACAATTTTGGCAGCCCCCCCCATTTTTTTCTTACCCCACCCCCGGCCCCGCCTCAACTCCACCCCTTCCCCAAATCCCCAGCCCTGCCTCCTCCCCCCAGGCTCTCAAGCCTAGGAGGGAGGGAGGGAGGGGGAGAAGCGGCGCCCGCGCCGCGGCCATTCAGAGTCTCCTCCTCCCTCCCAGGCTCTCAAACCTGGGAGGGAGGGGGAGCAGCGGCGCACGAATCAGCTGTTTCACGCACGGCCCGCTCCCGCTCGGGATCTCCCCCTCCCTTCCAGGTTTGAGAGCCTGGGAGGGAGGGTGAGCAGTGGCACGCGAATCAGCTGTTTCGCGCGCCGTGGTGCGCAAGCGGCAGCAGCGGAGGTGAGCTAGGACGGCCGGGGCACGTTTTTAGGGGCGGCAGGGGCGGCATTCTGGCACCGGCCATGCCGCCCCTAAAAATGTGCCGCCCCAAGCACCAGCGTGTTTTGCTGGTGCCTAGAGCCAGCCCCGTTTGGAAGGTAGAAGGATGTGAACAAGAACTTTACATATTGGCAACAGAAATAGCTGCACGTCCTGTCTAAACAGACTGTCTGTCTGTCACCTAACCCCAGCTGGAGATAATCCTCAAAGAGGGGGAATTGTATACAAATAGAGAACACACACAACACAAATTACTTCTCTCCCCTAACAGTAAGGATAATTAACCATTGGAACAATTTACCAAGGGTCGTGGTGGATTCTCCATCATGGGCAATTTTTAACATCAAGATTGGATGTTTTTCTAGCAAATCTACTCTAGTTCAAACAGGGATTAATTCGGGACAGTTCTACTGCTTGTGTTATACAGGTCATCTGAGATTCTCACAGAGATCCCTTCTGGCCTTAGAATCTAGAAGTCTATGATAGCCCGAGATCCACTACTGCCAATTCCAGATGTACATAAATCATGAAAGTAATGAAATTTGCTTTAAAAATGTTGGGTTCTTTTTTGTTGCCTTCTGGATTGTGAGTCTTTAGAGAGAACTCGAGTCACAATTTTAAGCTTTTTGCCATGAAACTGTCAGCTAGAAACTTGCTTAAAAATAACACAACAGAAAGCTGAGATTCTCATATCAGCTGATTCCAAGAACTGGGGAAGAGAAGGGGGTGGGGAAGCAGGGGCAGGGGGAAGAGGCAGTGGGGAAGAAAGGGGGTGGAATGGGGAAGAGAAGGGGGTAGGAAAAGTGGGAATGGGGGAAGAGGCAGTGGAGAAGGAAGTGGGTGGGATGGGGAGGCGATGGAACCGTGGGGAAGGGGCATGGGATGGGGAAAAGAAGGGGATGGGGGAAGTGGAGGTGGGGGGCGCAGGGACAGGGGGAAGAGGCAGTGGTGAAGGAAGGGGGTGGAGCGGGGAGGAGATGGAGCGGTGGGGAAGGGGCGTGGGATAGGGGAAGACAAGGGGATGAGGGAAGAGAAGTGGATGGAGGAAGCGGGGGCAGCGGGAAATGGGGACAGGAGGGAAGGAAGGGGTGGAGCGGGGAGGAGATGGAGCAGTGGGGAAGGGGCGTGGGATAGGGAAGAGAAGGGGATGGGGAAGAGAAGTGGATGGAGGAAGCGGGGGCAGCGGGAAGCGGGGACAGGAGGGAAGGAAGGGGGTGGGATGGGGAGGAGATGGAGCGGTGGGGACGGGAAGGGGATGGGGGATGCGGGGGCAGGGGGAAGAGGCAGTGGCGAAGGAAGGGGGTGGAGCGGGGAGGAGATGGAGCGGTGGGGAAGGGGCGTGGGATAGGGGAAGACAAGGGGATGGGGGAAGAGAAGTGGATGGAGGAAGCGGGGGCAGCGGGAAATGGGGACAGGAGGGAAGGAAGGGGTGGAGCGGGGAGGAGATGGAGCAGTGGGGAAGGGGCGTGGGATAGGGAAGAGAAAGGGATGGGGAAGAGAAGTGGATGGAGGAAGCGGGGGCAGCGGGAAGCGGGGACAGGAGGGAAGGAAGGGGTGGAGCGGGGAGGAGATGAAGCGGTGGGGAAGGGGCGTGGGATAGGCGAAGAGAAGGGGATGGGGAAGAGAAGTGGATGGAGGAAGCGGGGGCAGCGGGAAGCGGGGACAGGAGGGAAGGAAGGGGTGGAGCGGGGAGGAGATGGAGCAGGGGGGAAGGGGCGTGGGATAGGGGAAGAGAAGGGGATGCAGAAGAGAAGTGGATGGAGGAAGCGGGGGCAGGGGGAAGCGGGGACAGGAGGGAAGGAAGGGGTGGAGCGGGGAGGAGATGGAGCAGTGGGGAAGGGGTGTGGGATAGGGGAAGAGAAGGGGATAGGGGAAGAGAAGTGGATGGAGGAAGCGGGGCAGTGGGAAGCGGGGACAGGAGGGAAGGAAGGGGGTGGAGTGGGGAGGAGATGGAGCGGTGGGGAAGGGGCGTGGGATTGGGGAAGAGAAGGGGACGCGGAAGAGAAGTGGATGGAGGAAGCGGGGGCAGTGGGAAGCGGGGACAGGAGGGAAGGAAGGGGTGGAGCGGGGAGGAGAAGGAGCGGTGGGGAAGGGGTGTGGGATAGGGGAAGAGAAGGGGATAGGGGAAGAGAAGTGGATGGAGGAAGCGGGGGCAGAGGGAAGCGGGGACAGGAGGGAAGGAAGGGGTGGAGCGGGGAGGAGATGGAGCGGTGGGGAAGGGGTGTGGGATAGGGGAAGAGAAGGGGATGCGGAAGAGATGTGGATGGAGGAAGCGGGGGCAGAGGGAAGCGGAGACAGGAGGGAAGGAAGGGGTGGAGCGGGGAGGAGATGGAGCGGTGGGGAAGGGGCGTGGGATCGGGGAAGAGAAGGGGATGGGGAAGAGAAGTGGATGGAGGAAGCAGGGGCAGTGGGAAGCGGGGACAGGAGGGAAGGAAGGGGTGGAGCGGGGAGGAGATGGAGTGGTGGGGAAGGGGCGTGGGATCGGGGAAGAGAAGGGGATGCGGAAGAGAAGTGGATGGAGGAAGCGGGGCAGTGGGAAGCAGGGACAGGAGGGAAGGAAGGGGTGGAGCGGGGAGGAGATGGAGCAGGGGGGAAGGGGCATGGGATAGGGGAAGAGAAGGGGATGGGGGAAGTGGAGGTGGGGGGCGCGGGGACAGGGGGAAGAGGCAGTGGGGAAGGAAGGGGGTGGAATGGGGAAGAGAAGGGGTAGGGGAAGTGGGGATGGGGGGAAGAGGCAGTGGAGAAGGAAGTGGGTGGAGCGGGGAGGTGATGGAGCAGGGGGGAAGGGGCCACAAAAAGTTAACCCGGCCCTGCCTCTTATTGTGACAGGCTGAGGCCCTGTTCTTAAGCTCAGGCCTTTGGCTAAGCAGCGGGAGCAGCCATGAGCTGGAAAGCGACCGGTCCCGTCCTCACACATTTCAAACCCGTCACATTGAACTCAGGCCATCTGGGGCCGTTAGGGGGGATCCGATCGATCACCTCCAGAGAAAGGGACGAGCCCAGAAGATGTAAAACGAAATTTAGTTGGATAGTTTTGTGGTTGGTGAGAACTCACTTCTCAATAGACAGTTGGGACGCCCTTATGTCTTTATAGATGGAGTTGTGAAATCCTCACTTCTGTATTGGTTTGTCATTTGAGTTCCCGCTTTGCTATGGTTTATTTGCATGTCTGGTTCTGGGATTGTTTCTGGCTGCTGTATAATTCATTTTGCTGGGTGTAAACCAATTAAAGTGGTGGGATATAACTGATTAGCTAACTATGTTACAATATGTGAGGATTGGTTAGGTCAGGGGTAGGCAACCTATGGCACGCGTGCCGAAGGCGGCACCCGAGCTGATTTTCAGTGGCACTCACACTGCCCAGGTCCTGGTCACCGATCCGGGGGGCTCTGCATTTTAATTTAATTTTAAATGAAGCTTCTTAAACATTTTAAAAACCTTATTTACTTTACATACAACAATAGTTAGTTATATATTATAGACTTATAGAAAGAGACCTTCTCAAAACGTTAACATGTATGACTGGCACGCGAAACCTTAAAATTAGAGTGACTAAATGAAGACTCGGCACCCCACTTCGGAAAGGTTGCCGACCCCTGGGTTAGGTAAAAGTCAGTAAAATGATTGGTTAAGGTATAGCTGAGAATATTACTATATAAATTCGGGGCAAACAGGAAGTAAATTGGGATTCGAAAATAAGGAAAAAGGAACTTGGATCTAAGCTTGCTGGAAGTTCACCCCAATAAACATCGAATTGTTTGCACCTTCGGACTTCGGGTATCGTTGCTCTCTGTTCACACGACGAGCACCAGGGAAGTGGAGAGTGCAGGAATAAGCCCCCTAACACGAGTAGCGTAACCAGACATCCCCATAAAATCGGGACTGTCCCGATATTTAGTTCTTTGTCCCATATCCCGACCGATGTATGGTCGAGACGCAGTTTGTCCCAATATTTTGGCTCGGGGCTGGAGTGCGACCTTAGGAGCCAGAGGAACCCATCAGGTGCTTCCCAGTGGGTGGGAACCATCCCCCAGGTAAGAGCGGGCGAGAGCTGGGGCCGGGTGCTTGTGGTGGGGACTGGGGCCATGCGCCCTCAACCCGCGGCTTGCAGCAGGGCTGGAGTGGGGCCCTGTGCCCCCGACCCATGGCGGGGCTGTGCCCGGAACCAGGGCCCTGCGCCCCCAATGGGGCTGCGGCCGGAGTGGGGGCCGTGTGCCCCCAACTCATGGCTTCCTCAGGCTTTGTATCCCCTTTCCCCCATGGCTCCAGTGGGGTGGGGGTGTGAGCCTGTGGCTGCCCCCCCCCATGTGTCCAGATATTTTGTTCTTGTTATCTGGTCACCCAAAACAGGAGTAAAGATGAAAGTGCAGCTGACAGCAATTAATTGCCCTCACTTCCCCTGTGTTTGGGGATCTGTGTCCTTTGGTGGGAACAAAGGTTGCTAAACAAACAGTTTGTGCATTTTCCTTCCCGCTAATCTATGCGAGCTCTCTTCCCTGTTCCTGTTCCCCTTGGCTGGCCCCCAGCTGAGCTCAGGGCTCCAGTCTGACCGGCTGGATAAGGGGGTCAGGAGCAGGCTCCCCTCTGGCCCAGCTCAGCCGCTCCCTGGCCTGTAGCTGTTCCCGCCTGCCCAGCGAGGATCAGAGCTGCCCTGGGCGTGGGCCCTGCTGGCATGAGCTTCCCTCTCCATGCCCCACCCTGCCCCTCGGACAGGGACAGAGCCCACTGGAAAAGCTCCCCTGACTGCAGAGAGTTTGGCATCACCCCTCCCAGCCCAGCGCTGCTCCTTGCACTCACCTGGGCTCCTGATGTCCCTTTACTTCCTGTCCACAGGGTCCCCGGGTGCCACCTTCCCTCCTCCTCTATTGCAGGAACAAGTGCGATTAGTTCAGCTTGAGCCATTTCTTTCTTTTCATCAGGGCCGACCTTACGCCTCTGCAACGTAGGCGACTGCCCGGGGTGCTGTGGTCGGAGGGCCAAGGGGGGCGCCGTCCGCGTGCCGCAAGCCAGCACGCCTGGGCTGCTGGAGCGGGGTGAATGCAGGTGAATGCCACCAGGAGCTGCCAGCTTGGCAGGGAGGCACAGGCCGCCGGGCTCTCCCCTGCGGGCCAGCTCCAGGGTTCCTGTGGGCACGGGCAGTGGCTGCACACCTGGTCCCGTCCTGCTAGGTGGTCGGAGGTGTATGACCAGGGTAGCCCCACAGGTGCAGAAACTCCTCCCTGGGCAGCCCAGCCCGGCTCCGGGGCCAGGAGCTCATCCACGCACCCAGCGCTGCTGTTCTCAAACTCAAAGAAACAGCCCCAAGATATGAGCTGGCCCAAGGTGCCATTTTCCCTAAGGCCGGCCCACTTTTTTTTCTGTGAGGGAGATCAGGCGTTCAGGGTGTTCCCTTTTAGTCTCCAGGGGGACACCGGGCAGAGCTGAGATGGGGAGTTGTTAGGCTGGGAGGTTTTAACAGCTGCCACCAACCAGTTCTTTGATCCAGAGACAATTACAGACTCCCCTTAATCCCTCTCCCACCCACACACCCTTTCGAGTTCCTGGAGGATTTGTGGGACCCTCCCCCATGGAGGAAGACACAATCATACATAAACCTTTCAGAAATGTAATACGGTGGTCACCAAAGATACTGGGTGGGGTTGCAATGTATGTCACAACGTGATGTCTAATGGCCAATCAGAAAACAGGGCTTCCTAATGCTGTGGTTTCAAGTTGCAGTGGGGGAGGTTTAGGTTAGATAGTAGGAAAAAACTTCTTTCACTAGGAGGGTGGTGAAGCACTGGAATGGGTTACCTAGGGAGGTGGTGGAATCTCCTTCCTTAGTGGTTTTTAAGGCCCGGCTTGACAAAGCCCTGGCTGGGATGATTTAGTTGGGGATTGGTCCTGCTTTGAGCAGGGGGTTGGACTAGATGACCTCCTGAGGTCTCTTCCGACCCTAATATTCTATGATTCTATGAGTCTATGTGCACACCCTGAGGATGGACAGGGAGAGTTCAAACATAAAAAGACTGACCTAAAAACCACAATAGAATCCTTTTTAAAAATGTCATGATTGTTGGGCCAATCTCATGAGAATTGATCTCTTGAGTGGGCTATACTGTATTGGCCATTGCATAGCCCTGGGGCCAGCAGTGTGGGGTTTGGAAAGTCCCCGATAGCCCAGCACAAGCCGAGCAGCCGTTCAGTAAGTGTGCGGTGTCCTCACCCCCCCCCCCCCGCAGCTACACACAGTCCTGGGCGGTCAGGGGGGGTCTCTGTAAAAGCAGGTTTTCTAGTGCTCAGCTGGCTGATCATTAGGAGGGGGGGCTCTGCAAGGAGACGGGCTGTGCAGAGTCGCATCATGGGACAGGGGGACGTTGGATTCCCTGTAATCTGCTGGGAGCCTCCTATGATGCCAGGATCTCTAATCACATCTGTGGGGAGAGGTGGGTGCAGGCGGGGAAAGATTCCAGGGCCTGATTCTCAGGCCCTTTTGTGCTGCTCTGTCAGAGCAAAGGGGCCTTAATGTGCTTGGAAACAGACCCCAGAAACAGTCTTAGCTCCGGTGCCAGGGAGTCCCCCCCCATCTGTGTGAAGTTGGAACAGGGGCTCTACAGCACCTCTGCCCCCAGCCGTTATTGTAGGAGTGGGTTTGGGGCATGCTGGGGGCCAGGGCCGTCCCTAGGGGGATGCGGGGTCCAGGGTGGAAGTGACGGATTCGTCTCTTCTGGGACCGACTGTTCCGGCCAATTGCGGGGACCCCCAAAGCGCAGGGCCCAAAGCGGTTGCCCCAATTTGCCCTCCCCAAGGGACGGCGCTGCTGGGGGCATAGACAGGAGGCATCGCACTCTGGCTGGTGTCTGCTTTGCAGCCCTGAGGCCCCTGTAACGAGGGACCAGGGAGACTAAAGGAAGGACACAGGTGGCTTAAACCCACCTCCCTCTAACCCCCCTTGTCTTCTCCCCCAAGCACAAGGATGGAATCACTGAGACTCAGACGCTGCGTCTGGGGGCCTGGCTCAGCGGAGCTGATCCTTTCACTCTGTCCCTGAACTGGCTCTGTCGGGGTGTGAATCCCCCCTGCCCATGGCTGAGATCTCAGCGCTGCTCCCCAGGCAGAGCTGGGTAAATCCTGGAGGCAGGAGGTTGCCTGGTTCACTCCCCAGCTGGGGCAGGTTCTGTCACTGACACGATCAGACCCCTGCCCCCAGGGCTGAGCTCTGCCCCTCACGCTCTGATTCTCTCTCTGCAGCGAACGTGACTCTGGATCCAGACACGGCCAATCCCGAACTCATCGTGTCTGCGGATCGGAGAAGTGTGAGATGGGGAGACACACAGCAGCAGGGGTGGGCTCTAGCTTTTTTGCCGCCCCAAGCACGGCAGGCAGGCTGCCTTTGGCGGCATGCCAGCGGGAGTTCCCCAGTCCCACAGATTTGGCGGCATGCCAGCGGGAGTTCCCCAGTCCCACAGATTTGGCGGCATGCCAGCGGGAGTTTCCCGGTCCCCACAGATTCGGCGGCATGCCTGCGGGAGGTCCGCCAGTACTGCGGCTTTGGCGTACCCCCCGCCGAAATGATTGTTCCCTTAGACAGTGTTTATGGCAAAGCTAATATTGGCAGATTGTGTTATAAAGTTTCGTTGTTGGATTAACCGTTGTCAGCTAGGGTGTAAATTTCACTTTCTTTATGATTAAACTACTGTTGTACGAGTAAATGTTTTTTGAGGGCTTCAGGGCAGGTGGTGCTTCTTAGAGCTAGGAGAAAAATATTTTCTCTGCCAAATTAATTTTAAAAATTAAAAAATTGAAGGAAATTTTTAAAATGCTGTTTTTGTTGGACAATTTTTGTGGGAATTTTTGCTTAATTGAAAATTATTAAACCAAACTTAACAAAACATTTCAGTTCTTTCGTTGTTATATTCCGCCCCCCCCACACACACACACTTTTCGCTTTGCCTTTTCTCTCCCTTCCATTGGGAAAATGGGCTGCGCGGGGGGGACACTCCCAAAATTCCAAGTTTGTTTCACTTTTTCAGAAGCCAAGACTCACAAAAGCATGTTTTGATTCAAAAACTTAAACAATTTGTCATTTAGTTTAATCAAAAAACTGAAAAATTTCAAAGGGATGAAAAATTTCCCACCACAATTTTCATTTCCCTTGAAAAGCCAGTTTTCAATGAAAAAATTCTAATCTGTTCTATTGCTTCTGAAGGCTCAAGTGTGGGATACCTATGTTGCTTCAGGTCTTTACCAAAATAGTTAATTGTGACCAGATGCTTCATATTAACAACAAGGAGAAAGGATCTCAGACCAAAATAGGGAAAGAACAGATTAAAGAATATTTAGATAAGTTAAATACATCTAAGTTTGTGAGTCCCGAAGAATTTTCACCGTAGGAACCAGCTGAAGCAATCTGGGAACCATTAGCAGGTATCTCCAAGAATGTATGGAGGATTGGTTAGGTCCCAGAGGACTGGAGAAATGTGCTATGTTTGCCTATCTGAAAACAGGTGCTATGTCTGTTTACCAGTCAAGATGAACCTTGGACAGCTGCCCATCCCCGCAGTTCAGCAAATCTTATGAATCTAGCAATGCCCAAAGATGTGTGGGATCGACACAACAGCCCCTCACTTTCTGAGCCAAAGTTGGACATTATTGAATGACCAGGATTCTTTGAGGCCCCAATACTCAAAGATATTTAGCTCATAACTCCCGCTGAAATGAATGGAAGTTTGAAGCCTACATACCTTTGAGGATCTGGCTCTGAGCTGTCAGTGTCTGGGTGTTGCTAGGGAGCGGCGGGTGGTTTAGTCCGACTGTGAATGACACTCAGCAAACAATATTGGCAGGCCCGGCTGGGCGGGGATGGGCCGTGGGAATCTTCTAATTGCCCAGTCGTTCGTGTGACTCTGAAATCAAAGTCCCCAGGCCCTAAACTCTCAGCCCATCTCTCCCCGCCCAGCAAGGAGCAGGTGTGATTGGCCCTGTCTCCCAATCCAGAGTGACCCCTGCGCGGCTCCAGGCGTGCCACCAGAGTGAGAGCTGCCGCAAGGAAGAAGGGAACGAAGGCCGACCGATCTGGAGGGATTGCTAAATCCATGCTGATTAGAAAACACCTGGCCCTGGCATTCCGGGCAGCCTCTCCCAGCCCCACTCCGGCGCCGCTGGGGAAGGAACGTATCATGAGGATAATGGCAGCTTTGGGGTGACACCGGGGGCCTGACAGCCACTCCCAACCCGGTGCAGAGAGACAGAATTGGGGCGGTTTCAGGGATCCCCTGAGCCCTGTGCATAGGTGATGTGATCTCTGTGTTTCTCTTTCCTCTTCTCCTATGGCAGCAGGTGCATATGCAGACTGGGCCTTGTGTGGTGCAGGGGGAGGGCTGGGGGACCATGTCCTCATTCTGGGGCTTTTCGGCGGGTTTCAACCTTAATTCAGAGCTCCTCCGGGCTCAGGGGAGTGGTTCTCTGATCCTATGGATGTGCCAAAAGCCTCCAACCCCACCTAACGCTCCAGGATTAAAGAGGCCACCTATGGTAGCCTGCATGAGACCCTGCTGCTCTCTGAAGGGCATATCTAGGGGGCAGAGACCCCCAACCCCAGATCCTTTGGTCTGGTTTGGTCTGTTCCCCCATAGACACTGCCCTGTCTCTTCCTGGCTGTGTGCGGGCTTCTCCTCTTTCTCCATTACCTGGGTGAACATGGAGCTTAAACTGTTCCCTCCCCACAAAGAGATGCAGGTTCTCCATTTGTAGCCCTTCTGCTCGGTGCAAGGGCTGGGTTCAATCTCTAGAGTTTCCGCTTAACACCACAAAACCTGTAATCAGTCTTGGAGGCCTTTTCTGACCCCTCTCCAATTTATTAACATCCTCTTTGAATTCTGGGCATAAGAACGGGACACAGGCTTCCAGCAGCAGCCGCATCAGTGCCAAACACAGGTAAAATAACCTCTCTGCTCCTACTCGTTAGACCCATAAGCTAAGGATCACGTTAACCCTTTTGGCCACAGCATCCCCGTGGGACCGCATATCCAGCTGATTATCCACCATGACTGTAAGTATTTCTTCCAAGAGTTACCTCTTCCCAGGACAGCACCCACTCCCCCACCCTCAACCGTCCTGTATCTATTCCCACATTCTTTGTTCCTAGCTCTCTAAGTGCATTCAGCCGTATTAACACACACATTGGTTGCTCGCACCCAGCTTACACAGTGATCCAGTTCGCGCTGTATCGGTGACCTGTCCTCTTAGTTGTTCACCAACCCCCACCCCCAATCTTTGTGTCGTCTGCAAACTCTCAGCAATGCTTTTGTGTTTTCATTCAGGTCCTTGATAAAAGCGTTCAACAGCACAGGGCCAAGAACTGATCATCGTGGGACCCCACTACAAACACACCAACTTCGTGAGGATCCCCCAGCTTTAGTGGGGTCACCCTGGCTTCACACCTGGGTCACTGAGATCAGAATCCGGCCTGATTCCATTTCTCACATATTCTCTTTTTCTCCAATTCCCTGCCGAGGGTCATGGCTCTACCAGCTGTTAGAGCTAGAAGGGACCCTTGTGATAATCTCATTTGCACAGCACAGGGCTACTAACCCCACCCCACCATCTAAACCACCACAGATGCTCCCTTGTGCCTCTCTCTCTGTTTGCCTTTGATTTGTTAAGATCCATAAGTAACTGTGACGTTATTGACATAAACTGGGACCATATAGATCATTGTTGCAACCAAAGTCCTGTAGTGGCACCCAAATCTTGTATAAAGGGGGTCAAATGGGGTGTCTAGGACAAGGTTATGGTTTACTGGTTATGATTATGCTGTCTATATGTGTGTATCAGTTTTGTAGTCGAAGTTATGAATATTGGCTCTATACTGTCTGTATGGCAAACTTATGCTATGCTTCTGGGTGACATCCCAGACAAGCTGAGATTAGCTCTGCCTAGCCTGCTTGATGGCCCATTAAGGACCATCAGCTATACAATGGACCCATTGAGAGAAGGCAGATACGCCTTGTACCTCAGCAAAGTATGCAGGGACTGGCCCATGTGACTCCAGACTCCATGTTGCTGTAATTTAAGAACAAAGAGGTGTTCTTACACCTGAAAAAGACTATATAAGGCTGGGTGCCTGATCTCCATCTTGTCTTCAATCCTGCTTCTTACCTCTGGAGGAACTTTGCTACAAGCTGAAGCTGTGAACAAAGGACTGAGGACCCATCCCAGCTGGGGATGTATTCCAGAGACTTGATTTGAACCTGCAGTTTATTCCATCGCTGCTGCAAGCCTGAACCAAGAACTTTGCCATTACTGTATGTAATTGATTCCATTTAACCAATTCTAACTCTCATCTCTATCTTTTCCTTTTATGAATAAACCTTTAGATTTTAGGTTCTAAAGGATTGGCAATAGCGTGATTTGTGGGTAAGGTCTGACTTGTACATTGACCTGGGTCTGGGGCTTGGTCCTTTGGGATCAGGAGAACCTTTTTCTTTTACGGGGGTATTGGTTTTTATAACTATTTGTCCCCATAACGTGTGGCACTGGTGGTAATACTGGGAAACTGGAGTGTCTAAGGAGATTGCTTGTGAGACTTGCGGTTAGCCAGTGGGGGAGACCGAAGTCTTAGTCTGGCTGGTTTGGTTTGCCTTAGAGGTGGAAAAACCCCAGCCTTGGGTTGTAACTGCCCTATTTGAGCAATTTGTCCTGAGTTGGCACTCTCAGTTGGGTTCCGCCAGAACCGCATTGTCACAGTGGCGTAGTCGTGCTTGGATCCACAGAACCAGGTCAATTAAGCTTTGGGTCAGAACCCCACGCTATCCAAATTTGAATTTTGGGATTGAGAGTTTTGTTGGTTAAAGAGCTGCTGCAATGGCTGAGCAAAGAGCATATGAGGGACTTGGGAAAAAAGCCCTGGAAAATTTGTGTTCAGAAAAGAGGATAAGCTTTAGAAAGAAAGCTACAAAGGAAGAATTGAGAAATCTGCTAATAGCCAGTGATCAGGGGGCAAGAGCACAGCCCTTACCTGAGGCTGCAGAAGATGCAGAAAAAATTAGGATGCAAAGGGTGACAAGTAAACTGCAATTTGAGCATGAACAGAAGCTAGCAGATCTTCGATTGCTGGAGAAGCAAAAAATAGCAGAGTTAGAAAGAGAGAGAGAGAAAGAGGCTGATGAGAGAGAAGAGAGAGCTCGTAAGGGACGTCTAGAGCTGCTCGCTGCTGAGCAGGAGACTCACAGGATGGAACAGGAGACGGCCAGACTTCAGCTCCAAGTAATGGAAGAGCGGAGAAAGTCATCCCCACCTGGTACTCCACTTCCCCCCCACCATGAGAAAAACTGGGAAAGGATGTGTCCCATTTACAATGATACTGAGGATATAGAGGAGTTTTTGTCTACCTTTGAACGCCTCTGCAATCTGTACCAGATCCCTGAGGGTCAGCGAATGCCTGTCCTGCTAACCAGACTGACTGGAAAAGCCAGGGAGGTGTTTAATGACTTGGGGGAACAAGAAGCATTAAATTATGAGCGGTTTAAGGATTCTGTGTTAAGGCGATTCAAGGTTACTCCTGAATCTTACAGAGTTAAGTTTAGAGAGTTTAAAATGCCTAAGGATTGTACTTTTGTAGAATGTGCTCATAAGTTGATGGGTTTTGTTAAAAAGTGGGTTATGGGAGCCAAGGTTCATGGGAGTTTTGAAAAACTGCTGGATTTAATAACTTTGGAACAGTTCTTAGACATTGTGCCTGACAATGTGAGAGCAGCTGTGTGTGACAGGGACCCTGAGTCAGTCCTACGGGCGGCAGAGATTGCGGATGCCCATACCCAAAACAGGGCTCGAGAAGGGTGTAAAACCCCGGGGAAAACTGATCACCATTCTCCCCAGTTCAAGAGGAGGGAAGGATTTAAAAATAAACCTGACTCTTCTAAAGGAGTTCAAGGGGGCCCGGAGGGTAGGAACTCACATCCCCAGCAGGTTACATGCTATCGCTGTGGTATGCTGGGCCACATGAGACCAGACTGCCCGACACTGAAGGGCAGCCCAAAACCAGCAACCCCAAATGCCACGGCCAATGCTAACCCTGTTGTTGTAAACTCACAGGCAAGCCACACAGAGCCCAGCATTGGTGCCCTGTGTGCAAATGCTGTTTCTGTTGTCTCTGAAGGATTTGACCTTAAAACTCACATTAAAGCTAAATATGGGGGAAATAATGCAGAGTTTATTAGCAGTGCAGAAGTGAATGGAGTGAGGTGTATGGCATGGAGGGACACCGCAGCAGATATTACTCTGGTTAAAGCAAGTCTTGTCAGGAAGGAAGATTATTTGCCAGGTGAAGATGTAACTGTTGTAGCCTTATCTAAGTATTTTGTCAGGGTGCCTTTGGCTAAAATCCACCTGAAATGGAAGGGATTGGAGGGCACCATGGTTGTGGGAGTAAAAGACATAATCCCTAAGGATATTATGATTGGAAATGATATTAAAGCTATGGTCAGTCAAGTTAATACAAACCAGGCACAAGAGAGGATTGATCCTAAGGTTGTGCCTATGGAGGGTTTCTCCAAAAGTTTGTCTTTGGAAAGTAGCTGTTTGGCCGTGAATGAAGTTTCTGAATGTCTATCTAATGTCTCAGAAGTAAATCTGGAATTAGATCAAGCGAAGGGAGAGGAGAACAAGGAGATTTTGGATGAGCCTAGGCAGTCTTGTGAGCTGATGGCTTTATCTAGTCAGCAGTTTGGGAAGGCAAGGAGAGTGGAAGATGAGTGTCCCTATACCTTATCTGTTTCCTGTGCGAAGAATAGTGACAGTGAAGGAAATGTGCCTGTGTCTGTCAGGGGTATTGACTTGCCTATGGAGGAAGCTACCCCAGTCTCCAAGCAGTTGTCTGTGAACAGCCCGGGGTGCTGGGACAAGGGAAATGAAATCCCAAACAGTATGTCTAGTAAAGGAAAATGCGTCTCCAACTCTTTTTTGTCTGTGGAGCAGACAGAAGGTGCCTTTCGGCCTGTGATGGTTGAGAGTAATTTAGTTGTCTCAGAGTTGGTTCTGGATTCAACTAAAGCCCAGGAAGGGAATGGTCCTAAGTTTGCATCTGCTGGGGAGAATGGCCCCGTAACTAGGTTGCATCCAGTTAGTGGCTTAGCAAAATCCCAGAGACCAAACAATTCTGGTGCTTGTATTTTGCCTGTTGCTCATGTGTGGTTGGAGAAGGGTGTAACAACTCTGTCTGATCAGGGTGATACCCTAGCCAGGGCACAAGGAGAGCAGAAAGGTAATTTGGTTGTGTTACCTACCGACAGTTTAACAACTTGTAGCAAAAAGGAAAAAATTCCTAAGCTTGTGTGTGGCAAAGAGAAGGGAAATATTTCTAACCTTTTATCTAGGAAGTCTATGGGTTCGCCTGAAAGGGGATTGTGTAGAGATCTGCCTGATGGGCCAAAGGTGATCCTGAATGTAAGTAAGACCCAGACAGAGTCTGTTGTTGCTCAGGAAAGTGTGCCTTTAGAGCAAGCCCTAGGTGAAGAGGGTAAGGGCAGAATTTCTGTGAGGGGTGAATTGCTGCTTAGAAAAGCTCCTGGAGAAAGGAATCCTCATGGTACTCGGTGCAAGCAGTTCCCTGCAATTGAAGGGTGTGAGAGTGATTTAATCAAGGAAGTTTCAGTTCCTAGCAGCCAAAAATTGTCTGTTGTGAAGGGATCCACTAACTTTCCTTGTAAAAGATCCAGTGTGGGTAGCTTTGAGAAGGTCTCAGAGGAAGTAAAAGTTGTTAAGGAATTGAGGCATCCCTATAACCAAGTGGCTGTGTGGGGCCAACAGAGTCCAGCCTTGGAGATGATAGCAGTTACGAATATGAAAACTGGTGGACTGGCTCTGGTCTGGGGTAGTGCAAATTACTTGCCTGGCTGGGAAAGGAAGGACTTGCTAATAGCTGTTAGCAAAGAGGGCCCACCCCATCAGCCAGTGAATTCTGTTAAGCAAGAGAAATCAGGGTTTGATCCTGCAGGACAAGGAGGAAAGAGAAAACTGAATTTTGCAAAGGGAAGCCGCAGGTTAACCCTAAAATGCCCAAACTCCAATGGTATTGAGCCAAAGGGGTGGCATGACAAACATGACTGTAGATGGACACTTGCAATGAACTTGTTGTTATTGCTAGATTTTGTAATTAATGTGTTGCTATTGCCACAAACTGTAAAAATATACAATGTGCCTAATCTTTTGGAGAATTCCTTGAACATGTTAAAAGGAATACATGAAAACACACGTTATGTTAAAAGGCCTTGTTACACTGGGGTTTCACAGGCAATGCATATAAACAATATGGGAACTTTTCACAGGGGAAAGGACAGTCCAGACCTAATGTGCTGTATGAAAAGGAAGACTGAGGCACACTACCATATTGCTTTCATGGCTAAATGCCAAGATTCCTGGACTATGAAGAACATTAATATCTGCATTTATTCGATGTTAATTGGGTTCCAAACATTAGCCCGAGCTTGTATGGATAAAGTAGCAGTTTTCTTTAGCTCTTGGCAAGATCACATGACACATACAGGAACCATGCTGCCAGAGCAGATCCAATTCACTATTGTTCTAACTAAGTGTTACCTTGAGTTTGTAAAGAGGTTCAATCATGTGGTTGAACATGATTTTGATAAACCATTTCTGTTATGCACTGGTACGGCTTCTAACCCAATACTAGCTGTAGTGGGACAGAACCCAGGATGGGGAGCTCTTGGGATGCAGTCAGTGATGTTTGTGTCATCCCTTCCTGCATCAATTTTGCGTTGGGGGTGTGACGTTATTGACATAAACTGGGACCATATAGATCATTGTTGCAACCAAAGTCCTGTAGTGGCACCCAAATCTTGTATAAAGGGGGTCAAATGGGGTGTCTAGGACAAGGTTATGGTTTACTGGTTATGATTATGCTGTCTATATGTGTGTATCAGTTTTGTAGTCGAAGTTATGAATATTGGCTCTATACTGTCTGTATGGCAAACTTATGCTATGCTTCTGGGTGACATCCCAGACAAGCTGAGATTAGCTCTGCCTAGCCTGCTTGATGGCCCATTAAGGACCATCAGCTATACAATGGACCCATTGAGAGAAGGCAGATACGCCTTGTACCTCAGCAAAGTATGCAGGGACTGGCCCATGTGACTCCAGACTCCATGTTGCTGTAATTTAAGAACAAAGAGGTGTTCTTACACCTGAAAAAGACTATATAAGGCTGGTGCCTGATCTCCATCTTGTCTTCAATCCTGCTTCTTACCTCTGGAGGAACTTTGCTACAAGCTGAAGCTGTGAACAAAGGACTGAGGACCCATCCCAGCTGGGGATGTATTCCAGAGACTTGATTTGAACCTGCAGTTTATTCCATCGCTGCTGCAAGCCTGAACCAAGAACTTTGCCATTACTGTATGTAATTGATTCCATTTAACCAATTCTAACTCTCATCTCTATCTTTTTCCTTTTATGAATAAACCTTTAGATTTTAGGTTCTAAAGGATTGGCAACAGTGTGATTTGTGGGTAAGGTCTGACTTGTACATTGACCTGGGTCTGGGGCTTGGTCCTTTGGGATCAGGAGAACCTTTTTCTTTTACGGGGGTATTGGTTTTTATAACTAT
Source organism: Chrysemys picta bellii (assembly GCF_011386835.1). NCBI lineage: Eukaryota > Metazoa > Chordata > Testudines > Emydidae > Chrysemys > Chrysemys picta. Next base: position 2,472,472 of record NC_088802.1, on the reverse strand, counting down.
TTGTCCCCATAACGTGTGGCACTGGTGGTAATACTGGGAAACTGGAGTGTCTAAGGAGATTGCTTGTGAGACTTGCGGTTAGCCAGTGGGGGAGACCGAAGTCTTAGTCTGGCTGGTTTGGTTTGCCTTAGAGGTGGAAAAACCCCAGCCTTGGGTTGTAACTGCCCTATTTGAGCAATTTGTCCTGAGTTGGCACTCTCAGTTGGGTTCCGCCAGAACCGCATTGTCACAGTAACTAATCAGAATCCTTGCCAGTCCATGTTTATATCTTGCCTTCATTATAATTTAACAGTTGTGTCTATTTTGAACCAGCATTCAAACACTAGGGGAAACTTGAGGAGAGTGAATCAGATTTTCTATCGATATGATAATTAGAGGAGAAGGATTCATATATTAGTACATTTATTGGGCTAGATGCAGAGGCGATGCATGGGGGAGTATGTGGGGTCACTCCCCCCCCCGAGTTGCTGCTTGGTTTGTACTAAGCATGCTCAGTAACATCTGCTGAAGCTGCTGCCCTCACTCTGCCCACCCCCATCAGTATCAGCAACTCTCACTAGAAGATGGTGTGGGGTTAATAGCTGGGGGAAGGGGGAGTCCAGTCTGGGCCATTTTGCTTGTGAGCCTCTTCCATCATTAACCCGTTCCGTTCAGTGTACTTGGCTTGTGGAAGAGCTAAAAGAGCCAACCAAGCGGCACGAACTTGGACTTCAACCCAAGTAGAACCATGTTCTTCAGAGTTTCCAAGAGCTGTCCAGTCGGGATGTAGTTGACCATCTCTGCCACACTCTTCACAGTTATCCTGCTGCAGACTCTGGCCACAGAAGCATCCCACCGGGTTATTTTGATGTTGTACTGGACCTCCCCGTCCAGATAGAAGATGGATATTTCATTCTCCTGCTTGCCAGATGCGAAGACCAGCACCGTGGTCTCGCTTTGGATGGTCATCCTGGCATTCTCCTGGATGCAGAGTGGCTCCTGGGAGAACTCGCTCAGCGCCAGGTTGAAACAAGCCGTGAGCTTTTCGGTCAGCTGCCTCCGGGACTCCAGACGTGCCCGGACCCGAGGAGTTGCTCAATGCTCAAGAGTTCTGGGGTAGTGGATTTAGGCACACACCCACCCATGCTGCTGGCACTCAGTCGTAGGAGACCAGTTTAATCTGCAAAGGAAAGCAATCAGAGCTAGTTCCCTGGAGACCTGGGTTCACACCCCTTCCCTGGCCACAAGCAAGATGAGTTTTCATGCAGTCTCAGGTAGTTCAGTTAGCAGATGTAGTTGAAATAAACTGGATGCAGCCCCCCTTGTGATATAGATGCTGCTTCTGAGTTCTAGGTTATTTTTCTGCTTAAATGAGTCTAGTGGTTAGAGCAGAGAGCCAGGACTCCTGGGTTCTATCTCTGGCCCTTCCACTGACTATATACATTTCCCATTTTACAGCTGGGAAATGGAGACACAGAGGGGAAATGACACCCTCCACCTTCGTCAAGTGCTCTAAGATCTGCCAAGAGAATGCGCCATTGTGTGTTCTTCAAACCATCACCCCTTACGCCTCCCCCCCCCCCGACAAGCGGGTCATGACCAGGAGTCAGAACTTGAACGCTAGAGCTGGCCCTGAAATAGTTTTCCCATCCTGCAGATTTCAACACATTTCTCATTCTACACTGGGACTCCAGTGAGCCTTTGCCCAGTCTTTCATGAAAGGTCAGAGAGAAAGGCACCAGCTTAGTGAGGAGGGACATGGGGTACTAGGGTGACCAGACAACAAGTGTAAAAAATTGGGAGGGGGGTGGGGGGTAATAGGCACCTATATAAGAAAGGCCCCAAAATTGAGACAGTCCCTGTAAAATCAGGACATCTGGTCATCCTATGGGATACCTAGGTTCTAGTCCCTACTCCACATCAGGCAGAGCAAGGACTTCAATGGGTATGCTGGGGTGCATGGGTCGTGGGTCCCCTTATTGTGTGCAGAAATTCCATCCTGGTCCCAAGCCACCAACCCGGTGACATTCTCTTTGAACCCAACCCTTCCTGCAGAACGTTTCAGTTTCCACTCACTTTTTTTCTGCCCTAATTCATAGAATCATAGAATAGAATCATAGAATATCAGGGTTGGAAGGGACTTCAGGAGGTCATCTAGTCCAACCCCCACTAAAAGCAGAACCAATCCCAACTAAATTATCCCAATGAGGGCTTTGTCAAGCTGGGCTTTAAAATCTCTAAGGAAGGAGATTCCACCATCTCCCTAGGTAACCCATTCCAGTGCTTCACCACCCTCTTAGTGAAAAGTTTTTCCTAATATCCAACCTAGACCTCCCCCACTGCAACTTGAGACCATTACTCCTTGTTCTATCATCTGGTACCACTGAGAACAGTCTAGATCCATCCTCTTTGGAACCCCTTTCAGGTAGTTGAAAGCAGCTATCAAATCCCCCCCTCATTCTTCTCTTCTGCAGACCAAACAATCCCAGTTCCCTCAGCTTCTCCTCATAAGTCATGTGCTCCAGCTCCCTAATCATTTTTGTTGCCCTCCATTGGACTCTTTCCAATTTTTCCACATCCTTCTTGTAGTGTGGGGCCCAAAACTGGACACAGGACTCCAGATGAGGCCTCACCAATGTCGAATAGAGGGGAACGATCACGTTCCTCGATCTGCTGGCAATGCCCCTACTTATACAGCCCAAAATGCTGTTAGCCTTTTTGGCAACAAGGGCACACTGTTGACTCATATCCAGTTTCTCGTCCACTGTAACCCTAGGTCCTTTTCTGCAGAACTGCTGCTAGCCACTCGGTCCCTAGTCAGCCTCTCCTCATAAGTCATGTGCTCCAGCTCCCTAATCATTTTTGTTGCCCTCCGCTGGACTCTTTCCAATTTTTCCACATCCTTGTAGTGTGGGGCCCAAAACTGGACACAGTACTCCCACCCGTTGTACTCTGTGCCCCTGCCCTTCCCATGTTGCTGCTGGGGTGGGGCATTAGGAGTGGTGGAAGGGAAGAAGAGACCAAGAACTGCTTCTCCATCTAGCTCAAAGAATGCTACTAGTTCTTCTCCAGGGTAGAGTTTCTCCAGGGTCTCTTAGTCACATACTTTCTCTCAACCCCAGGCTGTTCATTCTCCCCCATAATCTCAGGTACTTTCCCCATTATTCCCACACACTCTTATTTGCTGCTTAGCATCACATGAGGGGTTCGGTTCCTCCCACAGGAACTAGGGTTAATATCCCTGTCACGGAGTATTGGGGGACTCAGGGCCCTGCACCCCCGGCTTCCTTCGATTCACCATGACTCTCAGCCAGCCAGTAAAGCAGAAGGTTTATTTGGATGACAGGAATACAGTCCAAGACAGGTCTTGCAGGCACAGACAACAGGGCCCCCCTCCGTTAGGTCCAGCTTGGGGTCCCAGGGCATCCCAGCCCACCCCCCTTTGGGGGGTCAGAGCCATCTGTCCCCCCCCAGCCATCTCTCCAGCCCGCTTCCAGCACTCTGCCTTCAGCGACCCCTCCCACAGCCTTTGTTCAGTTTCCCGGGCCAAGGTGTCCCCTGGCCTCCAACCCCTCCCTGGGCTCTCATGCCACACGCTCAGGTATGCGCCCTCGGGCAGACTCCCATCCCCCAATGCAGACTATCCCAGCCACACTCCCATGTCAACATTCACAGACCACAGTAAGAACAGTCCCAATTCGTCACAATCCCCTTTAGCGATTGGATTTACTGAGGGGATGTCTACACTGGTAGAGTTTCTGCGCAGGCAGTTACATTGCCACTCAGAGAGCGCTGAAGGGAAACCGCTGTTGTGTGTTCACACTTGGCAGCTGCTTGCATCAGCATTCAGAGTGGTGCACTCTGGGCAGCTATCCCCCGAACCGCCAGTTACAGCGCTGTCACTGACCAGAATGTGTACACCAGCACTGCGGCGCTGTAGCTCCGGCGCAGAAAGCTGTATGCCTCTCGTCAAGGTGGGGTTTTTTACCGCGCTGCAACTCTGTAGTTTCTGCACACAAAGTGGCTTGGCAGTGTGTACACCTCAGCAGTTGGAGCACAGAAACTTGCTTTACTGCACAGAAACTTGCCAGTGTAGACATACTCTAAAGCTTGCAAACTTCATAGGGAATAGACTGTTTCTGCATAACATTAGGAGTCCTCTGCTTGCAGAGGGGAAAACTACTCAGGAGTCCTGCCTCTGACCCACTAGATCCCACTCTACTTCCAATGGTCGGACTAGAACCCAGGAGTCCTGACTCCCAGACCCCCCCACCCCTTCCCTCCTAAAGCCAGGAATAGACCCCAGAAATTCTAACCTTAAGCATTACTGTAATACAAACGTCTAAAGCAATACCTCTATTTAAATATCCCGCAACTTCATAACAGAATACTAGCAGTTACAATGGTTAAATAATCAGCCCCAAAAAATCCCCCTGTACAAAACACCCCAAATAGTATTCCATATTCAGCCTCTTACCACTTCAAGGAACTCTCCACTGTTTTCCAGCCAAACCCCCCCCCCCCCCAGACAACACATTACCAGCTTACGTTAACACAGTAGCTCACAAACACACAAAACGATAGAATGGAAACACACCCAACTTCATCCTTTTTATAGGCAAGGCAGTTGGCAAAAGGCTCACTTTGGACAGGACAGGCAGCTGATTGGACAGGGAAGGAAGTGGGAAGCAGGGCAAAGTGCATGAATATTATTTAAATAAGTTACTGGAATCCTGACACTGCCTGAGTAACTTTTTCCCCTTACCAGAAACAAAACTAGATGACGATGATAACATTCATAATCACCGAATTAGCTCGCCTTCTGAGCCCAAGACATGTGTAAGCAGAGTCAGGATGAGCTCTACCCTGACATCTGGTGGTGAATTATGGCGAGTGTGGAAAAGAACTCCAGGGGCTGATCTTGTTTGCATAGGCACACCCACTCACCTGGCATGAAACAACAGCAACTCAAAGTAGTTACTTTGGCTGGTGTGGGATCCCCAGTTTTCTCTGTTATTGGGGCAGGAAGAATAAAGTTTTGTTACCCTGATTCTGTGAATCAAGGCCAGTGGAACCGTTGTATGACAGAAGGACTGAGTGAGTCCATCACCATTACCTAAGTAGCACTTGCTTGACAAGGGGCATGGGTTACAAAAGCCAGTGAATGGAGAGAGGATGGGGACAGGTATTTGTACCTGGTGGTTTGGGCCCCCTCTGAGGGCCTGACACACCAATTGCACTTCTGCCTCTCTCCACTGTTGAATGTCAGAGCTAACTTTGATTCTATTAGGAGTCTAGTTACAGCTGCTGAGCTGAATTCACTTTGGGCGAATGGTGCACTAGCACTGGGGCTCCCCTACTATGAGCTGAAATCACAAAAGAGCTAAAAGAAGAACAGGAGTACTTGTGGCACCTTAGAGACTAACACATTTATTAGAGCATAAGCTTTCGTGGACTACAGCCCACTTCTTCGGATGCATATAGAATGGAACATATATTGAGGAGATATATATACACACATACAGAGAGCATAAACAGGTGGGAGTTGTCTTACCAACTCTGAGAGGCCAATTAATTAAGAGAAAAAAACTTTTGAAGTGATAATCAAGCTAGCCCAGTACAGACAGTTAAAGAGTGTGAGAATACTTACAAGGGGAGATAGATTCAATGTTTGTAATGGCTCAGCCATTCCCAGTCCTTATTCAAACCGGAGTTGATTGTGTCTAGTTTGCATATCAATTCTAGCTCAGCAGTCTCTCGTTGGAATCTGTTTTTGAAGTTTTTCTGTTGTAATATAGCCACCCGCAGGTCTGTCACTGAATGACCAGACAGGTTAAAGTGTTCTCCCACTGGTTTTTGAGTATTTTGATTCCTGATGTCAGATTTATGTCCATTAATTCTTTTGCGTAGAGACTGTCCGGTTTGGCCAATGTACATGGCAGAGGGGCATTGCTGGCACATGATGGCATATATCACATTGGTAGATGTGCAGGTGAACGAGCTGTGATTAACTGGGGGGAGGGGGGATGGAGGGAGAGGAGCCCGGGCCCACCCTCTACTCTGGGCTCCAGCCCACGGACCCTAATAGTAGCAGCTATTGGTACCTGACTCTTTGAAACAGGACAGGTACAATTTCCTGGGCCACTTCCCCACAGCAGCCCCCTCATTTCCTCAACATCTCCTTCACCCTTACCTCAGGCCTCCTTCCTTGTGCCTGATAGTGTTTGTACTGCCCAGTTTCTCCAGCAGCACTACTTCTTCCTACAGCTCCTGACACACCCAACTCACTGACTAACTGGGAGGTTTTTAACTACTTCCATCCAGCCCTTGATTGGATTCAGGTGTCCCAATCAACCTAGCTGTCTCCACTGCTTTCTAGGAGGATCTTAATTGGCCCCAGGTGTCTTCATTGACCTGGAGCAACTGCCATTTGGTTACCATAGTAACAGGGATTTGTTTAGCCTGGGGCTAATATACCTGTTTCTCACTACTTTCCTATAGCTATCTGGCCTTGCCCAGTCACAATATACACACACAAGGTGCTTTGGGAGAAAGAATTTAAAGTGAAGAATGTGAATAATAATTGGGAGCTGTTTATGAACATTTGACTAAATGCCCAATAAGCCACAATTCTGCAATTGAGAAGGAAAGCTATACTAGCGGGGGGGGGGAACCCCACAATCTTGCTTAGAGGGGAGATGAAGAAGGTGCTATAAATAATAATAATAAAAACTATAACAGAGAAAAGGGGAAATGGATGATGTCACATCTATAGCCACTGCTAGGAATCATAGAAAATTGATGAGAGGCAAAAGGACATGAGAAAGCTATGGCCAGCAGACTTGAGGACACTGAGAAGGAAGGTTTTGCTTATAAGTATTGTTATGGCGGGTGTTGGGTGAAATCTCTTTGAAGTTAGGGAGATAACAGCGAGGGATAAATGTCCCCCTGGCCCCACTCAACACCAGCATGGTTCATACAGCACAACAGCCCATGCTCTGTACAGCACCATCCATTAGTTACTACTGATTGGCAGAGTGTCATGACACAGAGGCAAGGGAAGGACCAGACACCGATCTGCAGGCCAGATTTTTCAAAGGTATTTAGTCTTTAAATATCTAGTGCTGTGAGCTCTCTTGTCAGAACAAACAGTTCCGTACCCTGTGTAATCCCAAAACTCAGCCGAGGCATCGTCCCTTTCCCTTTCAATGAAAGTGAAATAATCAAGATGCTGAAGTGATTGTGCCCTTTGACAGTGTTTTTGGCAAAGCTAATATTGACAGATTGTGTTATAAATTTTCATTGTTGGGCTAACCGTTAGGGTACAAATTTCACATTCTTTATGATTAAACGAGTGTTGTATGAGTCAACATTTTTGCAGGGCTCCAAGACAGGTGCTGCTTCTTAGAGCTAGGAGAAAAATATGTTCTCTGCCAAATTAATTGTAAAAATTAAAAAACTGAAGGAAAAATGCTACTTTGTTTGACAATTTTCATGGAATTTTTCCTTAGTTGAAAAAAAATGTAATAAAAATGCAGTTCTTTTGTTGTTATCACACACTCACACACCCTAATGCTCTGCCTTTTCTCACCCTTCCAGTGGAAAATTGCAGGGGGGGGCGGAGAGAGAGAAAGGTGGGACAGACACACCCAAAACTCCAAGTCTGTTTTGCTTTTTCAGAAGTCAAGACTCACGAAAACATTATTGATTAAAAAAATTAAACAATTTGTCATTTAGTTTCATTAAAAAACTGGAAAATGTCAAAGGAATGAAAAAAATTCCCACAATGTTTTTCATTTCCTTTGAAAAGCCAGTTTGCAATGAAAAAAAAAATCTAACCTGTGCTACTCCTGGAGGCTCAAATGTAAGATACCTATTTTGCTTCAGGTCTTTTCCAAAATGGTTAATTGTGACCAGATGCTTAATATTAACAAGGGGAAAGGATCTCAGACCGAAATAGGGAAAGACCAGATTAAAGAATATTAGATACATTAAAAAAACAACAAGGAGTCCTGTGGCACCTTAAAGACTAATAGATATATTTGGGCATAAGCTTTTGTGGGCAAAAACCCACTTCGTCAGATGCGTCCAGCCCACAAAAGCTTATGCCCAAATAAATCTGTTAGTCTTTAAGGTACCACAGGACTCCTTGTTGGTCCTGCAGATACAAACTAACACGGCTACCCCTCTGATAGATAAAATAACTACATCTAAGTTTGTGGGGCCTGAAGAATTTTCACCTTAGGAACCAGCAGCAATTATCTTCAAGGACTCAAGGAGGATGTGTGAAGTCCCAGTGGACCGAAGAAAGGCAAACATAGCACTTATCTTTAAAAAGGAAGATCAAGGGAATTAGAAACCTACCAGCCTAATTTCAATACCCAGAAACATACTGGAACAAATTATTACACAATCGATATGTTCAAACCAAGAGGATGATAGGGTTGTAAGAAACGGCCAATGTGGGTTTGTCATGAACAGATCTTGCCAAACCAATCTGATTTCCTTCTTTGACAGCATAACCAGCCCAGTGGATGGCAGAAAGCAATATATGTGTTATATCTAGACTTTATTACGGCTTTTGACATAGTTCCACATGACAGTCTCTTTAATAAGCATATTAAAGAAATATGGTCTATGTGAAATTACTATAAAGTAGGTGAACAACTGGTTGAAAACTGTTCTCAAAGAGAAGTTATCAATTGTTTGCTGTCAAATGGGAGGACGTATTGAGTGGGGTCCCATAGGGCTCTGTCCTAGGTTTGGTACTATTAATTATTTTCATTAACAACTTGGATGATGCAGTGGGACCATGGAGCGCAGAGTATACATATAAAATGTGCAGACGGCACCAAGTTGGGAAGGGTGGTAAGTACTTTGAAGGACAGGATTAGAATTCAAAACGACCTTTACAAATTGGAGAATTGGACTGAAAGCAACAAGATGAAATTCAATAAAGACACGTGTAAAGCATTATATTTAGGAAGGAAAAATCAAATGCACAAACAAAAAATGAAGAATAACTGGGTAGGCTGCAGTACTTCAGAAAAGGATCTGGGGCGTTATAGTGGATCACAAATGGAATCAACACTGTGATGCTGTTGAGAAAAAGGCAAATTTCATTCTTGGATGTACTAATAGGAGTGTTGGGTGTAAGATACAGGAGGTGGAATCTCCATCCTTAGAGGTTTTTAAGGCCCAGCTTGACAAAACCCTGGCTGGGATGATTTAGTTGGGGTTGGTCCTGCTTTGAGCAGGGGGTTGGACTAGATGACCTCCTGAGGTCTCTTCCAACCCTAATCTTCTATGATTCTAAGATAATTATTCCCAACTCTATATGGCCCAGGTGAGGCCTCATCTGGAGTATTGTATCCAATTCTGGGCACCGCGCTTTAAGAAAGATGTGAACAAATTGAAGAGAGTCCAGACAAGAGCAGAGCACATGATAAGAGACTTAGCCGACAAGACCTATTAGGAAAGGTGGAAAGAACTGGGCATGTTTAGTCTACAGAAGAGAAGGCTGAGTGGGGACGTGATGATCTGCAAATATGCAAAATAGGCTACAAAGAGGACAGTGATCAATTGTTCCCCATGTCCAGCAAAGGTAGGGCAAGAAGTGATGGGCTCAGTTTACAGAAAGGGAGATTGAGGTTAGACATCAGGAAAAACTTTCTAACTCTAAGGGTATGTCTAAACTATGAAATTAGGTGAATTTAATATAAGTCAATTTTTTAGAAATCAATTTGATACAGTTGATTGTGTGTGTCCCCACTAAGTGCATTAAGTCGGCGGTGTGCGTCCACAGTACCAAGGCTAGCATCAACTTTTGGAGCGTTGCACTGTGGTAGCTATCCCACAGTTCCCACAGTCTCCGCCGCCACTGGAATTCTGGGTTGAGATCCCAGTGCCTGATGGGGCAAAAACATTGTCGCGGGTGATTCTGGGTACATGTCATCAGGCCCCCCTCCCTCTCTCCCTCCCTCCTTCTGTCTAAGCAACGGCAAAAAATCGTTTCTCACCTTTTTTCCTGGGACGACATACCACGGCAAGCATGGAGCCGGCTCAGCTCACTGTCACCGTATGTCTCCTGGGTTCTGCTGGCAGACACGGTACTGCAGTGCTACACAGCAGCATTCCCTTGCCTTGCTTTGCCTTGCCTTGCCTTGCCTTGCCTTGCCTTGCGGACGGCAGACGGTGCAATACAAGTCCTAGCCGTCATCGTCGTCCCGTGGGTACTCCTGGCCGGCCTCGTTCAGCTTGGTCAGGGGCGCCTGGACAAAAATGGGAATGACTCCAGGTCATTCTCTTCTTTAAGTTTTTGTCTAATGGAGATTCAGTCCTGCCTGGAATATCATGCCAGCTGGAGGCTTCTGCCTCAGGCTGCTCTCCCAGTCGGCAGCACCGCGCGGTCGCACCTACCCCAGCCTATCCCTTGTTCCCATGGCTCATGAAGCCTGGACACTAGTAAGGAGCACTTCGACTATAGGCTGAGCAAGTGCATAATGGTGGTAGAATGTGCCTTTGGATGCTTAAAAGCTCGTTGGTGCAGTTTACTGACTCAGTTAGACCTCAGCGAAACCTATATTCCCATCGTTATTACTGCTTGCTTTGTGCTCCACAGTATCTGTGAGAGTAAGGGGGAGATGTTTATGGTGGGGTGGGAGGTTGAGGCAAATCGCCTGGCTGCTGATTACGTGCAGCCAGACACCAGGGCGGTTAGAAGAGCACAGCAGGGTGCGCTGTGCATCAGAGAAGCTTTGAAAACCAGTTTCATGACTGGCCAGGCTACTGTGTGAAAGTTCTGTTTGTTTCTCCTTGACGAAAACCCGCCCCCTTGGGTCACTCTACTTCCCTGTAAGCCAACCGCCCTCCTCTCCCTCCTTTCATCTCCGCTTGCAGAGGCAATACAGTCATTGTTGTTTCAAATTCATGCATTCTTTATTAATTCGTCACACAAATGGGGGGATAACTGCCAAGGTAGCCCGGGAGGGGTAGGGGAGGAGAGAAGCACAGGGGTGGGGTAGTTGTAGGGGCACCCCCTAGAATGGCATGCAGCTCATCATAGAAGCGGTATGTTTGGGGCTGTGATCCGGAGCGGTCATTTGCCTCTCTCGTTTTTTAATAGGCTTGCCTGAGTTCCTTAACTTTCACACGGCACTGCTAGGGGTCCCTGTTATAACCTCTGTCCTTCATGCCCTTGGAGATTTTTTCAAATATTCCAGCATTTTGTCTTTTGGAATGGAGTGCGCATAGCACGGATTCATCTCCCCATACAGCGATCAGATGCAGTACCTCCCGTTCGGTCCATGCTGGAGCTCTTTTGCGATTCTGGGACCCCATGGTCACCTGTACTGATCAGCTGGCCAAACAGGAAATGAAATTCAAAAGTTCATGGGGCTTTTCCTGTCTACCTGGCCAGTGCATCTGAGTTGAGAGTGCTGTCCAGAGTGGTCACAATGGAGCACTCTAGGATAGCTCCCAGAGGCCAATACCATTGAATTGCATCCACACTACCCCAAATTCGACCCAGCAGGGTCGATTTCAGTGCTAATCCCCTCGTCCGGGAGGAGTACAGAAATCGATTTTAGGAGCCCTTTAAGTCGACAAAAATGGCTTCGTCGTGTGGACGGATGTAGGGTTAAATCGATCTAACACTGCTAAATTTGACCTGAACTTGTAGTGTAGACCAGAACAAAGGATAGTGAAGCGTCAAATTGGTTACCTAGGGAGGTTGTAGAATCCCAATTATTGGATGTTTTTAAGAACAGGCTGGACAAATACCTGTCAGGGATGGTTGAGGTTTACATGGTCCTGTCTCAGTGCAGGAGGAAAGACTAGAGGACCTCTCAAGGTCCCTTCCAGCCCCACATCTCTATGATCCTTCAGTCACACCTCAAGCAAGACTAATTTAGGCTTACATCTGTAACCCTTCTGCCCGTCTGAGTTGGCAGCAACAAGGGCCGGGTTCAGTATCTAGGGGTTCCGTTTCAATAACACAACGCAAAACTGGCTTGAGTACCCACCCACTGACCTGGGACAATTACATACCACCCCCCGGCAATACTTCCCCTCTCACAAGCACGTAGTCTGAGTGTAGCAAAATCATTTTAATAAAGGAGGGAAAAAATGCGGCATTATGTTGGGGAAACACCACAAACAGGATTCATAACACAAACCATGAGCAAAAGACCCACCCCCAAGTAAGTTTGGCAGTTTCCTTTTCCCCTCAGGGTCTTAGGTCCAACACCACAAAAGATCACCCCAAAGTCCCAAATGTCCAACAACCCAAAGTCTCTATCCCATTGGTGCAGCCCCAGAGTTCAAAAGTTTATCTGCAGAGTTTTACTTCCCAGCCTGGGTGGAAAAGTCACCCCCCCCCCCCGGGGGGGTGTTAATGGCACCTTACATGGTCCAAGGGCAATTGCCCTGTCTTTCCATGGGGTTCTGCTGAATCCTGCACCATGAGGCACTCCACCAGCTGTCCCACCAACTGTGTCGCTCAGCCATATATCTTCAGCCCCCCCCCCCCCCCCCCCGCTTAACACAGCACTCAGTGAATTCAGCCTGTAGTAGGGGAAGCCCCAGTGCTAGTGCACCATTTTCCCAAGGTGAATTCAGCTCAGCAGCCTGTAACTAGACTCCTAATAGAATCAAGATTAGCTCTGAGACTCCACAGGAGAGGAAGAGAGGTGCAATTGGTGTCTCAGGCCTTCAAAAGGGGCCCATACCATCAGGTACAAATACCCCTTAATCCCTCTCTCACCCACACACTCTTTCAAGTTCCTGGAGGACTTGTGGGACCCTCCCCCATAGAGGAAGACACAATCATACATAAACCTTTCATAAATGTAGTACAGTGGTCACAAAAGACACTGCGTGGGGTTGCAATGTAGGTCACAATGTGATGTCTAATGGGCTAAAACCCCCTCACCGGGAAAACTACTTGATTTCATACGTCACTGGGAGCAACACAGATCCACCAGGCCTTTTTGTCACTTGGAATAGCTTTGCCGACCAGGACTTGGCAGAAGTTAGATGGAGGCTAAGAAGCCCAGCTGTGCCTCCTGCAAAGCCCTTCGCACAAGATATCAACATGTTTTCATGCTGCAGTTGGTGAGAATCAGGCAGTAACTCCGGCCCCCATTGTTCCACCCACCTGTTTTCTCTCTTCCTCAGTCGCAGACCAGGTGTCTATCCCCTGCTGACCTGTGGGAACCTGACGGGGAAGACGATATTTAGAAATTATTGCATCAACCACAGAGAGCGAACATTGAGCAGAAAAAAAGATGGTCACTGCCCCAGTCATTGGGTTGAGGGGGAGGGGCTTGACTCTAGGATCCCCCTTCCAAAGGCTGGAATACCACTGGCAGCCCACAACACTTTGTAAATGTTCCCAGAACCACCTGCTGCAGAGAGCTGTGCCATGAGCTAGGCTGTAGGTCCCTCTGGAGTCCCACTACAAAGTGACCCAGCGATGGCGGGAAGAAACGCTGTATGGAGCTGGGTGTGGGTGTGGCAGGTGCTGTTTTCAATCAGCTGTTCTGCAGAGTGGCCGTGCTGCACCATTGCAGGGACCAACAGCGTCAGGTGCTGCCACTCCACAGTCTGTCCTGGTGCTTCCTCCAGGGGCTAACTCAGACCAGAAGGAGTTTCCAGCCTCCCAAGAGTAACAATGTATACGTAGGAAAGGCCTGTTTGGGTGCAAAGTTCAGAATCAGCCCATTTCGGAGAACAATAAAAGGAAACTAAATTCCTCTCTTCTCTGCAGAACCAGCCAGGGCTGCTGCGAATCCAGCACAACTGCTCCTAGGTGAAGTGACTTGTTCGGTGTGTCGAGATTATTTTAAAGACCCAGTGTCTCTAGATTGTGGGCACCATTTCTGCCAGGCCTGCATCACTTCCACTGTCCTGAGTGCAGAGAAACCTTTTCCCAGAGAAACTTCAAACCAAACAGATATAGCTAAGGAATATCGTAGAAGCTTCCAGAAGTCATACACTGGAGTCAGCAAAAGAACCAGAAGTTGGGACAGTCTGTGAAAAACACAACGAGGATTTAAAAGTCTTCTGCCAAGAGGATCGAACACCCGTTTGTTTGGTTTGCCACCTGTCCCGAGATCACAGAGAACACACTGCAGTTCCCTTAGGGGAGGCTGCCGAGGATTACAAGGTAAGAAATCACAGGACGGTGTAAAAGCTGGAATGGCCAGGAACGGCATTTTAATAAAAGAAATTATGGCAAAAACCAGCAGGTACGGTTAGACCCCCTTACGAACAATACTTTAGCAATGAGAACAGACTTATAACACACTGTTATTAACCTGTTCTGGCCCCAAACCATTTTTAACACCAATAAGGACCCAGAAAAGTCAGTTCTGAATTGCCCAGGGGCTGAAATTTATACCTATAGCCCAGTACTATTACAATGGAACTCCTGCTGACCTGGGACACAGATTCTGTTAGACATGAAAAAGCATGTTGTGTGCATGTGTTATGCACTCAGGGCCGGCCGTACCCATACGCAAAGTACGCAGCTGCGTAGGGCACCAGGGACTTTTGTGCACTTGTCATGAGTCAGTGTAGACACAGGAATTGTGGATTTTCCTGAAAAAAGGCACATGAATGGGGAGAGAAAAAGACTCCTGGCTGAAACGTGGCATATGAACAAGTGTAGGTGGCTTCAATATTCTCACCTCTTAAAAAATATCAATAACTTCTGGAAGATCCCAACTTGCAGAGATTTCAGGGGCCTGGCAGTACTGACACACAAACCCTTCCAGGGGACAGTGAAGGTCATACACATCACTAAGCATTGGGACTGATTCTGCTTTTCTGTTTTTCATACAGTATTTTTTATTTCTTGTGTATTTTTGAGAAGCGTCACTCTCATATGTGCGGCTGAGACGCTAGAGTCCGTTATTTATCACTGGTAATTTTTAGATGGGCCTAAATGTTTTGTGAGCCACAACTTTTGACAGTTCAGATGGCAATGTACAACCATGAGATCTCAAGGGATATTTTCTCATATTCCTGTAGGACACACATGGGTCAGGTGCTTCATTTTGTCCCAAATAATGAACAATCACTTTGTCCACATTTCCATCAAGAACTTCGTATCTGTATCTGTGACACAAAACTTCATTTGTATCAATCAGTCTTCGGAAATATCTCTTCCTTACCAGAGGCTCCCCCCATTGGGGAAAGTTGTCTTCCTCTGTGGATCCATTTGTATTGATCAAACCTCCGGTCATCTTTTTTGTCCTTTTGCCCTTCATAACTGAATGCAAGCAGCTGTCCATTTTTTGGCTTAGGAGCTGGAAGACTCGATATTTTCTCTTTTATACGATTTCTTAAAATGTTCACTGCTGCTTGCAGTGAAAGTGGTCCCAATTTATACATATAAACTAAACCACACACACTGGTGAAAAAACAGACTAAACCATCTATTTTATTGTATTTGTGGACCTGTGAACTTTAAGTTTTATTAAATCTTCTGCAAAGCTTTGGGCAAATCAGATTTGAGTTACGGGTGAGACACACCACCTGTACGGGGAGATGTCAGCAAACCAGTAAAGTGCCTGAAACCACTATGGCTTATTGCTAAAAGCAGCCAAGTCATCAGGCCGTAAATTGGCCATGTCGCAGCCTCAGCTAGACCAAGTCAGGAGGAGAAGGGGTTTGGGTGCCACAGAAAGGGCAGCTTGACCCCGCGTCCTTCCTGATAAGAATTGTGTTTGAAGTTGCTGATACAGGCATTTTAGAAGAGCAGGATGTGCCCCAGGAATGTTTATTAGCACCTTAAGGCTGCAAACTCTTGAAAACCCCACACCTCGTTACTCAGTAATCAGAAGGAACCTCTTGCTTCACCATTGAAACTGCTCACTTCACAAGTTTTCTTTAAGGGACATGACATCCTAATACTAATGTATAAATAAGGGGGGAAAGTTTGAGGTAGTTGGACTCTTCTGGACTCTCCCTCTGGATACGTCTTGCGGCCCCCACCAGCAGACGGAAGATTTGGCCCCCGGAAGCCTGCCGCTGTGTCACTTCATAGCCACACTCAGCTTTGATAATTATTGAGGGTTGGGCGTGTGTAAGTGCTTGAGACTAAGTAAAGTTTAGCTCTAAGTGAAAGCACTCTTGTGTTGTCCTGTTTTTGCCAACCATCTATCGGTCAGATGGCCGTGTCTCCCCTGATTTATTTCCTGACATCACCTTGCTCAGAGTAAAAGTTACCAAGAGCTTTGGGTTGAAAGAACATTGGGTAACACACCAACTGGACAATTGCCGAGATGCAACCGATGATAGAGTAGGATGATTAAAGTAGAATAATGTATTGCATTTAAGCAACACACACTCCCAGCTCAGTGATTGGCAACAATGCTAGGGACCTAGGAGATTAGTGGCCTATTCTGAACCTATTTATGTGCCATGCAACTGTACAAATGGGATTTCCACACCCTCTAAGCAGCTCTGTGCATCCTCGACACCGACTGAGAGCTACGTGCCGGGGGAAGGTCAAGGTTCCAAACTGCAGAGGAGCAGAGGTGAAAATGGGGTGAAAACAGGTGTCCCCACAGGTACATGCGTTCTGAAGCAGCAAGAAAGCGAGTATTCGCCCCCATGGAATACCCACCCTGTCCCCCTCACTGATGGCCGGCTCCAGCTTTTTTGCCAATCCAAGCAGCGGAAAAAAAAAAAAGAAAGAAAAACCCGATTGAGCTGCCGCCGAAGAGGAAGACAGGGAATGAAGGACCCGCCACCGAATTGCCGCCGAAGACTGAAGCAGACCAACTGAGCTGCCGCTGAAGTGCCATTGCCACCGACCCGGATGTGCCGCCCCAACAACTGAAGGACTGTCGCCCCTTTCTATTGACTGCCCCAGACACCTGCGTCCTTCGCTGGTGCCTGGAGCCAGTCCTGCCCTCACTGCCTGCTCCCTGGCCCCATTTCTGTGGTAACATCTGAGCTGGTCTAGGAGTGAGCACTGAAAGTGCTCAGTGAGGGAAGAGTGAGATCAGAGGAAGGAAATGGACTTGCAGGGGGCAGAGAGACAAGGTGGAGGAGGTAATCTCTTGATTGGACCAACTTCTGTTGTCAAGTATCAGAGGGGTAGCCGTGTTAGTCTGAATCTGTAAAAAGCAACAGAGGGTCCTGTGGCACCTTTAAGACTAACATAAGTGTTGGGAGCATAAGCTTTCGTGGGTAAGAACCTCACTTCTTCAGATGCAAGTGAGGTTCTTACCCACGAAAGCTTATGCTCCCAACACTTATGTTAGTCTTAAAGGTGCCACAGGACCCTCTGTTGTTTTTTACAACTTCTGTTGGTGAGACAAGCTTTGGGGCTTAAAAAGAGGTACACAGAAAGAGGCAGCAAATCACCTGCAAAGAGACTCAGAGTTTTTACCCAGAGCCAGGCAGTAGGAGGCAAACAACTCATTGCCATCCTCTGGGCCACTTCGGAACAGAGTGTTTGATTAATAATTAACCCTTCATTGCACAGAGCAGGCAGTGAAAGGCTGGTTTGGCCGGTGTTTTCAGTAGTACTGTGCTGCTCTCACTTGTGTGACATGCAGCATTTCTGTCCCCTGGGCCACTTTGGAACCAAGTGTTCTGGGTGGGTTTAGTAATAAAGCAAATTATCCCCCCAAAACCCGGGTTCAAGGTCGGTTCAGACGAGTTTCTCATTAGCATTGTATCAGTCTCACCTGTATGTGCTGTATGTAAAACTGGTCCCCTGAGCCACTTCAGAACTGACGGTTCAGGCTCTTTCTTGGTTTTAAAATGGTTCTGGGCTGGAATGGGTTAATGACAGTCAGCTGTGAATCAGTTCTCATGACTACAGTAACACTCCCAGTGTTGTCTGACTGTTTCCTCTGAGGTGTTTTAAATCCGTTTTATTTATTAAAATGCCGTTCCAGCCACTGCCCTTTATTTTGGTCCCGTGAGCCACTTCGGAGCTGAGTCTGCGGGTGGTTTATGAATAAAGCTCTTTGTTGAACAGGTGGGTTGTCAGCGGTGTTCTGTAGTACAGCATTATTCTCTGTTGTATTGTGAGTATCATTTCTGTCCCCTCTGCTGCCTCGGAACTGAATGTCCTGGGCGGATTTACTGATACAGCCGTTCATTCCCTGAAACCATCACTTGCAGGTGGGTTTGGAAGAGGTTTTCTGTATTATTGCATTATTCTCAGTGAGTTGTATTATGTGTATCACTTAGGTCCTCGAGCGCTTTTGGGACCGTGTGTTCCAGGTCCTTTTTCGTGTTCAAATAAAAGGTTCTGAGTTAGAAACGGTTAATAACAGTGTGTAATTAGTCAGTTCTCATTATTAAATGATTGTTCTGAAGTGTCTGTAACAGTCTTCACTGGTTTTTCAACAGTTGTATTTATTAAGATGTGTTTCTGGCATATTTTTGTTCCCTGTGTCTCTGGAACCGAGTGTTCTGGGCAGTTTTATTTATGAAGCTAGTTGGAGCTTGGAACAGGCCCCTAAAGGTGGCTTCAGCAAAGGTTTTCTGTAGTGTTGTGCTCAGTTAGTTGTATGACATGTACAGTCGCATGCCGTGAGAGTTTCAGTAAGGAATGCAACAACTCATCTGCATGCCTTAGGCAGTCCAAAATGGCGTCCTCCATGCAGTGTAAACATGATCTCGCATGCACTGAGGGCGAGGTCCTGCTGTGCGGAGGACACCATTTTGTTCTACATCGGGGCCGGAGAGAATCATCCCGCGTGTTGGATCCAGCCTCCTGGGGCCAGTTAGACAATGCACAGGCGTTAAAAAAGAGGTTCTGGGCCAGATCAGGTGAATAGCAATGTTTTATTAGTCTGTTCCCATTACTAAAATGTTGTTCTTAAGTGTCTGCCACAGTAATAGCTCTTTTTGACAACAATTTTATTTATCAAAATGTCATTTCTGTGTCTCTTTGGAACATGTGTTCTGTGCAGCTTCAGTAATAAAGCTAATTAGTACCTGGAATGCCCCATAAAAGATAAATTACATGGGTTTTTCATTAGCATTATGTATTCTCATCTCTATGTACAATATGTAATAATTTTCTATATCCGTGCCACTTCAGAATTGATTGTTCCAGGTCCCTATTCGTGTTAAAAATTGGTTCTGGGCTGGAATAGGTTAACAAAAGCATGCTACTAATCAATTCTTAATCCTAAACTATTGTCCTCAAGGTAATGTGCTGTATGTATAAATTTTATCCCTTTGCCACCTCGGAACTGTGTATTCCTGGTTCCTATTAGCATTCAAAAAATGGTTCTGGGCTGGAACAAGTTAATGACAGTGTGCTAATAATCAGTTGTCAGTGGCAAAATATTGTCCTCAAGGTCTTTTGGGGGAGTTTTGGGCTGCTCCTACTCACCTCCCATAGGCTTTCTTCTCCACCCTGCTCTCTTATAGGGGTTAGACTAGATGACCCTTGCAGTCCCTTCTAGCCCCAGGATTCTAAGTACTCCCTTCCCTCAGGGCCAGGCTCCCAGCATGCTATTCTTTTCCTAGGTTCCCTCCTTCCCTTTTGAATGCACAGAGGGTGGCTGCAGACTTTCTCACTGCAGCCAATTTCTGTTGCCAGCTTCCTGGCTTTATGCTAGCCCAGCCCCCACCTGTTCAGCTGAGCTTCATCATCCAATTGGGTTACTTCTCTGGCCTAAACCCCTCATGTGTGGCCTGTCTCACTAATCTCCTCTTTCTCAGCTTCCTTCACTCCCTTTCGGGGGCTGATGTGGGGTGAACACCCCACCACAGATGTATTAACAGGAGTGTCAATGTCAGACACAGGAGGACGTTATTCCACCCTTCTTTCCACGGTGAGGCCTCAGCTGGAATCCTGTGTCCAGTTTTGGGCACCGCACTGTAAGAAAGATGTGGAAAAATTGGAGAGAGTTCAGAGGAGAGCAACAAAAATGATCGGAGGTTTAGAATGGATGAGCTGTGAGGAAAGGTAGAAATAAATTGGTGTGTTTAGTCTAGAGAAGAGAAGACTCAGGGATAGGATGACCAGACATCCCGATTTTATCGGGCTGTCCCAATATTTGCTTATTTGTCCCGCGTCCCGACCTACCTTCGTGAATTGTCCCGATATTTTGCCTCCGCTCACAGGGCCCCGCCCCGACTCCACCCTCTCCTTCCCCCATTGGATCCCTTCCCAAATCCCCACCCTGACCCCGCCCCCAGCCCCACCCCCTCACTGCCCCATTGGATCCCTCCCCAAATCCCCGCCCTGGCCCCACTTCTTCCCCAAGCATCCTCCCCCCTCCCTCCCAGGCTTGCGCTGATCAGCTGTATGGCGGCGCAAGCGCTGGAGGGAGGGGGAGGTGGCGACGGAGCGGAGGCAAGCTGGTGCGGGGGGGGTGAGGTGTGGAGCTCCGGCGGCCATTTTGGTTTTTTTCACTGGAGGGAGGGGGGATGTGGAGATGGAGCGGAGGTATGCTGGGGTGGGGCGTGGAGCTCTGGTGGCCGGTTTTTTTTTTTCCTTTTTTTTTTTTTTTCACCGCCGGCTTTTTTTTGTTGTTCCTCCGTTTCCCCCCCCCTCCCCCTGCATCCCGATATTTCACCTGTGTGATCTGGTCACCCTACTCAGGGAGGGCCTGAGAACAGTCTTCATATATGTCTGAAGCTGTTCTACAGGGAGCAGTGATCAGCTGGTCTTCAAGTCCCCTGAGGGCAGAACAAGGAGTAATCGGTTTAATTTGCCACAAGGGAGATTTACATCAGTGTGACGGGTTCCCGGGGCGCAACCTGGACTGTGGGACTTCTGAGCCCTCCAAATCCCCAAACTGGGCTGCCTCTCGCCCCGTGATGCTGATGTCAAGCTACAAGTCTGACAGGCCCTGCGCTGACACAGACACCTACGGGCAGGGACACACCCAGATGTGTTACATGAATCCTCTCCCAGCCATTGATGAACCAGCAATAGAAAGGCACCAGCCAGTTCCCCCCAACTCCAGCCCTGCCCCCCAGAACTGCACCGACTCACACTGCTCAAGGCTCCCTTGGGTAGTGCAATTTCATTCAGTAGTTTGCTGCTCCCCCAGTGTGGAGTGGACAAACACTAGTCTTGTAAGCTGAGAACCCCTGTGCTAGTGGACTGACCATTGTATGTATCCAACAGCTACATAAGAACATAAATTATCTTTGAAATGGGGGATCACAGGTCCTTACATTTCACTGAGCTATTCCTGTATTCAGCCCAATAACTTGTATTTGACATTTAATCTTTTTCACTCATTTCTTCCTGTAGACTCACTGTCGTCTAGCCAGCAGATGGACAAAAGTAACATTCTCGGATCAAAGGGTGAGTGAAAACTTTTCTATGAATTATGGTGGCTCATTGGCAGCACCATAGTTCAGGTTTTGTTTCAATTTTGCATTTGACAAGAGCTGAGCAACATATTACTAGTGGCTGCCCAGATCTTCCCTAAAAACAGAAAAGTCAATTATTTTCTCTATTAGAATTTAGAATTTGTAACTCGTGGTTGGGGTAACCAGATGGGATGGGAGGGGAGAGGGGGCGAGCAGTGTATCTCTGTAGAGATCTAAGAGTTTAAAAATGAGCCTTTTGGCAAATCAGAGAGGAACATCTCACCTCATTTTCAGAACTCTATATGCACGTACACCACATCCCCTGGCAATATTATTATTATTAGCAAATGCACAAGTGGTACAATGAAGAATTGGAAAATTCAACATACAAAAATAGACATTTCTGTTTTCTCTCTCTACTTTATAAGTCAAAAGAAAAAATGTTAAAAATGTCAAAAGGGGTTAGGTAGACATCACCTACATACAAAAAATAGACATTTCTGTTTTATCTCTCTACTTTATAAGTCAAAAGAAAAAATATTAAAAATGTCAAAAGGGGTTAGGTAGACATCACCTATTAGCAGACATGCCGACAAGGAATGGGGGGGCTGTATTGATGGTGGGTTCTGAGCAGATAGGGTGAGTGCTGGGAGTGTGAACTGAGGGCGGTGGGGTAGGGATGCTGAACTGATGGGGGGTGATGATGGGGGCTGGGGGACTGAATTGCGGGGGGTTGGATGGGGACAGAACTGATGGGGGCTGGGGAACAGGATGAATTGTTGGGCAGGAGACGGGCAGATGTGGGGGTGAGAGCTCCTGCAGCAGGAGCCAAAATCCCCTTCTCCAGGACATGTGGGCGAGTGGGCGACACTGATTGTCACATGCGCACACCCTGGGGAGGGGCCAGGGGAGTTCAAACATCCAGAGTCTGACCTAGAAACCACAATAGAATCCTTTAAACATGTCATGATTGTTGGGCCAATCTCATGAGATTTGATCCCTTGAAGTCGGCAATACTGTATTAGCCATTGCATAGCCCTGGGGCCAGCAGTGTGGAGTTTGGAAAGTCCCCGATAGCCCAGCACAAGCCGAGCAGCCGTTCAGTAAGTGTGCGGTGTCCTCACCCCCCCCGCAGCTACACACAGTCCTGGGGGGCCAGGGGGGTCTCTGTAAAAGCAGGTTTTCTAGTGCTCAGCTGGCTGATCGTTGGGGGGGGGGGGGGCTCTGCAAGGAGACGGGCTGTGCAGAGTCGCATCATGGGACAGGGGGACGTTGGATTCCCTGTAATCTGCTGGGAGCCTCCTATGATGCCAGGGTCTCTAATCACATCTGTGGGGAGAGGTGGGTGCAGGTGGGGAAAGATTCCAGGGCCTGATTGTCAGGCCCTTTTGTGCTGCTCTGTCAGAGCAAAGGGGCCTTAATGTGCCTGGAAACAGACCCCAGAAAATAGCTCCTGTGCCAGGGACCCCCCCCGCCCCCTCCCCCCCCACTCCGTGTGAAGTTGGCACAGGGGCTCCTCAGCAACTCTGCCTCCAGCCGTTATTGTAGGAGTGGGTTTGGGACATGCTGGTGGACACGACTGTCCCTAGGGGGGTGCGCGGTCCAGGGTGGAAGTGACGGATTCATCTCTTCTGGGACCGATCGCACCGGCCAATCGCTCAATCCCGCGGGGGCCCCCAAAGTGTAGGGCCTGGAGCAGTTGCCCAGATTCGCCCTCCCCAAGAGACGGCTCTGCTGGGGGCATAGACAGGAGGCATCACACTCTGGCTGCTCTCTGCTTTGCAGCCCTGAGGCCCCTGTAACGAGGGTCCAGGGAGACTAAAGGAAGGACACAGGTGGCTTAAACCCACCTGCCTCTAACCCCCCTTGTCTTGCCCCCAAGCACAAGGATGGAATCACTGAGACTCAGACGCTGGGTCTGGGGGCCTGGCTCAGCGGAGCTGATCCTTTCACTCTGTCACTGAACTGGCTCTGTCGGGGTGTGAATCCCCCCTGCCCATGGCTGAGATCTCAGCGCTGCTCCCCAGGCACAGCTGGGTAAATCCTGGAGGCAGGAGGTTGCCTGGTTCACTCCCCAGCTGGGGCAGGTTCTGTCACTGACACGATCAGACCCTGCCCCAGGGCTGAGCTCTGCCCCTCACGCTCTGATTCTCTCTCTGCAGCGTACGTGACTCTGGATCCAGACACGGCCCATCCCGAACTCATCATGTCTAAGAATCAGAGAAGTGTGAAATATGGAGGCGTATGGCAGGCTCTGCCCAACCACCCTGAGAGATTTGACACTATGTGCTGTGTGCTGGGCTGTGAGGGATTCACCTCAGGCCGACATTACTGGGAGATGGAGGTGAAGGTGGAGGGGAAGGGGTTCTGTTTTGTTGGCGTGACCAGAGAGTCTGTGAGCAGGAAGGGACAGATCTGCCCTAAACCTGAGCAGGGGATCTGGGCTGTGCAGGTCTGGGAGGATCAGTACCAGGCTCCCACGTCCCCTACGCAGGTCATTCCCTTGTCCCCAAGCCAGGCACCCCGCAGGATCCGGGTTTATCTGGACTATGAAGGGGGCCGGGTGCAGCTTTTCGATGCTGGTAGTGGGGACCTGATCGTCACTTTCCCACCGGCCTCTTTTGCCGGAGACAGAATCCGCCCATTCTTCCGGCTTAGCACTATTGTCCATCACTGGCAGGGTCAGGCTAGTGTGCGGCTCCTCGAGCCCCCACCCTCCTGATCTCTATGACCTGGAGGACTCAGCCAGTCTCCCCCCAGCAGAGACAGGGCTGAAGGGGGGTGATGCTCTACCCATAGCTCTATGGCTGTGGAGGTCTGTGTGAGGCTGTGATGAAGTGGGACTGTTCTTAATGTTTCCTCTGAGTACTGTAGGGGTGCCTCAGTTTCCCCTATGCATTTCTTAAGTCGCTAGGTGGTGGGATAAGGGGGTGAGATTGTTGCCGAGTGATATAAAATTATTCTGCTTAACTGCCAGGGGGCAAATTTGTCACGTACACATGGGAGAAAGAAGAAGGGAAAACATCAGCTATAGGTTGTCTTAACTCAGGAAGTTCCTTCAAGTGGAAATGTAGCCGAACTCCAAACCTGGAGACAATGGACCTTTCTGTGCCTCCATCCTGTAGATAAACTGCTTGGTTTGCAAAATAAGCAAGGAGGAGGGGGCAAATAGATGAACAATAAGGGGTCACAAGAGGGGCAGATGCATGTAGCTTGCTAATTATGTATGGTAATGATGGCAAATTTTGGCCAATCCTAGAGCGATAGATTATCATAAGCAACTGCATATAATGCTTTGGTGTAAGTGTTTTCTTTGTTCTTGCTGACTTATGAGTTCGAACCCAATTGCAATTGAAATAAATGGATCACCCCTCCCGGGGCTCCTTGCTTGATTAGCTGTGTCCGTCTCTCCTTATTCCTCAGCTGGAACGGACAGAAATTTCTATGACACAAGCAAAGGGCCAGTGCACATAAATGGCCAACACTCTATCTCCTTCCCACGAAAGGTGTTGGAGAACAAAGGAATCAGGTGACCTCCTGGCCGGGAAAGGGACAAAGCCCAGAGGAGAGTGAATCAGTTTGGGGCTGGCTGAGGATGTGGAGTGAGGTGCAGACATGGTTGTCTAGCTCACTGCCCCCAAAATGGACCCGGCTGAGGGGTCCTTTTTCCTGTACCTACAAGCTCTCTTTTAGACCGTGTTCCTGTCATCTAATAAACCTCTGTTTTACTGGCTGGCTTAGAGTCACGTCTGACTGCGAAGTGGCGGTGCAGGACCCTTTGGCTTCCCCAGGACCCCGCCTGGGCGGACTCGCTGTGGGAAGCGCCCGGAGGGGCAGAGGATGCTGAATGCTCCAAGGTCAGACCCAGGAAGGTGAAGCCGTGTGAGCTTCTTGCCCTGAAGACAGTCTGCTAACAGAGAGGAGACTTCACTGGAGGTTTTTAAGGTCAGGCTTGAGCAGGGGGTGGGACTAGATGACCTCTTGAGGTCCCTTCCAACCCTGATATTCTATGATTATATGATTTTCTGCACTTTGACATTGTCTGCCTCCACACATTCTGCTGTCCTCTGTCTGCGTGGGAGGACATCTGGAGCTCCGAGAACATGTCATCCCGAGTGCGCCTTTTTCGCCTTCTAATCTTCACTAGCCTCTGCGAAGGAGAAACATTTGCAGATGATGGAGGAAAAGGGAGAAGTGGTAGTTAAAAAGACACATTTTAGAGAGCAATGGGTGCACTCTTTCACGTTAAATCTTTCTGTTCACATTACACAAGACATGTGCTTTCGTTACAAGGTCGCATTTTTCCTCTTATATTGAGGGCCTGCCGGTTTGGTGTGAAAGATCACTCACGCAGTGCCAGGCGACAGAATTCGGCTTGCAGACAGCCATGGTAAGCCACAGTCTTTTGGCTTCTTTAACCTTCATAACATGTGGTAACAGTGGGGGACATTTCTGTTCAGCCGAGCAGGAACGGGCACCTCTGAATGTCCCCTTAATAAAATCACTCTATTTCAACCAGGTGACCATGAATCCTGAGGATAACAAAGAGCGATAAGGAATGGATGTTGTCTGCATGCCAGCAAACACCGGGATCATACGCTGCCATACTTTGTTATGCAATGATTCCAGACTACGTGCTACTGGCCTGGCATGGTAAAGTGTCCTACCATGACAGACGGGATAAGGCAGCCCTCCCCAGAAACCTTTTGCAAAGGCTTTGGGAGTACATGAAGTAGAGCTTTCTGGAGATGTCCCTGGAGGATTTCCGCTCCATCCCCATACACGTTAACAGACTTTTCCAGTAGCTGTACTGCCCACGATTGCCAGGGCAAATTAATCATTAATCATTAAACACGCTTGCTTTTAAACCATGTGTAATATTTACAAAGGTACATTCACCAGAGGTCCCCTGTGTGCCCTTAGGGTCTTGGGTGAGTTCGGGGGTTACTGGTTCCAGGTCCAGGGTGACAAACATATCCTGGCTGTTGGGGAAACCGGTTTCTCCACTTCCTTGCTGTGAGCTATCTTCAATGTCTTCATCATCATCTTCCTCGTCCCCAAAACCCACTTTGGTGTTGCGTGATTCTCCATTGATAGAGTCAAAGCACAGGGTTGGGGTAGTGGTGGCTGCACCTCCTAGCATGGCATGCCGCTCAGTGTAGAAGCGGATGTCTGCGGCTCTGCCCCGGGCCTTCCGATTGCCTCTCTGGTTTTGTGGTAGGCTTGCCTTAGCTCCTTAATTTTCACACAGCACTGCTGTGCATCCCTGTTATGGCCTTGGTCCTTCATGCCCTTTGAGACTTTTTCTAATGTTTTTGCATTTCATTTACTGCAATGGAGTTCAGCTAGCACTGATTTGTCTCCCCATGTGGCGAGCAGATCCCGTACCTCCCGTTCTGTCCATGCTGGAGCTCTTTTGCGATCCTGGGACTCCATCATGGTTACCTGTGTTGATGAGCTCTGCATGTTCACCTGTGCTCTCCATGCTGGGCAAACAGGAAATGAGATTCAAAATTTCAGGGGCCTTTTCCTGGCCAGTGCATCTGAGTTGACAGTGTTGTCCAGAGCAGTCTCAATGAAGCACTCTGGGATAGCTCCCGAAGGCTAATTCCGTCGAATTGCATCCACACTACCCCAAATCCGACCCAGAAATGCCAATTTCAGCGCTAATCCCCTCGTCGGAGGTGGAGTAAAGAAATCAATTTAAAGAGCCCTTTAAGTTGAAAAAAGGGCTTTGAGATGTGGACAGGTCCAGGCTTAAATTGAGGTAACACTGCTAAATTCGACCTAAAATCGTAGTGTAGACCAGTCCTTAGTGTCTCTAGCCTCTTCTCTTTCCGTCCTCCCCCACCTGTGGCGGCTTGTCTTACTGCACCTGACCAGACAGGTTTTTCGGAGCAGCTCCTGCTGCCCTCCCGCCCTGAGGGTCTGCGATTAACGCACGTTAAAAAAAGTTACACGTTAATTGTGCTGTGCGTTAATCACAGGCGTTAATGGCAGTCAATTGACAGCCCTAATAGGAATTAGATACAGTTTCCTGTCAGCTAATTTCTAAGTAATAATCTGCAAAAAAACCTCTATCCTTTTCTGGTGCCTAAGTAGCTCCTGGAATCACAGTTAAAGTTACCCCCCGAACCAAAATCTGAAATGGCCTCCTTGTGTCTTATTGTGGCCCGCTTCAGGCCTGGCTAGAGGGTGGGGTATCGGAGGGAGAGGAGGAGCAGGGGGCAGGGCCCCATGGTGAGGGGGCCACCTCAGCCCCGCACTCGGAAGATGCCTCCTCTGCCAATCCATGCCTGCCCCAGGCTACTGTGCTTGTGTTAAAACATGGATTGCCATTGTAAAAGTAGAATGAATTATATTGTAAAATAGAATGGATTAAAGAAATGCTGTATCTACCTTTAAGCAGAAATAATGAATGTTGAAATATAGGTGTCAGGAAAAGGAACATTAAGGCATAAACAGTGAGTCCACTTAAGCTAATGGTGGAACATTAGCCAGAGATCTGTAAAAGTTAGTAAGAAAAATGAATATGTATGTCTAGCCTCAGGTAAATTTGTTAGTTCTTCTTTCTTTGTCCTCTTGTTAAGTTCGTGCACTTTTTATCTGTATAAAATAAGGTTGTGTGGGTCTTGCATGTTGCTCACATTATCTGAATGTATTAGCAGAGCGCTGTGCTAATAAACAGAGTGGCCTAACAAATTGTGAGTCCTGAATCTAACTTTGACACTGTGAGGGACCCGACGCAGAGTATTTTGAAGAAGGTTGAGTTGTTGAACCCGCTCTACCTCCCTCATTCAGTTAAAGCTTTGACACCCCTTTCTGCTGGCTGCACAGGATGTGGGGTGTGTGTGAAAGGGGAGGCCGTGTGGTCCTATCACAGGAGCAGAGAACTGAAGCAGTTGGCACCTCTGGGGGCTGTTTACAATATTCAGTGACTCCCCTTAGTCCCTCTCCCACCCACACACCTTTTCGAGTTCCTGGAGGACTTGTGGGACCCTCCCCCATGGAGGAAGACACAATCATACATAAACCTTTCATAAATGTAATACAGTGGGCACCAAAGACACTGTGTGGGGTTCCAATCTATGTCACAACATGATGTCTAATGGCCAATCAGAACACAGGATTTCCTAATGCTCTTTTGTCATTTCCATAAATTATAGAGTCACCCTTCTCCGAGAATAGGGATGGGATGGACTTTAGCCTTCAGATTGGCAGGGATAAGGTTAGATGAAATTATAATGCCCATAAACTCTTGCCACGCACGATAATGTTTACTTATCATATTAGCTCTAGCGTCAAAATGAAACCTCCCAACACAAAGTGCAAACTTGAATGGCTTGTGTTGTTTTAACAGTTGGAAGAGCAGCTCAGAGACGTCTCTCCTTAACTTAAGAGTAGAACCTTGTGGCAGCCTGTATGAAAAAGTTCTCAGGGCAGACAGAACATTGCCAAGCACTATCTATGGGATCCTCCTAGAAAGAAAAGGACAAAGCCACTCGAGTGTAGTGCTATGAGTTACAATTCACCATAGTCAGTATATCAGACGTCTGACAGATGTAAAAGAGTCAGCGTGATTGACTTGATCTTCACCCCTGATCTGGAGAAGGTCCTTTAGCAATGTAGTCTGTGTACTAAACACTGGCTAATGTTGGGATTTTGTGGTTCCCAATGAGTGAGATGCTGGTCAGAATCAAGGGTCTTCGATTCAATTTGATTCAATTCAATTCAATTCACTTTAAATCAATTCAACAAGACTTTATTCAATGTCCACAAAGGGAGAGCCCCTGGTACCAAAATAAGCCAGAATCCCTCCAGCAAGGAGCCCCTCCCATTGTTATTTTATAGCACATGGCACTTACATAACAAGTTACATAACACAAACCTCTAACCAATCATATTTAACCTTTCCATAGATGGATTTGTTCATCACATGCTTATACTTCTCCACTCCACATGTTGCGCCCACTCCCCTCCCCGTGGCCTTCTCTAGAATGTTCCTAGGGTGGTGAGTCACAGCCTGCTTCTTTATGCACAAGTACCTTGTAAATCACATTTTCTTTAAAATGAACACAAGCGTCCCCTTCATTAACAACCAGACTGACAGGAGTCAAGGGCAACGACTGAGCAGAAAAAAAGATGGTCAGTTCCCCAGTCATTGGGTTGGAGGGGCATGACTCTAGGATCCCCCTTCCAAAGGCTGGAATACCACTGGCAGCCCACAACACTTCGTAAATTTTCCCAGAACCACCTGCTGCAGGGAACTGTGCCATGAGCTAGGCTGTAGGTCCCTCTGGAGTCCCACAACACAGTGACCCAGCGATGGCGTGAAGAAACGCTGTATAGAGCTGGGGGTGGATGTGGCAGGTGCTGTTTTTCAATCAGCTGTTCTGCAGAGTGGCCATTGCAGGGACCAACTGCCACTCCACAGTCTGTCATGGTGCATCCTCCAGGGGCTAACTCAGACCAAAAGGAATTACCAGCCTTCCAAGAGTAACATATGGCAATGTATACCTAGGAAACGCCTGTTTGCTGTGAACAATAAAAGGAAAGTAAATTCCCCTCTTCTCTGCAGAACCAGCCATGGCTGCTGCGAATCCAGCACAACTGTTCCTAGCTGAACTGACTTGTGCGGTGTGTCAAGATTATTTTAAAGATCCAGTGTCTGTAGATTGTGGGCACCATTTCTGCCAGGCCTGCATCACTCAGTGCTGGGAGGCATTGAGTACAAACTTCCCCTGTCCTGAGTGCAAAGAAACCTTCTCCCAGAGAAACTTCAAACCAAACAGAAAGCTGAGGAATATTGTAGAAGCTTCCAGAAAACTTACACTGGAGCCAGCAAAAGAACCAGAAGTTGGGACAGTGCGTGAAGAACACCAGAGGGCGTTAGATGTCTTCTGTCAAGTGGAACAAACACCCAACCGTGAGGTTTGCCATCTATCCGGAGATCACAAAGAACACCCTGCGGTTCCCATAAAGGAGGCTGCTAAGGATTACAAGGTAAGAAATCACAGGACGGTGTAAAAGTTAGAATGGCCAGAAAGGGCATTTTATTTTTTTTTAAAAGGCAAAAAACAGTGGATATGGTTAGACCCCCCTTATGAACAATACTTTAGCAATGAGAACAGACTTATAACACACTGTTATTAACCTGTTCCGGCCCAAAACCATTTTTAATCCCAATAAGGACCCAGAAAAGTCAGTTCTGAATTGCCCAGGGGTGAAATGTATAACCTATAGCCCAGTGCTATTACAGTGGAACTGCTGCTGACCTGGGACACACATTCTGCCAGAAATGAAAAAAACATCTTGTGTGCAGGTGTTGTGCACTTGTCATGAATCAGCGCAGCCACAGGAACTGCTGGATTTTCCTGAAAAAAGGCACATGAAGGGGGAGAGGAAAAGTCTCCTGGCTGAAATGTAGCATATGAACAAGTGTAGTTGGCTTCAATATTGTCACCTCTTAAAAAAATACCAATTACTTCTGGAAGATCCCAACTTGCAGAGATTTCAGGGACCAGGCAGTACTGACACACAAACCCTTCCAGGGGACAGTGAAGGTCATACACATCACTAAGCATTGAGACTGATTCTGCTTTTCTGTATGGGCAGGTGAGACATTAGAGTCTGTTATTTTTCACTGGTAATTTTTAGATAGGCCTAAATGTTTCGGCTCCACAACTTTTGACAGTACAGATGGCATTGTACGATCATGAGATCTCAAGGGATATTTTCTCCTATTCCTATAGGGCACACATGGGTCAGGTGTTTCGTCTTGACCAAAATAATGAACAATCACTTTGTCCACATTTCAGTCAAGAACTTCATATCTGTATCGATCGGTCTTCGGAAATATCTCTGTATCGGTCAGTCTTCAAAAATATCTCTTCCTTACCAGAAACTTCCCCCATTGGGGAAAGATGTCTTCCTCTGTGGATCCATTTGTACTGATCACACCTCCACTCATCTTTTTTGTCCTTTTGCCCTTCATAACTGTATGCAAGCCGCTGTCCATTTTTTTGGCTTAGAAGCTGGGAGAGTCGATTTTTTGTCTTTTATAGGATTTCTTAAAATGTCCAGTGCTTCTTGCAGTGAAAGTGTCCCAATTTATTCATAGAAACTAAACTACACATACTGGAGAAAAAAACACCAAACATTCTATTTTATTGTCTTTGTGCACCTGTGAATATTAAGTTTTTTTAAATCTTCTGCAAAGCTTTGTGCAAATCAGATTAGAGTTAAGGGTGAGACACACACCGACTGGACAATTGTCGAGAGGCAATCGATGATAGAGTGGCATGATTAAAGTAGAATAATGTATTGCATTTAAGCAACACACACTCCCAGCTCAGTGATTGGCAACAATGATAGGGACCTAGGAAGTTAGTGGCCTATTCTGAGCCTACTTATGTGCCATGCAACCTCTGTTTTCGTGAAACTTTGTATCAAAGCCTCATATAGAAACCTTGTACTGATGAGCCTTGGTATATGGAAACTTTGTTTCATATCCTTATGTAGAAACTTTGCATTGCCCTTGGTATAATGTTATAGCCCCTAAGGATAGAATAAGATAGAAGAAAAATGTCTCTTTCCTAAGAGTAGAATAAGCTCTCCCCCCCCCCCCAAACAATTGCCCGGTTGAATGACTGAGGTGTGGATGAGGAAGGCGGGAGGCAGCACCTCCAGAGAGCAGCAACCCTTGGAGAGGGGCTGGGAGCCAGACCCAAGGACAATAAAACATGTCAAATGGGCTCACTTAAGAAAAGCAGACATATTGACGGCCTCAGGGGTTAGAAGCAAGCACCTTCTTTGAACAGCATTGGGAAAACCTCCAGAAGGAAACAGCCCCCACACAGTGACCTGGGACAATTACATACCACCCCCCGGTCACCTCTAAGAGGCAATACTTCCCCTCTCACAAGCACAGAGTCTGAGTGTAGCAAAATCATTTTAATAAAGAAGGGAAACAATGCGGCATTATGTTGGGGAAACACCACAAACAAGGTTCATTACACAAACCATGAGCAAAAGACCCACCCCCAAGTAAGTTTGGCAGTGTTATTTTCCCTTCAGGGTCTTAAGTCCAGCAACCCAAAAAATCACCCAAAGTCCCAAAAGTCCAACACCCCAAAAATCACCCAAAAGTCTCTTGAGTCCAGCAACCCAAAAGCCACCCAAAAGTCCAACAACCCAAAAGTCTCTGTCCCTGGTCAGTGCACCCCAGAGTTCAAAAATGTATCTGCAGAGTTTTACCTCTCAGCCTGGGCGGAAATGGGGGGGCACAGAAGTTTTAAGGGGCACCTTACATGGTCCGAGGCTGACTGCCCCACCTCTCTGTGGAGTTCTGCTGCAGCCTTCACCGCGAGCCACTCCACCAGCCACTCCGCTCCACCAGCCATCCCATGAGCTGCTCCAGCCGTCCCACAAACATGCTCTGCTCCGCCAGCTGCTCAGCAATATAGCTTCAGGCCCCCGTCCCAAGCACTCAGCAATTTCAGCTTATAGTAGGGGAACCCCACTGCTGGTGCACCATTGGCCCAAAATGAATTCAGCTCAGCAGCCTGTAACTAGACTCCTAATAGAATAAAAACTAGCTTTGATATTCCACAGTGGAGGGAGGAGGTGGAATTAGTGTTTCAGGCCCTCAAAAATGGCCCTTACCATCAGATACACATATCTGTCCCCTACCTCTCTCAATTCACTCGGTTTTTGGAACCCATGTACCTTGTCTAGTGACTGCTACTTAGTTGATGGCGAGTCCCTCTGTAATAATACAGTTCCACTGTCCTTGATTCACATAATCAGGGTAACAACACTTTATTCTTCCTGCCCCAATAACAGAGAAACTGGGGATCCCACAGGAGCCAAAGTGACCATTTGGGCTGCCGTGGGCTCATGCTAGGCAGGGTGGGTGTGCCTATGCAAACAAGATCAGCCCCTGAAGTTCTTTTCCACAACTCACCACAATTCACCACCGGATGTCAGGGTAGAGCTCATCCTGACTCTGCTTACACTAGCAAAAATAGAAATAAAACATACCATCCTGGACGTCTCTAGCTGATATCTAGGGTCAAATTCTCAGTTGCGACCAGTATCTGCTGTGGGCAGCATTCTTCACTCCTCAGGTTTCCTGCATTGAACCTGGCGTGTAGGATAGTGATAGGCCCTGTGTTACTCTGTACCCCAAACCCATTGTTCTCACCCAGCCCCAGCTTCCTGTGGATGTCAAGAAGCCCACAGGACGGGCCTTCAGAATGTTTGTGGGCGAGTGGGGAGAGAGTTTACAGCATGGGGGCAGCACAGCATGGGGGCATCCCTCCCTCTGGACCCGCTGGACTCTGCAGGAGGGGATCTTCCCCACACCTGTGAGTGTTCGGAAGATCCTTGTTCAACACATCGCAACACTGAGCCCTCTGATTCCATGTGCCAGCTGGTTATCCAGATGTCATTACACAAAGCGCCTGTGTGCCCCCAGTACAAACTTCCTGGGCCCAGATCCTGCAGTCCGAGCACTTCTCCAAAAGAGCAAAGGCAGCACATGTAATGTTTTTGTTTGCATTAATAAATAACAAATCATTTCTCTTTGAACCTCAAACTGTGAAGACAAAGTGAGTCCCCTCCAGAGCAGGAGGGATCCTTAGCATGAGATATGGGACTGAATTTCCTTTTATCTTTCTCCTCTAGGACATCAAAGGCAACCTGAGCAGGTACGTGGCTCCTTCTCACTCTCCCTTTCACTTCCCAATGCAGGGAAGGAATTTTAAACATGAGACCTGGCTCCCCATGGTCCAGGAGTGCCTAGTGTGGGGCTGGTTCCCAATCTCTCTCCATTAAATCTGATCTTGGGGCTGTTGTCATTTTGACTAGACTCCAGAATAGAGCAGCCTGAGAAAAGAGTGATTTACCTACAGACAGGGTACTGATTTGTAGTGTAGCTGGTGGAATGGAGACCTCAGGAGATTGGGGATGGAGAAGCAGTTTTTCATTTCTAGGTCATTGACTCCAAACTCCACCTAGGTTGGTAAGGATGGAAAGTCAGGGCCATCTGATGACTATTCAATGAGCTATTTATTAATTATTTCTTATTTCACTATGAGGGTGGTGAAGCACTGGAATGGGAATCTCCTTCCTTAGAGGTTTTCAAGGTTAGGCTTGACAAAGCCCTGGCTGGGATGATTTAGTTGGGGGTTCGTCCTGCTTTGAGCAGGGGGTTGGACTAGATGACCTCCTGAGGTCTCTTCCAACCCTGATATTCTATGAGTCTATGATTATGCAGTGAGCTCTATCCATGTGCTTGGGGTGGCAAGAGATATCATGGAAGAGACATTCCTGCTCCAAGGAATTTATAATGTGCTATTATCAGTAGTACTATGACAGTGCCTAGAGACCCAACATGCTGGGCGCTGCACAGACACACAGAAAGAGACAGTCCCTACCCCAAAGAATTTACAGTCTAAATAGACACAAGAGACAAAGGGCGGAGGGAGGAAAGGTTAAAATTGATTTAAGGGGACATTCAATTAAGACAAAGAGCTGCACTTTGGAAGGAAAAATCAAATGTACAACTACGAAATCGGGAATAACTGGCTAGGCAGCACTACGTGGAAAAACATCTGGGGGTTTAAGTGGATCCCACACTGAATGAGTCAACAGTGTGATGCTGTTGTGAAAAAGGGCAAATGTCATTGTGGGATGTTGTCCCAGGTTGCTGTATTCACCGCAGGTGGTGCCCCCTCCTGGCTGTTCGGGGGATTAGCTCTCTTCCAGGGCCAACCCCTCCCCTTGCCGTCTCTCCCCCGTTGTCTCTCTTTCACTCTGCAGCCTCATCTCTCACTCCAGGAGCTGCAGCTTCCTCTCCGTGACTCAGCCCTGCAGCCAGGTCACTAAATGGTTTCCCCTTCTTGGGTGTAGAATCTCACTGCTCCCACTGTCCAGGCAATGCCGCTCCGTCAGTGGTTGGTAGGGGAACTCGAGCCCACCCACTGCTCCAGGTCCCAGCCCAGGGACCCTACCACATGCAGGCAAGGTCTGCTCGCTCCCTGGGCTACTTCCTACTCACCTGCCATAGGCTTTCTTCTCCACCCTTCTCTCTTATGGGGGTTAGGCTACATGACCCTGGCAGTCCCTTCTAGCCCTATGATTCTAAGTACTCCCTTCCTTCAGGGCCAGGCTCCTAGCATACTACTCTTTCCCTGTTTCCCTCATTCCCTTTCGAATGCACAGACTTCCTCACTGCAGACAGTTTCTGTTACCAGTTTTCTGGCTTTATATTAGCCCAGGCAACAGCTGCTCAGCTGAGCTTCATCGTCCAATCAGGGGTTACTTCTCTGGCCTAAACCCCTCATGTGTGGCCTGTCTCACTAATCTCCTCTTTCTCAGCTTCCCTCACTCTTTTGGGGGGCTGATGTGGGGTGAACACCTCACCACAGATGTATTAACAGGAGTGTCATATGTAAAGACACAGGAGGACGTTGTTCCACCCTTCTTGCCCCGGTGAGGCCTCAGCTGAAATCCTGTGTCCAGTTTTGGGCACCACACTTTAAGAAAGATGTGGAAAAATTGGAGAGAGTTCAGAGGAGAGCAACAAAAATG
Organism: Chrysemys picta bellii; assembly: GCF_011386835.1. NCBI lineage: Eukaryota > Metazoa > Chordata > Testudines > Emydidae > Chrysemys > Chrysemys picta. The sequence goes on along the minus strand of NC_088802.1, from coordinate 2,436,586 downwards.
ATCAGAGGTTTAGAATGGAAGAGCTGTGAGGAAAGGTTGAAATAAATGGGTGTGTTTAGTCTAGAGAAGAGAAGACTGAGGGAGGCCCTGATAACAGTCTTCAAATGTGTCTGAGGCTGTTCTACAGAGAGCGGTGATCAGTTGTTCTTCAAGTCCACTGAGGGCAGAACAAGAAGTAATCGGTTTAATTTGCAACAAGGGAGATTTACATCAGTGTGACGGGTTCCCGGGGTGCAACCTGGTGCACCCCAGAGTCGGTGCCTATGTATCACAGGTCCTTAAATTTCACCCAGTTATTCCTGTATTCAGCCCAATAACTTCTATTTGACTAAATCCTAACGTGTATTGACTAAAGCACCTTCCAGAAAGCCAGTCAGTTTTGATTTACTGACATCAAACAGAGAGTAACACTTGAAGCTAGATTTAAAGACATCAACAAACAATAACACCTGAAGCTCCCTAGAAGATGGGGGGCCACCGGTGCCCAAACTGTGGCCCCACCCCTGCTCTACCTCTTCCCCCAAAATTCCACCCCCTGCTCATTCCTCTCTGCCCACCCCCATCACTTGCCTTTAAGGCAGGTACAAAGGCAGAGCACTCCCACTTTTAAAAGTGATGGGGCCATGGCCCTCTGTTCTGGCACCCCTGTCAAGAGATGGAGAATCCACCACTTCCTTTCGCAGTTTCTTCCAATGGTTAATACACTCACACTCTTAACAATGTCTGTCTGATTTCCCATTGGAATTTCTCTGGCTTCAGCTTCCAGCAGTTGGTCCTTATTATGCCTTTGTTTGTGAAACTGAGGAGCCCTTTAGTACCAAGTCTATTCTCCCCATGAAGGTATTTATACCCCACACTCAAGCACCAGGGTTCTCTCAGTGCAAGGCATTTTTACCAGTCCTCAAATCAGTTTTGTGGATCTTCTCTGCACCGTCTCCACTTTTTCAACGTCCATTTTAAAATGGGGACACCAGAACTGGAGGCAGTTTTCTAATATCGGTCTCACCAAAATGAAGGGGAAGCTTGTAGTGTCCAAGCTGGGATTGGACCTATTCCTGGGGCAAGAGAGACTTTAATCCTCCAGGCTCTGCTGAGCTACAACCATTCACTAGAGTAAAACACATGTTAGTAAAACACAAATATGACCGAACTCCACAACGAGTAACACTGGGTTGTTCTTCAGATGCGAGAGGGAGAAGTTTCAGAACCCAGTGGCCTTTTCTTCTGAACTGAAAGGGAGAACCTGTGACCTTTCTCAAAGAAATGCATCTGTGGAGACCATAATAAAGAAATTCAAAGGTAATAAACAATCACCTGGGGAATTTTCTCACATATATTATACTGATAAGTGACAGAACTGGGGGAATCTCTTAGGGGTGCTGAAAGCCAGTGGTCCCCAAACTTTTTACCTGGCACTCCCATTACCCCTGTCTGTGCCCCCTCTCTCCAGAGCTGGGGCGAAGACTTGGCCGTGGCTTTGGGGGGGGGCGGCGGGATGCGGACAGGAGTAAGGGGGCTGAGGCTGGACCCATAGCTGGGGGCTGGAGCAGAGTCCCGGGTGCGGGGCCAGCAGACGGGAACCCCTCAGGAACGGGTCTTGCAGCCATGGCACAGAGCCGGCAGCTGGGACCCCGTTCAAAACTTGGGGGGTGTTGCAACACCCTCTGCACTCCTACTTCCCATGGCTCTGCGCAGAGACTTGGGGCTTTCCCCCCACGTCGGGGCATGTTGGCGGGAAGGGGACAGGAGTGGCACTGCGGGACGGATGAAATTTAGCAACAGGCGGATCTGGCCCGCGGTCCATAGGTTCCTCACCCCTGCTTTAGATATTCTCCACCTTTTATCCTACTGAGCTGGAGATAATGAGACCACCAGGTCTGTCAGGAAGGATGAGCCAGTTTTATTAAGTACCAGTGTCGATGATCTACAAAATGGTGTCCTTCGCACAGCAGGACCTCACGCACAGGTGCATGTGTGATCATGTTTACACCGCATGGAGGACGCCATTTCTGGACAGCCTAAGGCAGTGGCTCTCAAATGTTTGTGTTGGTGACCCCTTTCACATAGCAAGCCTCTGAATGCGACCCCCCCATAAATTAAAAACACATTTAAATATATTTAACACCATTATAAATGCTGAAGACAAAGCGGGGTTTGGGGTGGAGGCTGACAGCTTGTGACCCCCCTTGTAGTAACGTTGTGACCCCCTTAGGGGTCCCGACCCCCAGTTTGAGAACCCCTGGCTTAAGGCATGCAAATGAGTTGAAAAAACAGGGGCAGATTTAAGTTGATTGAATGCTAATCAGTGAAAAAGTGTCTGTGTGTGGGTCTGTCTGTGAATGATGTGTTGGTTTCAGAGGGTTTCTCTACACAGAAATTAAACACCCGTGGCTGGCCCGTGTCCTCTGACTCCAGCTCACGACATTCGGGCTCGGGCTGGAGCCTGGGGTCTGCGACCCTCTCCCGTCACAGGGTCCCAGAGCCCAGGCCTCTGCCCCAGCCCGAGCATCTACCCCGCAATTAAACAGCCCCATTGCCCCAGCCCTGCGAGCCCAAGTTGAGTGTCATGGGCCAAGCACAGGTGTTGAATTGCTGGTAAGACATCTCTGGGTCTGTCATGTAACCTTAGGTCATGTCCTTAGTTTTTAATGTTTGTGGTTATTTTTTAGTGAGGTGTGTAATGGTTTGTGCTGGTCTGAATTGCACTTAACCTCCTTAACTAGAACTTCATAAAGTTTGTTTCCTTTTCATTTTGCTTTTGTGTTAGAACATTAACAATGTGAATATATTCTTAAACATGACAACATGACATTTCATCTTTTTCACCCAGTTCTTCCTCTAGACTCATTGTCATCAAGCCAGCGGTTGGACAAAGGTAAATTTCTCGGATCAAAGGGGGAGTGAAAACTTTCTTATGAATTATGGTGGCTCATTGGCAGCCCCATAGTTCAGGTTTTGTTTCAATTTTGCATTTGACAGGAGCTGAGCAACATATTACTGGTGGCTGCCCAGATTTTCCTAATAACAGAAAAATCTATTCTTTTCTCTATTAGAATTTAGAATTTGTAACTAGTGGTTGGGTTAAGCAGATGGGTTGGGGTGCGGGAGAGGGGGCGAGCAGTGTATCTCCGTAGAGATCTAAGAGTTTAAAAATGAGCCTTTTGGAAAATCAGAGAGGAACATCTCACCTCATTTTCAGAACTCTTTATGCACATACATCACATCCCCTGGCCATATTATTATTATTAGCAAATGCACAAGTGGTACAATGAAGAATTGGAAAATTCAACATACAAAAATAGACATTTCTGTTTTATCTCTCTACTTTATAAGTCAAAAGAAAAAATATTAAAAATGTCAAAAGGGGTTTGGTAGACATCACCTATTAGCAGACATGCCGACTCTCAAGAATGAATCATGAGAGATGCAGTTTCAGTGTAAAATTAAGCCTCACTCATGATCTCACCATAGAGCCGTGGCTGAAAAAAAATCCCGACATTTGAGAGTTCTAAAAATGTGGCTTATTTTACTTAGAAATCCTGTCAGCTGCCCTGGGCGCAGCTGGGGCTCCCGCTGTCACTACCCCAGTGCGGCTGCTCCCCGGCCAGCCTGGGAAGTGGGAGAGGGGCCCCCACTGTAGTCCCCAGGCCTAGGGAGGGTGAAGAACCCCAGGAGGGGCAGAGGTGAGGCTGGGAGGGCTTTATTATGGCCTGGGAGCTGCAGGGAGCCTGAAGTGAGCGGGGGGCTGACGGGCTGGGGGGGGGGGGCTGTATTGCTGGTGGGTTCTGAGCAGATAGGTTTCAGAGTAACAGTCGTGTTAGTCTGTATCCGCAAAAAGAAGAACAGGAGTACTTGTGGCACCTTAGAGACTAACAAATTTATTAGAGCATAAGCTTTCGTGGACTACAGCCCACTATGCATCCGAAGAAGTGGGCTGTAGTCCACGAAAGCTTATGCTCTAATAAATTTGTTAGTCTCTAAGGTGCCACAAGTACTCCTGTTCTTCTTCTTTGAGCAGATAGGGTGAGTGCTGGCAGGGTGAACTGAGGGCAGTGGGGTAGGGATGCTGAACTGATGGGGTGGTGATAACGGGGGCTGGGGGACTGAATTGAGGGGGGTTGGATGGGGACAGAACTGATGGGGGTCTGGGGGACAGGATTAATTGCTGGGCAGGAGACGGGCAGATGGGGGGTGAGAGCTCCTGCAGCAGGAGCCAAAATCCCCTTCTCCAGGACATGTGGGCGAGTGGGCAACACTGATTGTCACATGCGCACACCCTGGGGAGGGGCCAGGGGAGTTCAAACATCCAGAGACTGACCAAGAAACCACAATAGAATCCTTTTAAACATGTCATGATTGTTGGGCCAATCTCATGAGATTTGATCCCTTGAAGTCGGCAATACTGTATTACCCATTGCATAGCCCTGGGGCCAGCAGTGAGGAGTTTGGAAAGTCCCCGATAGCCCAGCACAAGCCGAGCAGCCGTTCAGTAAGTGTGCGGTGTCCTCACCCCCCCGCAGCTACACACAGTCCTGGGGGGCCAGGGGGGTCTCTGTAAAAGCAGGTTTTCTAGTGCTCAGCTGGCTGATCGTTGGGGGGGGGGCTCTGCAAGGAGACGGGCTGTGCAGAGTCGCATCATGGGACAGGGGGACGTTGGATTCCCTGTAATCTGCTGGGAGCCTCCTATGATGCCAGGGTCTCTAATCACATCTGTGGGGAGAGGTGGGTGCAGGTGGGGAAAGATTCCAGGGCCTGATTGTCAGGCCCTTTTGTGCTGCTCCGTCAGAGCAAAGGGGCCTTAACATGCCTGGAAACAGACCCCAGAAAATAGCTCCAGTGCAAGGGAGCCCTCCCACCCCCTCCCCCCCGTCTGTGTGAAGTTGGCAGAGGGGCTCCACAGCAACTCTGCCCGCAGCCATTATTGTAGGAGTGGGTTGGGGGCCATGCTAGCTCTCAGGCCGTCCCTAGCGGGATGCGGGGGCCGGGGCGGAAACGACGGATTTGTCTCTTCTGGGACCGACTGCGCTGGCCAATCGCACCGGCCCGTGGGACCCCCCAAAGTGTGGGGCCTGGAGCAGTTGCCCAGATTCGCCCTCCCCAAGGGACGGCTCTGCTGGGGCCATAGACAGGAGGCATCGCACTCTGGCTGTTCTCTGCTTTGCAGCCCTGAGGCCCCTGTAACGAGGGGCCAGGGAGACTAAAGGAAGGACACAGGAGGCTTAAACCCACCTCCCTCTAACCCCCCTTGTCTTTCCCCCAAGCACAAGGATGGAATCACTGAGACTCTGGGTCTGGGGGCCTGGCTCAGCTGAGCTGATCCTTTCACTCTGTCCCTGAACTGGCTCTGTCGGGGTGTGAATCCCCCCTGCCCATGGCTGAGATCTCAGCGCTGCTCCCCAGGCACAGCTGGGGAAATCCTGGAGGCAGGAGGTTGCCTGGTTCACTCCCCAGCTGGGGCAGGTTCTGTCACTGACACGATCAGACCCTGCCCCAGGGCTGAGCTCTGCCCCTCACGCTCTGATTCTCTCTCTGCAGCGAACGTGACTCTGGATCTGAACACAGCCCATCCCGAACTCATTGTGTCTGAGGATCTGAAACGTGTGAGATATGGAGGCGTATGGCAGGCTCTGCCCAACAACCCTGAGAGATTTGACACTATGTGCTGTGTGCTGGGCTGTGAGGGATTCACCTCAGGAAGCCATTACTGGGAGATGGAGGTGAAGGTGGAGGGGAAGGGGTTCTGTTTTGTTGGGGTGACCAGAGAGTCTGTGAGCAGGAAGGGACAGATCTGCCCTAAACCTGAGCAGGGGATCTGGGCTGTGCAGGTCTGGGAGGATCAGTACCAGGCTCCCACGTCCCCTATGCAGGTCATTCCCTTGTCCCCAAGCCAGGCACCCCGCAGGATCCGGGTTTATCTGGACTATGAAGGGGGCCGGGTGCAGCTTTTCGATGCTGGTAGCGGGGACCTGATCGTCACTTTCCCACCGGCCTCTTTTGCCGGAGACAGAATCCGCCCATTCTTCCGGCTTAGCACTATTGTCAATCACTGGCAGGGTCGGGCTAGTGTGCGGCTCCTCTAGCCCCCACCTTCCTGATCTCTATGACCTGGAGGACTCAGCCAGTCTCCCCCCCGCAGAGACAGGGCTGAAAGGGGGTGATGCTCTACCCATAGCTCTATGGCTGTGGAGGTCTGTGTGAGGCTGTGATGAAGTGGGACTGTTCTTAATGTTTCCTCTGAATACTGTAGGGGTGCCTCAGTTTCCCCTATGCATTTCTTAAGTCACTAGGTGGTGGGATAAGGGGGTGAAATTGTTGCTGAGCAAAGGGCCAGTGTACATAAATGGCCAACACTATCTCCTTCTCCCCTGCAAGGGGATGCGAAAGGAATCAGGTGACCTCCTGGCCAGGAAAGGGACAAAGCCCAGAGGAGAGTGAGTCAGTTTGGGGCTGGCTGAGGATGTGGAGTGAGGTGCAGACATGGTTGTCTAGCTCACTGCCCCCAAAATGGACCCGGCTGAGGGGTCCTGTTTCCTGTACCTACAAGCTCTGTTTTAGACCGTGTTCCTGTCATCTAATAAACCTCTGTGTTACTGGCTGGCTGAGAGTCACGTCTGACTGTGAAGTGGGGGTGCAGGACCCTCTGGCTGCCCCAGGACCCCGCCTGGGCGGACTCACTGTGGGAAGCACCCGGAGGGGCAGAGGATGCTGAATGCTCCAAGGTCAGACCCAGGAAGGTGAAGCCGTGTGAGCTTCTTGCCCCGGAGACAGTCTGGTCAGAGAGAGGAGACTTCACCAGAGTCCTGACTGGCTTTGTAGGGAGCAGTTCCAGAGCATCGCTCAGGGACTCTATGACAGAGGTGCTCTAGGCTGGGTCTCTATGCTCCTAGGAGGCCAACTCTGTGTGGAGGGGGGTGAGTCCCACCAAGAAAGGAGGGAGCCCCCCTGTGGGAGGGACCCAGCTGAGGGCCAGGGAGAGACCCCTCAACTGGGGGGGGGGGGGGGGAGAGGAGAGGGGAGGGGAGGCCTGGCTGAAGGGGCTGGGGGGGAGGGGAGAGCAGGGGGGGAGGCCTGGCTGAAGGCGCTGGGGGGGGAGGGGAGAGCAGGGGGGGTGGCCTGGCTGAAGGGGCTGGGGGGGGGGGGGAGAGCAGGGGGGTGGCCTGGCTGAAGAGGCAGAGGTGGGGGGGACAGACCAGAGGGCAAACCAGGCGTCAGGTGGGGAGAGGTTCCCAGGAGATCAGGAGCAGGTATTGCAGGGGAAGCAGAGTTGAGCAGGGAGGACCCAACTGCACAGACAACGTCCTGCCCCTTGGCTTGGGGGACACAGAGGCTGGGGACCCATCGGGCCCCCCAATGTTCCACCAATCAGAGCCCAGGACTGGAGTCCTCTGCTCCCCTTCAGGGGCTATTCTAGCAGCGTGAGCAGGACACTGGGTGGCGGATTAAGACTGAAGAGCTCCTAAGTGCCCTGTGGGCCAGCACTTGAGATCTGCGGTTCCTGACACAGAGGCAAGGGAGGGATCGGACACTGATCTGTGGGCCAGATATTCCAAAGGGATTTAGCCTTTAAATACCCGGTGCTGTGAGCTCTCTTGTCAGAATAAACAGCTCGATATCCTGTGTAATCCAGAAGCTCAACCCAGGAATCGTCCCTTTTCCAGCAAACGTGAAAGAATTAAGATGTTGAAGCGATTGTTCCCTTAGACAGTGTTTATGGCAAAGCTAATATTGGCATATTGTGTTATAAAGTTTTATTGTTGGGCTAACCGTTGTCAGTTAGGGTACAAATTTCACTTTCTTTATGATTAAACTACTGTTGAACGAGTCAGCGTTTTCTGAGGGCTCCAAGGCAGGTGCTACTTCTTAGAGCTAGGAAAAAAATATTTTCTCTGCCAAATTCATTTTAAAAATTAAAAATTTTAAGGAAAGTTTAAAAATCGTGTTTTGTGGGACAATTTTTGTGGAATTTTTGCTTAGTTGAAAAAAATTAAACCAAACTTAACAAAACATTTCAGTTCTTTGGTTGTTATATTCCCCCCACCACACTTTTCGCTATGCCTTTTCTCTCCCTTCCATTGAAAATTGAGGAGTGGCGGGTGGGGAGGAGAGAAAGAAAAGTGAGTGGACACACCCAACATTCCAAGTTGTTTCACTTTTTTAGAAGCCAAGACTCACAAAAGCATTTTTTGATTCAAAAATGTAAACAATTTGTCATTTAGTGTAATAAAAAAAACTGCACAAATTTCAATGGGATGAAAAATTTCCCACCACATTTTTCATTTCCCTTGAAAAGCCAGTTTTCAATGAAAAAAATCTAACCTGTGCTACTGCTTCTGAAGACTCAAGTGTGGGATATCTATTTTGCCTCAGGTCTTTCCCAAAATGGTTAATTGTGACCAGATGCTTCATATTAAAAACAAGGGGAAAGGATCTCAGACTAAAATAGGGAAAGAACAGATTAAAGAATATTTAGATAAGTTAAATATATCTAAGTTTGTGGGTCCTGAAGAATTTTCACTGTAGGAACCAGCTGAAGCAATCTTGGAACCATTAGCAAGTATCTTCAAGAACATACGGAGGACTGGTTAGGTCCCAAAGGACTGGAGAAAGGCGCTATTTGGTAACAAAAATGATTAGGGGGCTGGAGCACATGACTTATGAGGAGAGACTGAGGGAACTGGGATTGTTTAGTCTGCAGAAGAGAAGAATGAGAGGGGATTTGATAGCTGCTTTCAACTACCTGAAAGGATGGATCAACTACCAAAGAGGATGGATCTAGACTGTTCTCAGTGGTACCTGATGACTGAACAAGGAGTAATGGTCTCAAGTTGCAGTGGGGGAGGTTTAGGTTGGATATTAGGAAGAACTTTTTCACTAGGACGGTGGTGAAGCACTGGAATGAGTTACCTAGGGAGGTGGTGGAATCTCCTTCCTTGGAGGTTTTTAAGGTCAGGCTTGACAAAGCCCTGGCTGGGATGATTTAGTTGGGATTTGGTCCTGCTTTGAGCAGGGGGTTGGACTAGATGACCTCCTGAGGTCCCTTCCAACCCTGATATTTTATGATTCTATGATTGATAAAAAGGATGAAAATTGCCCCTGAAGCTTTTAAGTTATTTGATTCAAAGCTGTTACGTTTGATACCTATCTGAAAAGGAAGATCAAGGGAATTAGACACCAGCCAGCCTAATTTCAATACCCAGAAAGATAGTGGAACAAATTATTACACGCTCAATTTATTCAAACCTAGAAGATAATAGGGCTGTAAGAAACAGCCAAAGTGGGTTTGTCATGAACAGATCATGCCAAACCAATCTGATTTCCTTCTTTGACAGCAAAACCAGTCCAATGGATGGCAGAAAGCAGTAGGTGTGTTATACCTTGAGTTTATTAAGGCTTTTGACACAATTCCACATGAAAGTCTCATATAAGCAAAGGAAATATGGTCTACATGAAATTACTATAAGGTATGTGAACAACTGGTTGAAAAACTGTTCTCAGACAGAAGTTATCAATGGTTTGCTGTCAAATGGGAGGACGTACTGAGTGGGGTCCCATAGGACTCTGTCCTTGGTCTGGTACTCTTCCATATTTTCATTAATGACTTGATTAATGGAGAGGGACCATGGAGTGGAGGGCATGCTTCTAAAATGTGCAGATTACACCAAGCTGGGAGGGGTGGCGAACACTTGGGAGGACAGGGTTAAAATTCAAAACAACTTTTACAAATTGGACAATTGGTCTGAAATCAACAAGATGAAAGTCAATAAAGACAAGTGCAAAATATTACACCTTGGAAGGAAAATCTAATGTGCCATTACAAAATGGGGAATAACTGGCTAGGCAGCAGCACTGCAGAAAAGGATCTGTGGGTTATAGTGGATCACAAATGGCATATGAGTCAACACTATAAAACTAGTTCAGCTCTGGAACAGGCTTCCAAGGGAGGTTGTTGAATCCCCGTCGTTGGAGCTTTTAAGAATAGGTTGGACAGACACCTGCCAGGGATTGTCAAGGTTTACTTGGCCCTGCCTCTGTGCAGGGGATTGGAATTTATGATTTCTTGAGGTCCCTTCCAGCCCTGTGTTTCTATGACTCCATGATCATCCAGTCACACCTCATGCAGGAGTGATTTAGGCTTATATCAATTTAGTTTAAATTGATCTCTTTCCAAATTAATGACAGGTTTCAGAGTAGCAGCCGTGTTAGTCTGTATCCGCAAAAAGAAGAACAGGAGTACTTGTGGCACCTTAGAGACTAACAAATTTATTAGAGCATAAGCTTTCGTGGACTACAGCCCACTTCTTCGGATGCATTCTATATGCATCCGAAGAAGTGGGCTGTAGTCCACGAAAGCTTATGCTCTAATAAATTTGTTAGTCTCTAAGGTGCCACAAGTACTCCTGTTCTTCTTTTTGCAAATTAAGTTACAATGATATAAATCACTAGGATACTCACAGGCAACAAATTCACCAGAAGGACTGTTAGTAGATAAGATAAAAGCAAATGTCTGTGTTCTCTGAGAATGAGTTATTCACAGCCTGACCCAGCTATCCTTGTTAGCCTAAAATAAGGGTGCAAGGCAAAGTGCAAGAATATTATATAAATAAGTTCTTGGAATCCTGACATTGCTTGAGTAACTTTTTCCCTTACCAGAAACTAAACTAGATGAAGATGATAACATTCATAATCACCAAATTAGCTCACCTTCTGAGCCCAAGACATGTTATGGGAACATGGAACCAGAGCAAGATTCATTGTAGTAAAATAATTCTGTCAAAAAATTAGCACCATGCAAAAGCAATTCAGTCATCATTAAATGGACTAAAAATTGGCTAACTGATAGATCTCAAAAGGTAATGATAAGTGGGGAATTGTTATCCAATGGGGGTGTTTCTTGTGCAGTCCTGCGGGGATCTGTTCTCAGCCAATGCAGTTCAATAACTTTATCAATGCTCTGGAAAAAGATATAAACCACTACTGGTAAAATTTGCAGGTGACATGAAAAAAAATGGTGGATTGATAAGTAATGAAGAGGACAGATCACATATACAGACTGTTCTGGATAGATTGGCAAGATGGGCTCATCTGATCAACATTTTCCTCACTCAGGGCGTTACATCCAACACAGGGGAATTCTATATCAGATTTCATCTGGACAGACAATGAGGAATTCAGAACTGAAAGGTAGTGGCTGTGGAGGTCCGAGTGACCATGACTTGAGTACATTTATTATGTGCAAACAGAATGAAGTCCAAACTGTGTCTATAGAAGTAATAGATATTGTGACAAAGCTCCGACCTTGTCTCAGTGGGTCCCATGCTTCCAGGCAGATTACGCTAGCCTCAGAGGTGAGCTGTGACCCTCCAAGTAGCCCTTCTCCCTCTAGAGGCAAGGGTCACAGCCTACTGAGCCACTTTCATCATAAGCCAGCAAGAGAGGTGGGAAGAAATAACCATCCTTTGCACAGTCTCTGTGATTAATCAGGGGGGAGTGGAGGGAGGGGAGCCTAGGCCCGCCCTCTACTCTGGGCTCCAGCCCACAGACCTTAATAATAGCAGCTATTGGGAGCTGACTTTTTGAAACAGGACGGGTACAATTCCCTGGGCCACTTCCCCACAGCAGCCCCCGCACTTCCTCAACATCTACTTCACCCTTACCTCAGGGCCTCCTTCCTTGTGCCTGATAAGGTTTGTACTGCCCAGTTTCTCCAGTAGCGCAGCTTCCTCCTACAGCTCCTGACACGCCCACCCCCCATTGACTAACTGGGAGGCTTTTAACTAGTTCCAGCCAGCCCTTGATTGGCTTTAGGTGTCCCAATCAACCTAGCTGTCTTCACTGCTTTCTTAATTGGATCTTAATTGGCCCTAGGTGTCTTAATTGACCTGGAGCAACTGCTATTTGGTTACCATGGTAACAGGGATTTGTTTAGCCTGGGGCTAATATACCTGTTTCTCACTACTTTCCTATAGCCATCAGGGCTTGCCCAGTCACAATATACACACACAAAGTACTTTGGGAGAAAGAATTTAAAGTGAAGAATGTGAATGATAATTCGGAGCTGTTTATGAACATTTGGCTAAATGCCCAATATGCCACAATTCTGCAATTGAGAAGGAAATCTATACTAGCTGGGGGGGGACTCCACAATCTTGCTTAGAGGGGAGATGAAGAAGGTGCTATAAATAATAATAATAATAATAACTATAACAGAGAAAAGGGGAACCGGATGATGTCACATTTATATTCACATTTATATTCACTGCTGGGAATCATAGAAAATTGGTAAGAGGCAAAAGGACACGAGAAAGCTATGGCCAGCAGACTTGAGGACACTGAGAAGGAAGGTTTTGCTTTTAAGTATTGTTATGCCGGGTGTTGGGTGAAATCTCTTCGAAGTTAGGGGGGATAACAGCCAGGGATAAATGTCCCCCTGGCCCCACTCAACACCAGCACCATGTTCATACAGCTCAACAGCCCATGCTCTGTACAGCACCATCCATTAGTTACTGATTGGCAGAGTGTCATGCGACAGAGGCAAGGGAAGGACCAGACACTGATCTGCAGGCCAGCTGTTTCAAAGGTATTTAGTCTTTAAATATCTAGTGCTGTGAGCTCTCTTCTCAGAAGAACAAACAGTTCCGTACCCGGTGTAATCCCGAAACTCAGCCGAGGCATCATCCCTTTCTCTTTCAATGAAACTGAAAGAATTAGGATGCTGAAGTGATTGTGCCTTTAGACAGTGTTTATGGCAAAGCTAATATTGACTGATTGTGTTATAAAGTTTAATTGTTGATCTAACCGGTACAAATTTCACTTTCTTTATGATTAAATGACTGTTGTATCAGCCAATGTTTTTGCAGGGCTCCAAGGCAGGTGCTGCTTCTTAGAGCTAGGAGAAAAATATGTTCTCTTCCAAATTAATTGTAAAAATTAAAAAATCAAAGGAAAAATGCTGTTTTGTTTGACAATTTTCATGGAATGTTTCCTTAGTTGAAAAAAAAACAAATTTAATAAAAAAATGCAGTTCTTTTGTTCTGATCTCACACATACACACACCCACTAATGCTCTGCCTTTTCTCCCCCTTCCAGTGGAAAATGGGTGGGGGGAGGTAAGAGAAAGAAAGGTGGGACAGACACACCCAAAACTCCAAGTATGTTTCACTTTTTCAGAAGCCAAGACTCACAAAAACATTTGTTGATTAAAAAATAAACAATTTGTCATTTAGTTCATTAAAAAACTTAAAAATTTCAAAGGAATGAAAAAATTTCCCACAACATTCTTCATTTCCTTTGAAAAGCCAGTTTGCAATGAAAAAAATCTAACCTGTGCTACCGCTTCTGAAGGCTCCAGTGCTGAATACCTATTTTGCTTCAGGTCTTTACCAAAATGGTTAATTGTGACCAGATGCTTAATATTAACAAGGGGAAAGGATCTCAGATCAAAATAGGGAACGACCAGATTAAAGAATATTTAGATAAATTAAAAACCAACGATGAGTCCCGTGGCACCTTAAAGACTAACAGATTTATTTGGGCATAAGCTTTCGTGGGCAAAAACCCACTTCGTCAGATTTCCTCCGGAGGGAGGGGGAAGATGAGCGGGAGGGGATGGGGCCTCATGGCGGGAAACAGGGCCCATTTGAGTGTGGCCCTGGCACCATTGTAAACCTGCTCCTGCCCCACGGCCTTCCTCTCTATGGCCGAGAGGCCCCATATGGCATCTCCAGCCCCCTCGTTCTCCCACCTCCATAGCCCCAAGATCCATGTGTCCCCTCTAGTGCCCCTCCAGCCCTCTCTGCCCCAGAATGGGGGGCTAGCATTCAGGACAGCTCCACCCTCCCAAATCTCATGGGAACAGCTCCACGATCGACCCACCCACCCGCCCGTGGGGAGGCCAAGCCTCTCACAAAGA